>NW_020537324.1:21467590-21964501 GCF_003426905.1 Ctenocephalides felis | reverse complement strand
AACAATTTTTTATATTTTAAAATATATATTATAGTTTATTTATAATATAGTAAAATTAAAATCAGTCATTTAATATACAATCAAATCAAATGTCCACTAATATATTTACCTAAACAATTAATAAACAATTAGTAAACAATAGTAAACAATTCATTTCTCTCTTTTCTATTCTATATATACATATGTGTAGGATAAGTTTTGATTTTTTAATTTCTGAGCATTATTATTTTAATTTTTTACATTATACATATTTAACAGTGAATTAGTTAGTTTTTCAAACTATTTGAAAAATATAATGAATATTCTCAATAATATCTGATAATTAGATCTCTTTAAAAATGGGTTTTCATTCTGATAAGATTTCTATGTTATATTTTGCATTTATAATTGACGCACTTCTTACCCATTCCAAAGTTTATTTAAGTAACTTTTGCAATGTGTTGCAATCTTTGTGCTATTTAATATCTTATTCAAATTATTTAATTCAAAATTTATGTCGATTTTAAGAACTTAATAAAAGTTCCATTATTTTCTTCATTTAATATTTATCATTATTATTAGATGTTAATAATTTAAGAGTTGTAATAATTATTGAAATTAAAAAAAAAAATCTTCATTATTAATTTTTAGATTTTTTTCTTTTAAAATTTTTTAATTTATATTTTATTTTTCTGAATTTTACTATTCAGTAACTTTACTTATTACTTTTTCTATAGTTTTACATTTATACATTTTCGTAATTTTCTCTGGTTTAGTAACATCAACCTTAGAGCAACAATGAGACTGCCTAATCAATCTCTGTTACTTGATGCTAATTAACTCTTGTACATATTAATTAATTCAAACCACAAAAACTTTGATTAATTTATAACTATATATCAACTTTTAAATATATGAATATCAATATATTTTGTTTGTTTTTACACTAATGGACAATTGATACGATGAACTAAGACCACCCAAGATCGTTAATCTTTTGCAATCATTGCTCCATAAAATTCACGTCAAAGAGTTTGCAACAAAACATTATAATCCGGGGCAATTTCCGACGAGTACCCATTTATAAAAATTTACCGACTACTTGCTCCACGAGAATATCCACTATCTCGTGGCGTGTTGGCTTGCGGGAGGAATTTGATTTATGATGTGGGTACCGTTTGCCATCAAGACGGGGATCAAGATGGAGACACTTCAGGCGCGACCCTCACGGGGTTAGAGGCTAAGCTACCCTCTACTCACCCCCGGAGCTTTCCTGCTGCTTTGAAACAATATGAAAGAGTCGTTAGTGTACAGAGATTACGGACAAATTGCTTTAATTTTCTTTCCGCGATGATGATAATGTTTAGTGTAATGTTAAAATCATTCATCAGAACCGGAGAGCTGAAGAGGGGATATGTAAAAGGTTTTTATGCTCGTTCCGACAGACGAGTGTTTGAAAATTTATAAACGCAAATGTGTTGTCGGAGTTTTAGATTCAATGTGTGTGATGTGATTGGATTAAGAAAGTGCTTTAATTTTTAATGCTAGGATCGGTTGAGCTGGATTGAGCTGGATTACTGAAGTGCAATGTTGTTATCTTGTTAGACGGATGTTAAATGATATACATTGATTTATTTAGTGACACGTCAGTATGCTTAGTAATTCAACCCGAAGGTAACTGCAAATATAGTAATAATTACCGGGATTAACAGCTTCTATGAATTTCTCTCTTGATAATCGGAATATCTCTGCTTAGTTCCCTAATAACGTGCTTTATTAGAAACTGTTATAACAAGCGAAACTTGATATTTATCTTGCTAATTGAGTGCAAGCTTCATATATTCATTATGTATTTGCACAAAATCAATTTGATCAAACTGAATATTTCAGTGCTAATTTTTATAATAAATTCATTTATTGCTCAGACGTAATTACTTTTAAAAATGCGTGATTAAATATAAGCATTTGATTGCTAATTCATTTGTTTGATTTTCAAATATTTAATTATTCAACGTACAGCTCTTCGTTTTTATTTGGATAAACTGTGATGGTTTGAATATATAAGTTTAAATTATGCATTGTTTTCAAAGTATAGTATATGCAATGTTAATTTACATTTATTTTTATTATTTTAGTGTTGATTCATTTCTCATAATAATATCTAACATATTTGATCCTAAAACATAAATATTTATAATCAGGAATATAGGTTATATAGGTAGGGCGGGACATAAGGGTCCAATTTGACTTTTAGTAATAAATAATAAAAAATAATAAATAACACTATCAACAACAATTATGCAACTATGTTTTTCCCAATTATATAAATATGTTTTTATACTGTTTTTCTAAAATTTGCCACTAGTCTTTTTTACCTCATCGTCAAGACAAAGGGAAAGATAGAGAGCAAGCAGATCCAATGCATTATTTATAGTTTTAATCAGATTTCACGAAATAGTAGCTTCATTTTTATCTAATGCAAAATACAAATTTCATGGGCACACTTCTTACAAGGTTGCTTCATATATAACCTTGAACTAGTATTTCATCAAAATTATTCATCAGCAGAGTTGGCATAACTATTAATTTAAACTCCTATAATTTTACTTACATAATTTACTTTTTATTACTATTTTATCATGGGCTACACATTTGGCAGTGCAGAGGTTTAGCTGATAATTTTACTCCATCTACATGTAAGTTTTTGTAGGAGTTATATAAAAAAAACCTATTTTATTCTAATATGAAAATAACAACACGACTTACAAATATTCAATTAATGTATCCTTAAATATTGTTATATGTACCAAAAAATTACTAAAGAAAAAATACTAAGAAACTACTAAATAAAAAAACACTATTTTTTTGTCACTATCAAGATTTTTATCTCCTGATAGCGACATTATAAGAATTAAGTCAATGGCTGTTCACACATTATTTGCCCTCTACTTTCAAATACTTAACGTTAAACGTTCTATACTTTTCATGCTTTTGATATAACTGTGGTGAACCTTTTAACCACGGAGCTTATACCACGCTCTACCTTATCTATAAATATTTTAGAGATCATATTTAACCTAATTTAAAATATGAGTTATAGTTAATTTTCTCATACATAATTTTTGCTTTTGGGCTTAATATAATGGGTTTACTTGGTTTTACTTACTTGTAATAATCCAGAACTTTTTATTAACATTTTGTGAATAATTTGTAGATACTTTCATTCAGATATCACATTTTTTCTTACCGGCACCGTATTTTTCTTATAAAAAATTTCTCAACGTCGCCGTCGGACCTCCTAAGAGTGATCAATCACCGTCAGCGATCGACCGGCCTAGCAGGTCAAATATTGTATCAGGGGCTTCGGGGCAAAGGTCAGGGTTGTTTTCTCTCGGCGCTTAATACGTTGTATTTTAGCGACTTGTTAGTTGCATTATCACCGTTTATTTTTGGAAGCGTTTTCGTAATATGTCCGAACGATTATTCTACACAGTTTAACTTGTTTGTGGATTAGTTATTGATAGCCAATTTTATTGGTACTAGAAATGGAATAAGGGAAGTGCTAGTGGAAAAATTATTTATGAATAAAACGATTGGAGTGAGGTCCTTATTATTAGTAAGTAATTGAAATATTTTTTAATTTTAGAAATTTTGAAATTAAATTATGAAACAGATTTTTATTAACACTTTCGCTACGAGCGTGACCTCGACATCCGCTTACCGACACTCTTGTATGATTGTCGCTTGAAGATATTATCTAGTTAAATTATTTAGAATTCTAATTTGTTGCTGTAGTTGTTAGTTTTTCAATATAATTTTATTTATAAGCTCATTGGTAATAATTAGAAAATCTTAAAATATATTGTGTGAAAAATACTTGGGCAGCTTGCTGGCCCGTACAGTAGTATCACTCATCGGAAAAAATGCTGTAGCAAAATGATTAACTAATGTAATTCTTACAATGATAAAGATTTAAACTTAATATTTTCTCTAAATTATTATCAACCCCTTCTCCACGAGATTAAATATAGATTTAAGATAATCTTTCAGAGAATTGTTTTTTATCAATTTAGAACCATTTGAGCCCTTGGGAGCAAGAAAATTCAAAAATTTCCATATTAAGGACCACCCTAATATATATATATATATATATATATATATATATATATATATACGCATGTGTGTGTATATATATATAATTAAAATCCACAACAAACAAAGCAATGCGTTTGAACAATATTAATGAATGATATTCCAGTCTGGGCAGTTTTGTACCAAAGTGCATCGTGTCTTCGAAATAAATTGCAACCACTTTTTATAATTTTGCCGACGAATTTCTTCCGAGATTCTTAATGGAACTCTTATATAAGACTAATAATGGATGACTACGGGCATCGTAAAAACCTTTAGCGAACTATTAGCGTAACGACGCCAGGATTAATTATATCACACAGAACTTCTGGGGCCTCAGAGTAATACAAATATTGGCATTGGCGAAGAATAATGACTTCCATAATGATTTGTGATTGTGATGTTGAAAACGAATTAAATTTGCGGTAGAGGTGGAATTGTCTACGTGTCAATAGATCTAAGGTTTTACGTGAGTCATTAATAAATATTTTTAACTATGGTTTTCTCGGCTACCATATCTTGTGTGCTTTCTAGATTACAGATTTGAGTTCGATTCCTTGAAAAATAGAAACATTGAAAATTTAGGAGCAGGTTTCCTGGTAAAATAGACCGTTACATAGCGTTGTTATGATGCGCTCATCACTTCATATAAAATGATAGTAAAAACTGTCGAAATGCTATGTATTTGCCATACAACCAGGCATTTTGGATATCAAACCTAAACTAGAAAACGTAACTGCATCTTTTGGATATGCGTTTGTAACATATACATGAAATTAGGTTTTATGCATAAAACACTGCATTTTAACATTTCATATGAGCGTTTTATTTCCATTAAGTTAATTTAGTGGGGTGCATGGCATCGTACCTTAAGGCAAATTGCTGGAACTTTTCGTATCGTAAAAATTTTGGTACGGAACCCAAAAACATTTTCACAAAATGTGAACACATTATGAAGATCTCTTTAAAATATCTGATAATTATTTGATGTGCATAAGTTCAATACACATTTTTGACCGCCAAATGACATTTTTTAAGCTTATTTTTATTGAGAGTCCATAACCGTTGGACCTGCCCTCCCAAAAATTTAATCAGTTCTTCATCTTGTCAATACAAGTAAGTTTTTGAATTATCAAAATCGGATTTTTTGCCACTTTTTGCCCCGTATCTTCAGAACGGCTAGACCTACCTTCGCCAAAAACTAATCAGCACGTCTCCTTATCAATACGAATCGAAAGTTTTTGAAACGGTTCCCGAAATCGTCGACGAACATTTGTATCCGCACGCACACACACATACATACACTTATTTTTTCTAAGGTATGCCAAAATGTTCAGAAACTTCTGAAACGTAAAGATATATAATTTTTTTTATTTTCGATATTTTTGCGATTATTATAACTTGCCCTACGGGAAATTAAAAATATAGTAAAAATAATAACCCAAATATTAATGAAGATATACAAATGCATATTGATCATTATTACGAGTCTGCAGACGACATCCGATTGACGACTTGTTTGTACATGTGTCGCCAATAGACGACATCTAGTGTGTTTGCTTCAAGATTTATCACTCCAAGTTAAGTCATTGAGACATCCAGTTTGTCAATATGGTTTTTAGTTGCTTAGAAGTGTAATTTCGAATTTCTGAATACATTTGTATTGATGGAAATCTCATAATATTTTCTGTAATGAATAGTTGGGCAGCTTGCTGGCTCGTACAGCAGCGTCACTCCTGCAGTAAACACTCTCGCAGAGAAAGACGTAATGAATCAAAAATCGATAAATTGCGTCACAATAGCATGAACATTTGTCTTATTGTTATTAATAAAATTCTCATCGACAAATAAACATTCTCGATGTTAAAGCCGTGAAACCAGATGCTTGTAGTAAAAACTTACTGCGAGTGCAGATGTCGTGCATCAAACAAATCAAAAATCATAATTTGTAGTATAGATAATTGATTCTATTAATACAGAATAATGAAATAATTGCAAACTCACAAGAATAATCATCCACAAAGTATAGTTTAGCTTCAGATGCGCAATAAATATTTACCCCGAGTAATTTCTACCGGTGTCCCCCAAAGTTATACGGATGTTCCAAATAAACAGCACCGGAGCAAGCCATGTCAGATTCCTGTACGAGTTTATCCTGAACTCTGAGGACGATTAATTGTCACGTCAAATGGCCGTGACCGAAACTCAAATACAGAATGACGTGCTGAAGCCGCAGACAGACTTGTAGGACTACATGAATGCGCTCTGACTAGGACTACACATCTCTTATGTCATTGGCGTTTACTGTCCTGATTCCTCTCTGCTAATTAAGCCGATATATATATATATATATATATATATATATATATATATAATATAGTGGTCTCTAATATGGATACTTACGCATTTTTTTGCTCACAAGTGCTCAAATTCTTCCAAACTGATAAAAAAACTCTTAAAGTTTTAGCTTTTAACTCCAACTAATAGTCTGCACTCCAACCAAAGTTTCTTGGTTCTTCTTTGGTAAATTTTTATTTTATAAAATATCAAATTTTTGTAGTAATTTCCTTAATTATCAAAATAAGCAAATACAATCTTATTTCCAAAATTTTGATTCTCTTGCCTCTAAGTGATAAATTTCTAAAAAACAAATGGAATTTTACTTATATTATTTCCATAAGAAACTTTGGTTGAAGTGCGAACTATCTTAACTCTTATATATCGTACTTAATAAGACGAGACTATATAGAACTTAATAAGACAATCTGGAAGTAATAGAGAGAATATATTTGTTGTTTGGTTGTTAAAAATGATTTGGTGAATTAAATTTGAAATTAGGTTTAAATGTTTTCATTGGATTAGAATGTTATCTGAAATGCTTTTTCTAGAAAACTTAAACTAAATTTGAAAAATTTAAAGTTCAAGTTCGAAGAGATGTATTTCAATATACAAAATTAATTCTACATAAAGGTAAATTGGTACATAAGTTGTCTACCCTTAGATATTTTACATTAGATAAATTATATCAGTACATTTATATATTATACAATAAAAGAAAAGTGTATAAATTATACGATAAAAATGTGTTATATTTATGCGTTAAAAAACAACAAGTTTAACCATTCCTAAAAAAACGCATATCAATATTTAGCAAAATAAATCGAGTTTCAATTACAGATATGGGACGTTCAGGATACAGTTAAATATAAAAATATTTTGTTGCAAATGAACTATAAGAACAAACGGTACATAATTTTAAATAGAAAGCATATTTAACATCCATTATGTCATTAAAATGAAAAGAAAGGACAAAATTAATTTGTAAAATTAAAATATTATAAAATATTTTTAGAAGATCTTGAGGTTGAAAATGCATTTTATTTATATACATTTAATATATATAAATACACACACACACATATATATATATATATATATATATATATATATATTATCACAGATGACTGTAGTTGTATAACTCTGCGAATAATCCTACAAAAAACGATTCGACATAATTCATCTTGTTTAATCATTCCAGAGACAATAGCCTAGTAAATGATGATTTCTTATTTTCATGCTTAGTTGTTCATAAGAATTGCATTATGATTTACGAGTTGTAGCAAGTAAGATTGATCTGGATTCATAATAATACCAATATTAAAACTATTCTATTCGGTATAACGAAAAAGCAGTTAAGCCTCAGCTTTTATTACAACTCGTGATTGTAAATGACTGAGGATTTACAAAATAACCATTCTTATAATACAGGATATATATATATATATATATATATATAATATTTATTAACGGATATAAAATATAAGTCTAAATGAAGATGTAAGAAAACCCTCCTAATTTATCAAATAAAATTTATTGACCGTATTATTTGAAGAGTAATAAAGTAATAACTGCAACTCAGCATCAGGAAACATGTATATCAAATGCAATCTTAATATTGATACCATTTTTATAACAAAAAATCTTATAATTTAAGGCTATTCATGTACAAAGTATTATTCAAGACTTACTATAATCTCGTATTTTTCTTAAAAAAGACAAAAATTATTTTATATGATAAAAAAAATGATCGTACTGAAGGACATAAGCTTCGAAAATCGTATTTTCAGGTGTAATTGAAAAATAATAGTGTTATTAGCCTCTATTAACGTTTGATTTAAATGGTATTTTTGGTTTTAAAGTGGAAAGAGATAGTAGATGTTTAAGATATTCCCAAGAGGAAAAAATTGCTTGCACCAAATTTATACTCTCGTTTGCTTTTTCGCAAAATGAGGTTATTTTTAAGTATATCATCTTGAGTATAAATATAAATTCTTTACAAGTTTCATAAGAAGAACCACATATTCTGATAGTAATCAATACATGTACTATAAAGAATTTAAAGTAATTGATAGTGCATCTTAATTATTTTTAATATTATTTGATTTTTGACAGAAATCAGAACACAATATCCTATGAACTATGTAATATAAGTATAATATTTCTAATTTATTCACCCACCTTAAAATACACATATGAAATTATTGTTCTAAATTTATATTACATAGTTCATAGGATATTATATCCTGATTTCTGTTAAAAATAAATATAATTAAAAAAAATTAGTTACTAATGATAATTTTAGAGTACTAATTGGAGTGCTAATTATCTAATCTAATTGGTACTAATTTGGAGCACTAATTAGAGTACTAATTATCATTAGTACTCTAATGAGTGACAACTATATTCACCAATTCTGTTCATTTTTTGAAGCAGTAATGGTTTATTAGATGCGGTATTGGAAATTCTTTGTTCAGTTTTCTTGAGACTGGTGTTTCAAGTAGCTGAGTGACTAAAGAATTTGTTTCACAAGAAAATGTTGAACACTGATTAGTTTTATTATTATGTCTATAAATCGTTGTCTACGATTTCCATATTATAATAAGGTATTATTAGTGACAAACCAAGAATCATCGGAAATCTGTTTCAAAATTTGAGTCTGGGCACATTGCATTATTACATCCTGAATAATGACAATAATATGTGTTTGTACATTTTATAACACCATTTTCAACCGTCCCATGCTTGATATAAAATGATATAAAAAATCAGTTCTATTAAGTTGAAATTCCATTACCATACATATCGTAATAGAGTTATCGTAGGCGTCAGTCTGTCTGCATATGAATTCAGCCCAGTCTGTGACAGCTGAGTCTGTGATAGTTGATGCCGGCGCATCATACTTTATAACGCGCCTAAAACTCTCCTGAATGCGAAGTCACCGCATGTATGCACGAGTATGATGGATGCACCGAATGCATTTAATGTCTCTGACATGCAGCATCGGCAGAGGTTACGAACCTATAAATAAAGAATAATATTTACTGTGAAATGGTTAATAACTGACAATGGGAAACCTCTCACGCTATTGTTTCCTTTATCGAGTTAGAGTTTAACTCAGCTTACGGAGCTGCCCTAAGGCAGTACCGCCTATTTCACAAACGTTTCGAGACTAGGTTTGTCTCATCATGAGTGTGTTATAATTTAAAATTTAAAATATGGAAACCTAAATTGGCATTATGTGTTATCCGTTACAATTCGTTCAATATACTGTCTTCTGCCCCACCAACGATATTTGGAGTCCGAATTCTCTATTCAATCTCAAGTGGTTACTCACAATATCAAATAGGAAAGCAAGGATTAGGGCCCAGTTGGAAAATAGATGTCGTTAGGAGAAAAAAATTCTATGAAATGAGACGGTTGATTTATAAAATTTGTTTTAAATTATTATAATTAAAAATATAAATCCCACATACTCCTGTTGTATGTCAGTTTTGTTGTTAGAGCTAGATAGTAAATTAATTAAAATTTTACAATATTTATCGGAAGAACAAGCTGGATTATTTAAGTTCAATGATCATGTATTAATATTACAAATGCAGTTTTACTTAAGTAAAAAGAAATTTAAATTTGAAAACAGCGCATCAGATAATCAAATGTAAAATGTGCTAAAAACAGCCAATAAAAAGGCTACAGATTTAATTTTAAAATTATAAATTGTCAATTTCAATGAATTAATTAAATTATTAATTTTTGAATAGCATATATGCTGATTATCTATTCTGATATCTTGATAAATAATTAAAAATATTTTGTGCATTTTTGTAAATAATAAATATCTCATGATATTTATAGAGCAATTCCTATCGATATCATAATTATCTGAGCTAATAACTAATAAATATACTAACAAAAGTTATTATTTTTGGTAATTTTGTTTGTCGAATGTTCATTTTAAATAATCGCAATAAAATGAAATATCAATATCTTAAGATAAATTACCATGGTAGTATTTAATAAATTTAATTTAAAAATCATTTACTTACAATCTTTTGAATAAATTATTATTTGGGAATAAGTACGTATGATGCTAATCTAGGTAATCAGCTATTTTTGTGCAGTTTATAATGTAATTATGAGAATAGGAATTAGCCAAATAATTTTTATCATTTAAATGCTAAATAAATTTATTCGGTAATGATAATTTATAAATAATCTACGTTTATTTCAATTTGCCTTTATATGTTCTTTTTTGATTTTCTGTATACTTTATGAGAAATGTATAATACAGTTCGTATTATGAAGTATGTACATCCAAAGTGAATGAAGTCATGTTAGGTTTATTGGCTCATCTTCGAGAAGAAATATGATTATGCGCTGCCTATCAAGTTGCGATAAGAGTCAAATTATCATAACAAATTCGATAAAAATATTCTTGGGCTTAAATTCTTAGCACGCTTCACACTTACAGAATTCGCATGCATAATTTGGGGGATTTGATTTGATATTCCTTAAAAATATATTTTGATATTTTGGATTTTATATTCATCGTTAGGAGTTATATGTAGATATTGAATATTCAAGGGAAATGTTATATTGAAAAAAAAAATGAAATATTTAGAAAGTATAGGCATTTGAATTACACACATAAGCTGGCTGCGAAAATAGTTCTAGTTCTGTACTTTTGTGTTACGTAGTTAGAATTTAATAAAACTCTCCTTCGATAATTCAGGTTGTTGGGTTATAATTTAACCCTTGTAGCTGTGGACTGTATTAAACACTGATTTGTTTGTATATTATGTATTTGTTGCAGTTCTAATTACAATCACTGATTTGTTACTAAGTTATAATAAAAGAAGATATATTAATTTTTATTGGTTATTTACATGCTGTTAAGCGGACTTTACTTTTAGAAGTGAATCACTAGTTCAATTAAATCATTCCGCTACCCCCTCTACAAGGGGTAGCAACCAATCCGTGTAAAGCTTAATGCCTTGAAGTTTGTCACCTTCATGGCCGATATAATAAAATAATAAAATAAAACGAAAAGACGTCCGAACAAGTTCTATGAGATATTTATTATCGACATAAACTTACTAACCAAGAACTCAAAATTGAAGTGGCATCCGCGCATATTGAATTGCATTCAGTTTACCGCTATAGGCATCTTTTGAATATCGCAGGATATGTTCGTAACCCAGATCTGCCGCTAGTTGTTCGCTCGGCAGCATCATTACAAACACAAAACAGCGGCGCTTTTGTTGAAACTTTCCGCTTGAGTCTTCTGCGTTCGCAGAACTTGCCATACTTAAAGCGGTACGAAAAGTTTGCACGACAATGCACATTTTTGTTGGTGCGGTATACATACTGCGACGAACTAAAACTCGCAGCAAAGGTGGTCGGAGAGTGAGACAAGTTTAGGATCATCAACGGAATAACACTCACCGTTTTCGAAATACAATGACAATGACAGTGACAGACAGATGCACGAAACATGGGAGATGTATTAATATAAAATAGCACTACTAGTACATGGCATTGTGCCTTAAGGAAAATTGCTCAATGTTCCATCCTGTATTTATAATTAGGGTGGTAATAAAAGAAAACAATTAAAGATTATGGGTGGTAATAAAAGAAAACAATTAATAATCAATTAAAAATTAATCAATAAATTATAATAATTGTTTTAAATATTCTCAAATATTTATTATAAATACTGTAAATTTTATTGTTTGTGTTTCATGGATTTAACATAAGTCTTTATATTTGAGTGACTTTATATATGTTTACAATTAACAGACATAAACAAAATCTCATCCTTATCATATTCTGATCATATTTCTAAGAATTTTATGATTTTTTAAAATTGAATTTCAAAGTTAGTTATTCATTTAAAGTATATAAGTGATAGAATAAAGCCATAGAATTTTTGAAATTTGAAATTTATGGTAGATTTTTTCCTTAATTCCATAATAAATTAAATATATAATATAAATTCTATAATATATATATATATATATATATATATATATATATATATATATATATATATATGTATATATATATATATATATTAGATGATCCGACAGACGTTGTCCTGTACCCACGTCTACAATTTAAAAGTTCAATTTTTTTAATATCCTTTCTTATACTTTTTAATATCCTATGTGATGTCCTGCCTTCACGATTCATTTATGGTCTTAGCATAAAAAGTATAAAAAATGAAGAAATAATGAAACAGTTTATGCGGCAAAAGAGCAATTTCACACTTGATTTTATGACACAACATAATTGCTTCAATAATTTAGTCTATAATTTTCAAAATCTCGTACTGTCGTATTGCTCTTTGGTAATTAAAATTTTTAAAGTAAATTTTTTTACTAATAATTTAATAAATATTATTGTTTATGTTTGCGCCAGAACGACGGCACGAGCAAACTACATTTGTCAGAATCAAACAATACTAAATCTCCGGCAATTCCGAAAGAAGACGATTTGTATATAAACGCTAATCATGAGCGTTTATGCACTCTCTTGTTTATTCATTTACGTTGTTCATTTATTTTGTCGTGTGAGTTCATTGTATTTTCGGAGCGTTATCTGTTTTCATGTAAATAAATACTTTTATTAATTGCAAAAAAAAAATTAATAAAATTTGATATTCAATATCGACATTTTTTAAAACATGTTTTATTTTCAATTTTGCCAATTTTGTGAGTTTTTAAATTTTTGGAAAATTGAAATAGCAAATATCAAATTTTTGAAAATTTTGGAACTGCTATTTTTTTTTTTTTTGCTGACTCTATTTTCGCCAAAAACTGATCAGCACGTCTCCCCGTCAATACAAATTAAATTGCTTTCAATCATTCAAATCGGTTGATTTGCTCTTTTAATCATGGGCTAAAAATTGTATCCAAACATGCATTCATAGTGTGTATGTGTATTACACACACACAAACATCCTTATTTTTCTAAGGTATACTAAAATCAGAAGGTCTTAAAAAATGGAGATAAGCAAAAATGTTCACTTTGGATTTTTTTTGGTATTACTATAACTTATCCTACGGAAAGTAGGATAATTTATAGTAAGATAAATAAATAGAAATAAATAATAGTAAATAAAAATTCTTATGAAAAAAATTCATATATATTGTTTTTTCTATATTATTTTCATGAATTTTCATCAATATTTTAACTCAATGTGCTAATAATTATAAATAACTTGTATTATTGTTGTTGTTTATAGATATTGCATCAATGTTTTTTTTAACATTTAACATTAGTTAAATAGCAATCAGAAAAAAAAAACTAATGCTATTGTGCTGATTATTAGAATTCTAGTAATTGTACTGGAGTTTTACATATATGACATGATGGTGGTCACACCAGTGGGCTCAATTTCAATACATTAAATTAGAATTGTTATGAAAATAATTTATATAAATTGTTTCTTCTATTATATTATTCAAACTGTTATGTCCAAATTATGATTATTATCAATTTTTTAGCTCAATGTGGTAATAATAAAACTCTTGCTTTTATTATTGTTGTTCATAGTGATTGCATCGATTGGTATCTACGAATATTTTCATTCTTCCAGACCTGCACCAGTACGGATTATATTGCTTTATCGAATATTCATCCATTATGCGCACAATTACTGACATCAATCCATATTAAATCCAAAAACCCCATGATGTTCGCATATTAATTTCAACCCATCATCCGGCTGTCCATTAACGCACTCTAACGCGGTATCAGTGACACTCCACTTTTCCCGGCGGTTACATATTTGTTATACATAACATAACGTGTAGCCAACAGAGCAGAACTGCACTTGAATGTAGACATATTTAAAACCATAATTTCTATTTTAACCCGCCTTTTTCATATAAGCATACTAGTTGTACATATCATTTTTAAATATTTGATGGGTAGTTGTAATTTTATTATCAAGTAAGAGCGGGAATTCAATTTAGACCTATACTTTTCAAAAACCCGGGACAATCAGGGATAGAAATCCAAATTCGGGACAAATATTGCTTTTAGAAAAACCCGGGACACAAGATGGAAATCCGTGACTGTCCGGGACCGTATGGTCACTTTAATAATCAACATATATGGCCTGAGTACATACACTTTAAATAAAGACTATACGTATAAATAAAATGAAATGTGAAAATTTATAGAGTATTGGATATTAACTTTTTTTATATTATTATAACACATATAGGGAAGACTGGACACGGTTGTGCCAGTGTATGGCAGTGACAGTTGTTATAACAAGTAAACTGTACAGATTTTGTGAAAGGGTTCAAGGGGAGAAAGATATAGTATGTTTGTTTGTACAAGTTTTCATTATTGCTTTTAGTGAGAGCCTGACATTAACATGATCTGTAGACCGTGCTTTTATAGAGTCAAAAGTAAGTTTTTACGTTCGATTTGTTTTTGTAATAACTGTTACTCGTACTCGTACGCAGAAAGATTACTTTGTTTGTTATTTTGCTATATGCTGAGCAAAAAGATGTAATACCAAAAACAGCACATAAATATAGAAACAAGCTCATCAGTCACCCAAATTCACATGCAAACTCCTTTATAACAGAGAACTATCGACGTAGGTAGAAAAGAAAAGCGTCACTGAATTCAATTCATCAACTATCCTGATAAAGATTGAAATAACTTACTTATTGAAATAACTTGTTAGTCATTATTTAAAAGAAATTATTTATAAGTAAATAGTTAAGATTATATAATTATCAATAAAATATTGTTAATAATATAACGAATGGGAAAACAGCTACTGAGTTGTTCCATTTAGTATTCAATATCCCTTTACGGCTGACAATGGTAAATTCCCCAAATTTATTAAATGTCCTTAACTGGACGGTTAGAAATAAAATAAGAGAATAAATATGTTGAGTATTAGTAGTTAATTACCAGCAATTAGTTTTTGCCTAGGTAATTTAGCTTGATCATAACGACGATTTGCCTCCAAAAGTGCGTTGGGTTCGGTTGTGACAAATTTTGTGGGCACGGTTACGACATGTTTTTGTGTTTTTTTTTTTGGTTAGAGGTCTGAACATGTAAAGAAACGTTTGAACATATAAAAAAATATCAAACTGAACAAAAACAAATACTAACGATAAAGAGAGAAAAAGGCAATACAAGATCAAAAATACTCTATCTGGTTTGTGGAAGCTCATACTCTGAAAGTAGGGGTGGCGTAAAATGGATCAAGTGTCAGTGAATGCTTGTGCATGAACATATTTTCTTTGCTATATGAAAAATACAAAAGCAAATATATTTATGAAACTAGTAAAATTAATATAATTCAAAATACATGCAACTAGCTCTTTGATTGTTCATTAGTAAGTATAACCGCAAATAAATTACTTACACTGAGTACTTGAAATTGAAATAACGTAGTTATTAGTTATAAGAAAATATTTGATAGTTATTATTTATAAGATAATATTTAAGTGTATATTTTTATCATTTAAATATTGTTAATATTAATCATAACGAATGGAAAACAACTATAGAATTGATTTTCCAACATGTCACTATGATACACAATATACTTATTACGGATGACAATTGTTCTAAACTAGACTATGCTAAATGTTCTTAACTAGACAATTGCAAATATAGTAGTGAATGAAAAAATATATGTTTACTCGTCCAGGGCGTAAACATTTTATGAAATATTATATCTCAGGATTTTTATGATACTTTTTATGATAATTTTTATGATACGGATTTATTAATATAATTAAATTAAATTAAATTTGTTTGTGTCAAATTCCTGTAAGAACCTGTATATACAAAGTACATACTTCGGCATAGTTCAAAATTTGTTTTGTTACATTACTTTATAACCTGTTTTTTTCTCTTAAGTTAGTAGTAAATGAACAAATTTGTTAAATGTCCTTAACTGGACACAGTTGTAAGTATAGTAGGGAAATAAAAAAAACTTGGCACTTGAATGCTATAGTTTATAATTAATTTATACGCGACATTTCTATTTAAGCTCATATATCTATTTATCTATTTAACGTTTTGTTGTATTTGATAACGTGTGTTTCCATATTGGATTATTATTTTGGATAACCATGAAAAAATCTAAAATACTGAACATATCAATTTCTTATATTTTTTTCTTAAAAATTATAGATGTTCATAAATATTGAAACATTGTATGCATACGTATTAAACATTTTATTTCTGGAGATAAATAAATAAAATTCTGTTTTGTTTGTATGTTTATCTACAAGGACTTCAATATTACTAATATCCTCAACGTTGTCTTTAAAAATACAAGCGCACTTTAGATTTTTTGCTCAGATTCCAAGAACTTCCATCGACACTTCCCACTTTGATGCATTTTTTCCTAAAACTTTTTGTTTTTGATTTCTTTTTGTAGAAAACTTCTCCATTCTTTGTTTACGCGTAAAATCGTTCCGCAAGACGTAGCCATTAGGAATACATCTCGCGATCCTTGCTTCTATATTCCTTCCCACCCGAATTAGGCCTTGTATATCTTTCAGTCTGAGTGCGCGTGATTGACGTGAACAAATGCCTGCGCGAGACAAAACGAGCGGATGTGTCGCTGCTAAGTCGTAGACATAGAGCCTCTACGGTTGACGTAGACGCGGTGTGAGGGACAGTCGCTGGAAGCTACGGGAAAGATAACTTTTGACTTAACGTACCTAGGATTAGACGAAGAGCTAGCAAACAAGAGACAGCATTAGGCGTAGACTTATTAACTTCTCTTAGGGCAAAATACGTTTCAAATTTTTCTAAATATTTTGGCATACCTTAGAAAAAATGGATATATGTGTGGTATTAGACATATGTACATCAAATTATCAGATATTTTATAGAGATTTTAATAATGTGTACACATTTATTATTTATGTTATATGTTATTATATTTTGTGTCAATTTTCGTGAGTTTCATGCCAAGATTTTTAATTACGGTACGGGAAGTTCCAGCAATTTGCGCCCCACTAGTTCTTACAGCGATCAGAACTACGTGGTCTTGTGTAATTGTAAAAGTGTAATTATCTTTCGATGATTTAGATTATTATATAGTTTTAATTTAACTTTTGTTACTGTGTACTGTAAATTCTTATCACAATTATTTGTTTCTAAGTACTAATTTTATTTACATATATTCACTATTGTATTTACAATAGTCCAGTTAATGACATTTAGTGAATTTGTTAATTCACCATTGTCAGCCGTGATAGAAACGTAAATTATAATTATATTTACATTCGTTATAAATAATACTAACAATATTCAATGATAATAATATACACTTAAATATTTTCTTATAAATAATAACTAATAAATATTTTCAAATATATAATAACTAAGTTATTTTAACCGACCTCAAGAAAATTGATAACTTAAATCAAGCGGCGATTTTCTCTTCAGTCTACGATGATAATTTTCTGTTAATGAAGAGTTTGCTAGTGAATTTAGATGACTGTTGAGCTTGTTTCTAAATTTATGCGCTGCTTTTGTTATTATATCTTTTATGGTTGGAGTACTACTTGATCCATGATTGTATATATTTAATACTTATTTATTAACCATGTTACCACGTGAACTATCGTTTTAGAAGTTAAAAATAAGTCCAATCTAAATTTGCCCTCTCTGAGTTGGCAACCTTCTGGTACAAAAGCTCAATGACATGAAGATGGCTGCATTTTGTATTGTTGTATTTACTAAGTTATATTCATAGTATGTTATATTCTTTAAGAGGGCAACCCAGTGGTAATTCACTCTTCTGTTATATTACTATGTACTATATATTAGATATGTATAGCTTGTAGTATTGGCTTGCATTTGATGCAGGGACGCGAAAAGCGATTGCTTTCACTTGAGATTAATTTGAGTTATATAACCTCATGAAAAATTTGTGATCGAGTTCGGACTATTGGTGTTAGCCCCCAAAAGTTGTATAAGTTGTAAACTATATATTGATAGCTTGAATGTTGATATTTGTTATTGAATGAAAGCTAGAAGTGGGATCACATATATTTTTCTCTTATTTTTTCTTATATCTCGGCAAAAATAAGAACTTAAGAGGACTATTAGCATTTATGTTGAAGCTTTTCCTCAATAACGTCGATTTTTAGAGATCAACCCAAAGGTTGAACCTTCTATATTTAATATATTTTTATTCTAAGAATTTCCATAATACTGAGCTATTTTTACTTGAGTACAAAATTATGACTATATTTTCTAATAAAAACGAGATAAATATCAATACAATATTTGTGTCTAATAAAACTAAAACATAAAAGCTCAATATATAACGACGTTTTTCTATTCAAAAAATTTCTTGTACTATACATATTATGATACTTAATAATAAACAAAATAAAAGTGTAATAAAAATGTAAAATTGCAGCATATTAATTAATTTAACAAAAAACATTTATCATTGCACAAATTAGCAACTTTAAATAAAATCATACTAAAATTTCTTGACCTCCTCACAATCATATTCCCCTGCACGAAATCTATAAAATTCATCTCCTGGATAAGTATATTCATTTAAAAACAATTCATCATTTATTTCTTCTTCTGCTGATAATAACATATGATATGTATTTATTCAACGAGTTATTATCTCTGATAATATTATTGGAAAAATATCGATGATTTCCATATAAATTTTGTATTATTTATTAATGAAACTTCATCAATAAAACTGCAATCCTAGCATTGGTTAAAGAGGATTTTGTATATTAAACCTCATTACATATTCTTAAAATTTTATTTTTTATCGTGTTAGAATAGGTGTAAAAATATTGTATAATAACAAAAAAAATATTGATCAGTACCAAATTATATGCATACCTACAAGAAATTTTAGTAATTCTAATTGAAATATCAATTTGGAAATTGGAAAATATGTGCCACCTTGATTTTTACAGTTTTTGAATTGACTCTGACGCATTTTATACAAAGCATTTGCAAATAGTACAGAAAGATTCTAAATTTAAAAAAAAGATGACTATATAGATACTTACTTAATTTTAATTTATGGGTAATTATATCAAAAATACTTGTTGCTAATAATAATTATAATTTACAATTATATTTAAGTAAATATATAGAAGTAAATTGTTCTAGCAACTCCTTTCCCATATTAGTGAAATGTTTGTGCTCTACATTTTAGAGTACAGTTTGGAAATGTTTTCTTAGACATGTCTAATGATAACATATACGAAAACTACTACTTGATAAATAGTTGAACCTTCCTGAGTTACTCACTGTGCGAAAAATCCTTTTCTTGCTAAAGATAATGTAATCGTACCATTTTAAAAAATAAGTAATATATTTCAAATTTGTATTCATTTCATGCATATTTAGTATTGAAATCAGCAAATTATTATATAATAATATTTAAATTAAAAACATATTCAATACTAGTTAATGGTTTCTCATATACTACAATAACAAAAAGTTTTATCAACATGATTTTTATCTCTTTACATTCATTGTATATTTTATCAGTTCACACTTTTACTAATAATTAATTCATTATCAGCTGTTTTATCCCACGTTATTCTAATTTCGAATTCGAACCTGTTCTATATGTTATACCCTTGTGCGATATGAGGTATCACAAAATGCACTCACTGACGGCTCATAGTGCGTATCACATGCTTTATCAGGAGATATGGAACTTGGCATAATAATCGAGGGAAGTTTTCGGTTAGTCCAAAGGTCCCAAGGTAATAGGCCCTTCCGAATGGACTATTGTAGTAACGCCATCTGCTTTTGGACATATTTTAAGAGAATGTTCTAGTATTATGCAAATTGTAAGTAGTTGTGACAAATTTATTTGGGTAAGTAAGGTCCACAAGTAACATCGATACATATACATAAGGGTGTATATGTGTATATATATATATATATGTATATATATATACTAGCTGACCCGGCAAACGTTGTTTTGCCAAGTAAGGTATAATCTAAATAATTTCTAGAGAATCAAAAATATTAATACTTTTAGTGTATAAGGATGTGTTGTTTGCATACAATGAGGTATTATAAAAAAATAAACCCCATTAGTTTGTCTATATTTTGTCAATGCAATCAAACTGGAAGTTCTATACAGCACGGCGAGGCGAGGTCCAACTCGACTTTGAGCAAACATTAATTATATTATATTAATCAAACCAATTATATCACAAAAATAACACATTTCACACAAACAATTATCTGACTACGTTTTGTAAAACTGCCAGCTATTTCATTATTGTTTTTTGCTGTCTTTCAAAAATTTGTTATCTAGACCTTTTTATCTTATAGGAGGGGTAACTTGGAACAGCCAGGTGGCAAACAGGTTTAATGTCTTATTTTAATTTTAAAGGTATTTTTCAAAATAATTACATTTTTAGATAATGCTAAAAAACTACCAACGGAAGAAAATACTTTTATTATGGATTTTCGAAGATTACCGTTTATCTCCCGATAGCAAAGTCAAGAGAATCTAACTCTACTTTCAAATATTGTTGTTGAACAATGCCTAACTTTACCGATTTTTGACACATTTGACACTTCATATTTGACAAAATGTCCATTTGATCGATACCAAATTTAGGTTCTGAATTTAAATAACATAAATAAAAAATAATATAACCTAGAAAATGAGTATATAATTATTCAAATGAAATCTTTCAGAGCACTGTGTTTGAGAAAAATTTGCTAAAAAGTGCATTTTCATATGAACATTTCAAAAAAGTTGATATTTTGGGTCTCAAGTAACACTTGCGGCCCGTTTACTAACGTTTTTGTAAATAAATAAAACTACTTACAACAATTTAATCATAATTAAATAATATTCATGAAAAACATCCTATCAAACGTAATTGAACATCATCTATCAAAAACGTTTGACATTTTACTTATTAGCCACCGTCCATTGTTTTATTCAAATTACGCTTCTACAAAAATTTTCAAATAAAAAATGTAAAGTTTGTACGCGATTTTGAAATAAAGTTTCACCTTTCCGACTATCTCTGGATTGGCACGTATTTTCAAGACTAAGACTGGCCAAATTTGTTCAGCCGTTTTCGAGTTTTACCGAATCATTGTATCGAGAGCTCCATTTTTATATATAAGATATATATATATATATATATATATATATATTGATGGTTTTTTCGACGTTGAAACATATTTCAAAGTAACTAGCAGCCCATTCGTCGAAATAAAAAAGGTAAAAAGTAACTTTTTACCTTTTTTATTTCGACGAATGGGCTGCTAGTTACTTTGAAATATATATATATATATATATATATATATATATATATATCGTTTAGTTTCCTGGGCAACTATTATTATTATTATTAGTTTTTATTTTTCTCCCTAAAGCCTTCTATGTGATTTCAAAAGCAACCAAATAAAGGTTACAATTAAAATTACGTCGAAAGTTTCAAAGGCTGTATAATAAATGTACCTGTTTAATAAATCTATTTAATATGGCTAAAATTTAAGTAGAGCATTTCCCACACATCCAATTTTATCCAAATTTTATTTAAGACTCATTTACAAAATTCAAATCTTCCTCAAACGATGCAATGAATATGCAAGCAGAAGGTCATGTAACATCGCACGTTTTTTTAAATTCTGTCATATGAAATGCTAAAAATTAGAATATATCTCAACGCAACGTGAACCCTTAAGCTTTTTGAATAAAAAGGAAATGCATATTATATGAGTGTGGCGGGAGAGGGCATAAGTTACGGTTTGTGCGTATAACACATTGGTACATTTGCTTCGGTTGTGTTACATGTTATAAATATGCAGAAGAAGTGGGTATATGATGAGGAGCGCCCTATAATGCTCACGTCAGGTCGCTGATGTATATTTATATACAATATTGTTTGAATAATTCAGATCTTATTACTTTTACGTGATTAAAGAAAACAGTTGGCTGTAGATGCAAAATCTTTAGAAAAATTTCTTTGGAAATAAATGCTTTAAAAACATAATTTATATGCGGAAATAGTATAGTTCGAAATGAAATAAAGCAAACAAGAAATATACACAAATAGATCAAGTTACGAGCCACCCGGTATCAGGCAGCAATAACCATGTTAACTTAAAAATACAGCAATACCCCGCTTAACGCTGATTTGTTTAGCGCTGTTTTGGTTTAGCGCTCTTTTATTACAACCCAGGTTTTGAAGGAGTAAATGTTGAAGATGTCGAAAAAATAATTCAGGAAGCAGCGCAGTCTTTCTAATGATGAGCTCAAAGAATTAACTAAACGAGAGGTAAACTAAAATGTTGACAGGATTGATTCAGAGAAAAAGCAAAAGGAACTTCCCATAGCATTTGTAAAAAGGAGTTTGTCTACAATAACCGAAATAATGAATTAATTCATTGAAAATGATCCAAATTTTGACCGGAGCTCAAAAGTAAGGCAAAGTGTTAGAAATTCTCTATCCATTTTTATGAAGAATTTTTATCAAAAAAACGCAAAAGAAAAAGGCATACAACATTAGATGCTTTTGTCACAAAAAGACGAAATACTGAAAACGCGGAAGGCTAACTAAATATGACTGACTTAAAATTTTGTTTTTCCCCCATTATTTTCATGTAAAGATAGCCTCGTTTAGCGCTGTTTTGGGATTATGATGGAACTTCGCATGGCCGTAGAGCTGATAGTCAAACCAAACACCTTTAAATTATATAGGCCTATGATGTGGTTTATTATTTAAAATCTATTTTTTATTTAAAAGCACCATCAAACACATTGACACACAAGCTGATTACTAATACAGATAGTTACAAAAAATCATCAATTTTTAAATTTTGATGTGAACACAAATGGAGTTTTTATAAGCTTATAAGGTAATCTAATTAGTAGATTAGCCCTGAATTCATTCCGGAAATTTTAAAACAAAACGATTAAGACATCTGTTAAGGATCGTACTGATTAGGGTTTGCTAAAGATCAGCCAGGTAGCTCTTCGTAATTAAGTAATGAAAAAATGTACTTTTTTGATGATGTGAATGAAACGTTTCTTGATAATATTGTTCATTGTCTTAGTGAACATCTTGTAAAATCATAGGCCTAATTATGAAAATATATCAAATTTTGGATCATATTGGACCATAAAATTATGAGGTCACATTTGCAAGAGTTGCTAAATCTCTCTTCTTTTTGATTTTAATTAAGGTGAAATGCCAATTACATCTTGTTAATTTTTTGGTATTACAAATAATTCAACTGCTAAATGATTATTAACCTGCCATACCATTTAAAAAGCACCAAAAAGCATTATAAAATATTGCAATTTTTTAAATAACTTAAATAAAATCTATTTAATAATAATTAATAGTTTATACAGAGCTTCTTAGTAATTTTAATACAATTTCCAGTTAAACCTGTAAACAGAATACTCGCAGTACGATAATTTATAATAGAAGTTTATCTTTCCAAGTGTCAATGTGACTCAAAAATATTGAATTTATATGGAAACCTGATCATACAATGTATATTTATATATAAGATAGTCAATACTTTTATTATTCCATAGCTTTTCTGTCTTGTCCAAAGTCTATAAATTCTTCCATTTGCGCGGAGTCGAAATAAAATCTACACGCTCGTAATACCTCCTTTCTCGTGCGTGTTTTTATTTATTCTTTGTTGCAATGCAGCATACAGATGATCAAATTATATTGTTATTACGACGATATCAACGACAGACAAAGAAAATCTGGAACGGTAAAAAAGTCATTACGTTCAGGCCCTCGACGTTGAAATTAATCAGAAAATATTACATTCCTTGCTCACGTGCGACTCACCCCTAAAATCATATATTGCGCACTCGATCCTTGCGTTACAGCTTTTTGGTGGAACCTAGGAAATAATATTAGAATATATATATATATATATATATATATATATATATAATCACACGTTGTCAACCCATTAAAGTTGCAAAGTTATCACTTTGCGTTCATACGAACAATAATGTGAAATGCATTAACATAAATAATATTCTACGTGATTGATTGATAATATAGTGTTATGATTCTATATTCTTAAATCTATATTTAGAAATATTCTATATATATATATATATATATATATTTATAAATAACTTCCAATATACCTGCACAATGCAATATATGAATTCTATGATTATAATTCAATGATCTTTTATTTGCAATATATAATGTATCAGATTATGATCATATTATAATAGTAAAATCAATAAATGATTATCGTATTTTTTTAATAATAAAATTCAAATGTTTGATATTTTGATAATTAAGATTTTGAAATAATTAAGTTCTATATAAGAACAATATCTAATTTTATAAATGGTTTAAGAATGACTTTTAAAATATAACATTGCTAAAAATAAGCATCATTGAACCCTTTGCACTCGTATCCGGTGACATTACGTTTTATTTTTGCATTGATAGAATGGAAAATACTAAAAGCACAAAAATTTTCTTTGAATTCAAATTTTATATTTAGTAATGAATCACTGAAATTAGTCATTTATTAAATTCTGAAGTAAAATTTCCATAATTCCCGCTTTTAGCTTGCCTTTGTTTTCCAAAGCATAATTAAATACATTATTTGTTTTAGAGACATTTTAGTTTTTGCGTCTAATTATTCAATAAACAGCATTTACATTATAAGAGCCGATAGAATAAAAAAATCAAATGAAATATTGTTAATATTGTAGTTATCAAGAATAATAAGCAACTTTGGGTTCACATTTTTACATTTTTCACATAAGTTTTGTAATAGAAATATACGAAGAGAAAAAAACTAGAGCTAAAATTTGATCTACTTTATAAATGAAGTCTAATTTTTGCTCTTTTTTTTAATTCATTGAGTCCTACTAGAGTCTGCTTAGAGTTCAAGCCTTAGACTTTTCGTTTTTCAAAAACTCCTATTTTGAACAGACATAAGTATAATAAACTTCGCTTCATAAATAATAGTTTCAACATTACCCATCTTTGTCTTTTGAAATATATTATATAGCAATTTTGGTTCATAATTCCATACACTATATCCATCCTACATACAACCTAATTCTCTATCGAAGCTTTTAAGAGCAATTTTTTTAATGTTAATATTTCTTGGTACTAAAGGTGAAAATCCAAGTATAAGTATAGATATTGAAAGTCAAAGTATAGATATTAAATTTTAACATAATCTTACATTAATTAGCAATAAAATTGTGCAAGCCGTCATCATTTAGCCTATCGTGATATCGAGGATAAAAAAATTATTTCTGTTGCACAATTCTAGGATCAGAAGAATTTTGAATTTTTCAATTGTACTCTTTACAGTCTTTTATACCATTAGGTACTACTTCCTATCGACTCCAAGGTTTTGATTAAAAATAAAGTTATTTTCAAACAAACTAATCTTTAATTATAATTGAGCGATCATTAATTATTTTACCATAAGCACTAGACCATATACACATTTTTAAATTATCTTGCAAAATATATTTAAAAGGATTATCGATTGTGTCTCAGGTTTTTCTAAAATCAATTGCTTGAGAACAATATCTTGTCTTTTCTGCCATTGCATATACCATGTTGCTGACCCCAAGGTTTTGATAAAAAATAAAGTTATTTTTCAAACAAACTAATTTTCAATTATGAGTCAGAAAACGACTCCATATATAATATCTTAAATTGATGTTGAAGAAACTTTTAATATGTTGAAAGCATTATTAAATTACAAAGTTTCCAGTTGACTACCCCTGTTCTAGGCCCACCATGATCGCATACGAGAAACTTAGGAGTTAATCTCCTCAGAGGGCGCGATTTATGCTATAAGCATACATAGGTGCATCCTTCAGCTTTTACGGGAAGGATAATATATAATATTTTATTCTTCCCGTGCACATAATTGTGTGCACGAGCCTCTATCTTTTCCTAACTGTAGTTGTAACGAGGATTAGTTTATGTGAGTGGCAGTACATTTCTTTTCAGAATATTTAATGATGTAATAACTTTCCTCAAGTATCAAAGTAGCTGCTACTTATGGATGCTTATTAATTTCGTAATTACGCGACTGATGGGACGGTCTGTCATTTTGCTGAGGGATTAATGATTCATTTATTTTATGTCGAAGAGTGAGGGATTTTAGATGCAATGAATGTTGAACATAATTATTTTTATGTGAGTTTTAATTTATAATACGTAAAAGTACCTGAACGTATATTTTCTGAAATTAAAGTATATTAGATTTTGCATGTTGTTAATTTTCAATGTGACTAAATTGCTTTTACAAGGTTTTTGATTTAAAAAGTGAAATTAAAATATTTCAGTATTATGATTGTTGTTGACTCAATCTTTTACACTTGCATGTTGATTCTACGTTATTAATAAAATATTTTTTCATTTAAATTAAGTTATATTAATTACTTTTTTTTCAAACATATATTTAAAATAAGAATCCTTATTTCTACCTATTTAAAATGTTTAGAAACGTTATTCGACGTAAACAGCATAATGTCGATGGTGATAATATGAATTTTATGAGCTATAAATATCGATTTATCATCTGAACAAATTGTGTAAACTCTATTGAACGCGATTGTATTGTATATCAAGTTGTAGTAATCGTCAAAAAATCTAAAATGAAAATTGTTATAGATATACGTTTCAGAGGTTTCTGAACATTTTGACATACCTTAGAAAAAATTGATTTATGTCTGTGTGTGTGCGGATACAAACTATTACCAACATGGATCAACCGATTTGAATGATTCAAAAATCATTCAATTTGTCTCAAATAAAGTAGCACAAAGTGCTTGAACTGATAATTCAGTTTTTGAGATAACAAAACGTCGGATTTGGATGATTCAAAAACCAAGATGTGGTTAAATTTTTGGGAAGACAGGTCTAGTGGTTTTGAACGTCCAACAAAATATGTACAAAAATGACATTTGGCAGTCATAAAGATTATTTGACATATGTACATCAAATTATCGGATCTTTTAAAGAGATTTTAAAAATTAGTACTGATTTTGTTACAATTTTTTACTAAATTTTTAAATTTTCAAAGTTCATTTATACGGTTCAGACAAAGTTCAACATTTTCCGATTTTTTTTCCAAAAATTTTCAAAAATATACAAAGTTTAATACTTTGAATATAATTTTTTAAATTTACAAGTTTAAATTTAAAATTGCATATATTTTATATGGGTTATTCTAATCGTAAGAAATATATTTTCAGATGGATTCATTTGGCATATCTTGTTAATGTAAACATTCTTAAGTGTTTTGTAGGATAAGATCGTCTCTATATAATATATGAGCGATAAATTATATAAGATCTATTATTACCTTATATAAGATCTATTATTACCTATTTGAAAATATTTAAAACAATTGTTATTAATCATTGATCAATATTTATTGATTATTGATTTTTTGCTCCAGCAATTAGCGTTAAGCCACGATGCTATGCACTACTAGTTCAAAACATTTTCATAACATTTTACTGATGATTTATACTTCCTTCGAGTTATCAATTTGAAAAATAGACTAGACAAAATAAAACAGAAGCCGTCGATTCAAGAAAAAGTCACAAACTACAAGGACGAAAGAGATGTCCTCGCAGGGTGTCCTTAGTCCTTAGTCAGACAAGGACGAACAGTCGGATGCTGCAAGCACACGCGGCTACATAAAACGTAGCCAACTGAGTGGATTGATTAATCCACAATATTTTATATTTAATACACTGTGCAGCCTGTAGTGTAAGGATTATACCGGAGATTACTGAATGAAAATATAAAAGCGTTATCGAATTTAATCAATTTAAGCTCTGATTGCCTTTGGATATAAGTTCAACGATCTTTGCCATTGTTGGATTTGCAGTGATGAACGGTTTTATTGATACAGATTCTGCGTTTTATTTCTATATGTTTATTGAAATTGAAATTTGTTCTAGAATTATACTGTTTATAATAATCGTTCAAAAATTGAAAAGGAAAATTTTTGCATAACTTTACGTTTTGAAGGTTTCTGAACATTTTGGCATACCTTAGTAAAAATGGATATATGTGTGTGTTTTGTGTGGATGCAATCGTTTGTCTACGATTTCGGGCGCATGGATCAACCAATTTGAATGACTGAAACAACATTCTTTTCCTATTGATGAGGAGACGTGCTGATTAGTGTTTGGCAAAAACCGGTTTTGCCAGGCAAAGAGTGCAGAAAATAGAAATGAAGTTGAAAACACTTTTCACTTGCATTGATGTAATGAAGAGTTTATTAAATTTTTGCGAAGGCAGGTCCAACGGTTTTGCAGATCAAGAAAAAAAAATAAAATCATGCCATTTGGTGATCGAGAATTAGGTATTTTTGACATCATGGATCAACAGCCATGAATGGGTAACAACAACTTTCAAGAAATTTAAAAGTTTTCAAAATTAAAAAAAAAAACATAATATAAACGGCTTTTTTTAATTTTATCAATACTCATATTTTTCTAATGTTTTCAAAATTTTCAAAAATGATCGAAAAATTTCAACATTCTCAAAAAAAAACGTCTCTCAAAAAAAATCTTAAACTATGATGCGGAAAGTTTCAGCAATTTGCCTTAAGGTATTATACCCTGCACCATTAGTTAATAAACAAATTATTTTATTTCAGAAACATTGGAATTCTTGTATATTTCCTGTAAAATATATAATAAGTTACAAAAGTTTATATGGGATATAACTATTTCGACTTATCTACATATGATGATTGCAGAATGTCCGCATTACTTGCAGAAATAAACAGTAAAACATTATATAAATTTTTCAAAAATTATTTGGTTGAATGGATAGAAGAGGTAAAAAAATAAAATAATAAAAACTAGTGCAAAAAAATTACATCATCCTATTAATATCTTCTACGATTACGTCAAGAAGAGACTTTAAATAAAGGGTCGTATTTTCATATTTTAGTTGTATCACTTGGATTTCTTGGTTTTGTTGAAAGAAATAAATTAAAAGCTCCATATAAAATGTTCAAATAACAGAGCAGAAACTATTTAAATTAACTATGCACTAGCTTATATATGAAATATACAGCATCTATATAAAACACAAAGACATAAACTTCAGAGTGTAAAAGTATCAGAAGTGCAAAACCAAAATACTTATAAAATTGGCGATTTTTTGAATAGATATAAATGCGATTTATTCATGAAAAAATATTATTTTATATAAGTGAAATTAAAGCTGTATTTGATAATTTATCGACCATTCATCAATAAAGTGGAAAGTGATACTGTACAGTTTATGTGTCTGATGATAATGGGTAGTATTGCCCTAAGGCAGGTCCGTGAGTTGGACTTCAACTCGATTAAGGGTAGAATAGTGTGAGAGATTTTTCATTGCCGTTTCACATTGCAGTACCCGAAATTAGGCTATTTTATATTGAAAACATATTTTTGATCTATATTTTCAAGTAAAAATGGACATCGTTACTGCACGATATCAGGTTATCAGAGCGAAACTGGAAACTATATAAATACCTGCATATCTAATATATAACATAATAAATATTTATATATTTTCTGTAATTTCATCAACTTTCAAAATCCAATTCTGCATATGCGTAGGTATTAATTACTCCCATAATCCCATCCTGCAACACTTGATGCTATAACTGCGAAATTAACTTCAAATTACATCTAATTTCATAGTTTTCGCATAACGACTGTTATGTTAGGTACACGATACATATAATAAACTTAGCCACGTTACGAGATGTGATTAGCACGTCGGGTATCCCGACCTATGCGAAATCGATACAGCCTCATAGCGCACCTATAATAATTATAATGGGGCATTAAATTTATGAAGCGATTTCAAGCTAATTGTCAATTGATTATACATAATATACAAACATTAGATCAATTAATCAGGATTGACGGATATATGAGAACATTAATTCAACGCAAATATGTTGCACTAAATAATCGGGGAAATGAGTGTATGTATTTATATTTGGATTGAATGCATAAATTTACAAATGTGGAATATATTTACAATCGTTCATAATTGAGTGGATTAGTTATTCTGGTTTATTTGTGGAGTGGATAATAATTAACACTATTTATTTAAAGCGTTGGTCTATTGAGTAGATTTTGTTTATATAAATGTTCAATTGTAAATAGAGAATTTGTCAACAGTTTATGAAATTATTTTGATTAGATTTATAATATATTTAGACACACGAGTAGCTGATTCTTGATAATTTGCGAAAACAATTATGATCTTTAACTGTGTTCAACACAGGACATATTAATTTATGTTAATGGCTATGAAAACACAATTAGTTCGGCAAACAAATTGGAAGCAAGTATTATAAAATGCAAATATGAACCAACTGAGTTATCATAAAGAAGTCATTCGTATCCTTAAGCATGAATTATTATTTTATTTGTTTTTATAAATTGCAATCTGTAGATATGAAGAGGAAACAATATTCAGTAATTTCGGTGTAGAATTATATTAGGGAATGAGGTCAAAAAGTCACCCAGTGGTAATCCGTTTCGTTTCTCATTGTATGAAGATTATAGAAGTTATTATTATTATTATTATTATTATTATTATATATATATATATATATAAGAGAATTAATAGTAGTACTGATGTCCATAACCATAAATTGGTATTCTATATTAATCAAGCATCAGCAAGAAAGAGTCCTGAAAGACCTCAATTATTGTGAAAATTATTCTAAACTATAAAGTTATTTTAAATTCTATTGAATCTCAAGTAGTGATTAACTTCATTTATTCACAAATATGTCTACTATATTTAACGACTTCTAATGACTTCATAGTATATCACGCAATTGATTCTCTAAATTTATCAGCAATAAAATTATTATTTTTACTGTGATCCTAAAATGTTATTCACTGACTTGGTTCCATAATTTAAATAAACAAAGTTAATAAAAATTAAGCGTAGTTACCGAAACATGCTCAAAATATCACTAAAGGCCAAGGCCACGTCGTGTTCTGTAGTCTTTCTAGATGTTAGCCAGGCCTTTGATATAGGTATGGCACAAAGTCCTTTTAACAAGGATTACTTTACTTTAATAAATTTTTACTTTAATAAGACAACATAAAGTGCATTTTTTTTGACCAGGCAATACCAAGTACTAATTATGTTTTATCTAGGTATGACCACATAACAGCAAAAACCAAATCTAGAATTAGAAACTCTATTGGATTAACGGACATAATTAGAAAAAGAAAATTAGATTTCTACTTCCAAATTGTTTTTATAATATTCTAGACTAACCTTGCTAATAGAAAATTCAAAGTCTGTGTCAACACTGAAGCTTCATCATCACCATTATATTAGATTGAGGCAGGAGTTCCACAGGGCAATGTTTAGGCGCCATTTCTAGATATTCTAATTTTTCCAATCAACCACAACAGAAACATTTGGTGATAACATGGCTTGAACTATTTTAGAAAAGTATCTAAACGTCATCGAGAACTGGACTAAAAAATGGTGGATCAAAATCAACAAGAGTAAGTCTACTATACATATAACTTCTACGCTCAATGAGACAATATGCCAAGGAATGCGATTTTTACCAGGAAATACCAAGTACTGATTATGTTAAACATCTAGGTATTCATTTAGATGGCAGACCAACATGGAAACACCACATCACATCAAAAATCAAAATTATCAAATCCAGAGTTAGACTAACTTTATTGGCTTATTGGACATAATTTAAAATTAGCCCTCGAAAACAAAATCTTGGTTTAAAAAGCAAAAATAATGCTTTCCTGGTCATACTAAATATAGTTTTGGGGCTGATCTAGCAAAGCTAATGTGATAAATACGATTAGAATGATGACAGGTGCACTTTGGTACATGAGCAATATATATTAAAAACTTCATAAAAACATGATTCACTAATCAATACAATATTAGTGAATCACCCCAATTCATCCGCTGCTTCTTATATCAGAATAAAGAAGACTTAAAAAATGATGGCCTATTAACTCGTTCCAATAAATTGTATCTAATAGTAATTACCCACTGGGGTAACTACTATCTATAATTATATTTAACTAATGTAAATCAATAACTCATAGTATGTAATTAATATTCTGATTGTTATTAGTGATAGGAATAAAAATATATATTTCAATTTGCCTAGTTGAAATATTTAGTGTAACAATGAAACTTCGTCTTCTTTCATGCGAAGTTTTCCTTCTCTACAGTCGCAGTAACCTTTACAAAAACGATGGCTTGATATAAGGCGTTTCTTTTGTAGAATTGTTATCCAGATTTAATATATTTCGCCCGAGTTCAGTAGTACTTAAAGTGAGAACTAAATTTGTTTACAGATTAGTGTCGAAACGCTTTCGGTCAATATTTAACGATTCAATGAGACAGCGTCTAGCCGTCAGACGAAAATAGACCACTCGTGTGATTTTATACCATTAGGGATAGATTACGAACATGATTTTAACATATTCATATCGAATATTTGATACGGTTTACCATTTCTTATAGCTACCACGAAGTAATTTATTATTTACTCAGAGCTATTTGTGAGCAGAATTAATGGAAGCCAATCTATGGAGAATGACATATGGCCATTGAAAATTATATGGGTCGAGTATAGTTTCACGAACTGCTTATTAAGGAGTCATTTTAACTTAATACTTCATTTTACTTATTGGCTATTTAAATATAATGTTTTGAATACGAATTATGATAAATCTGAACAGATTATTTTAATATTTACATAACCTTCACTAAATCTTACTAATTTTTCACTTATTAAAACATATGTTCCTATATACTGCATATCCGTCAGACATTCTGGTGTAAGAGATAACAGTAAATAAATTCAAAAATAGTAGTAAATAATCTCAATTTGTTAATTTGATAATGTTTTTAATAATAGTTATTGGAGAGCTTTTCCAAAAATAATTTCGTTGTTCAAGTTTACGGTTGTGCTTACAACGACTCAATTATTGTTTTGAGATGATTTGATTACGCCAATTGGGCAAATTTTATTAAAATGCTATAATTTGTGATTCAGCGATTATTTTATTAGACATCGATATTTTTTGAATTTTTTTTTGTTTATATATATAAAATCATGACACACTTACTCTAAATTAGAGCGTACATGCATACTAACATACAAGTATACATATATAAAAAAATAATAATCAAAATAATACTTTCCTATCGGAAAATAAAATTAATTCATCTCCAAAATGTTTTCTCGCTTTAATGTTGAATTTTGTTAAGTCAGTGAAGAATTGTTTTCCACCTGGTACTCATATGTTCACTTTTATAGTAGTTTTTATTTCATTCTCATTAAAAAATGTAATTTTATTAAAAAGATTGAATATTATTTTGCAATAAACGACAAATGTTAAATTAATGATGCCAAATTAACTTAAGCATTATTTTTTCTCGGGTCAATAAGATTTTGATAAAAATTGCTATAGCTTTATTGTGTGAAATTAGATTAATAAAATTTAAAAAATGTAGAAATTTTATATAATCATAAATTTTATATATTTAAAATATTATTTTAGTCGTTCTACAGAGAAATATGAAATCATTCCCTGCCTTCATCGTTCCCAAAATGATTTATACAAATTATGATATCTTACAAATTATGATAAGATTAATATATATTTACACTTACATTTTCTTTTTTATATTAAGTTTAAGTTTAGTTTCATTTAAAAAAGTAACTCAAGCAGGTGTACACAAATCGATTACATTTGATGATTTTTGTGATTAGATTAAACATTATATATGTACAATTAGAAGAAATAACAAAATAGTCACCAAAAATAATAGATACATAAAGAAATAATTTAACAATTCATAAAGTTAATTTAAGTGCGAAAAAACATATGTTGAAAATATAGATTTACAATTAAAAAATGTACAAAATAATCACCAAAAATAATGGGGATAACATGCAAAAATAAAATAATAAATGTAAAATAAAAATGAGATATAATGAGATATAATGAGATATAAAACACTTACTACGCAAATGATTTGATATGAAATTAATAAAATTAAAGCACATGGATTTAAATAAAATATGAAAAATATACTTAAATTTATCAAAAAATTTCTTCATATATTTCGATTAGTAAATTAATATTTTGTTCATCGTACACGCTTTCTAAATAATTTATCTTTATTTTTATTATTATCTATTATGAAAGCGCAATGCCACTTACACCTAGTTTATTAAATTCAAATTATATCGTTGCGCAAAATATCGATATTTTATCTGTCCGTTTGAATATCTTGCATTGAATTTGAAAACGGCGCCTTTTGTGTGATGACGTCACGCATTGGATTTATGACCAAATATGGCAATACTTTGATAAGGAAAAAAATGTTCAAAAATTATGCGTAATCAGTTGTCGATCGACACTCGAAGTGATCGGATCTGTCGGTCGTCGATCGTCGATCGTCGGTTTTGTTAATCTAATCGTGCCGAGTGCATTTTTGTCACCGCGTGTGTTTGTGTTTGTGCCTCTGTGTGATTTTATTGAAGATATTAGTGGATAAAGCAGTAAGTTCTTTATTTAATTAACTTCCCGAAGGAGAAGTTTATGTTTTCATCAAAAAATCCGAATCGCTAATTTTATGTTTTCTCGACGTTTCGAGCCATTCTGAATCGAATGAGACCAAATTTGGAAAAAGTATGTGTGTGTGTGTGTGTGTGTGTGTGTGTGTGTGTGTATGTGTGTGTGTGTGTGTGTGAACAGATTTTTTGCCGTAAATCGACGTTTTCTCCAAAACGGTTGGACCGATTTCAAAAATTTAAAAGCCATTTGATGTATCTCGATGAGGACAATCGTCTCTGAGTTTTGTGCGGCGATCGGCCAAGCCGTTTCTTTGTAAATTGCAGAAAAGTGAAAAATTTTTCGTCCACGTTTTAGCCCGCAATTCTGAATCGATTCTGAAAATTCAAAAACCGTTCGATAGATATTGGTTGGGAATCGTGCTGATTAGTTTTTGGTTAAGATCGGCCGGGCCGTTTTCTTGTAATAAAGTTTTTAAAAAAAAATTTTGACGATTTTTATGATTATTTTTTTGACGAAAGAAACCATAGTTTTCTAGGTCATACTAAAATATTACGGCCCTACGACAACTGGTTCAGCTTTAAAAATTAGTCAAAGTTTGCAAAAATCAGTATGGTCTTTTTGGCATTTGTCAAAATTAGACTTTTGATCGACGTTTTCTCAAAAACGCCTGAACCGATTTTAGAAATTTAAAAGCCATTTGATGTATTTCGGTGAGGACTATCGTTTGTCAGTTTTGTGCAACGATCTGCCAAGCCATTTCTTTGTAATTCGAAAAAACTTTTTGTCCACATTTAAGCTCATCCTACCGAACCGATTTTGAAAAATCAAAAACTGTTCGAAAGATATCATTTGGGAATGATACTGATTAATTTTAGGTGAAAATCTACCGAGCCGTTTTCTTGTAATTAACTGTTGAAAAAAAGTGTTAAATTTTCGTCCACATTTAAGCTCATCCTACCGAACCGATTTTGAAAAATCAAAAACTGTTCGAAAGATATCATTTGGGAATGATACTGATTAATTTTAGGTGAAAATCTACCGAGCCGTTTTCTTGTAATTAACTGTTGAAAAAAAGTGTTAAATTTTCGTCCACATTTAAGCTCATCCTACCGAACCGATTTTAAAAAATCAAAAACTGTTCGAAAGATATTAGTTGGGAATGATGCTGATTAATTTTAGGTGAAAATCTACCGAGCCGTTTTCTTGTAATTAACTGTTGAAAAAAAGTGTTAAACTTTCGTCCACATTTAAGCTCATCCTACCGAACCGATTTTAAAAAATCAAAAACTGTTCGAAAGATATTAGTTGGGAATGATGCTGATTAATTTTATGTGAAAATCTACCGAGCCGTTTTCTTGTAATTAACTGTTGAAAAAAAGTGTTAAATTTTCGTCCACATTTAAGCTCATCCTACCGAACCGATTTTGAAAAATCAAAAACTGTTCGAAAGATATCATTTGGGAATGATACTGATTAATTTTAGGTGAAAATCTACCGAGCCGTTTTCTTGTAATTAACTGTTGAAAAAAAAAATTTAATCCTTCTTTCATGGAACTTTTTTTGGCGATATACATCATGGTGTTATAGAACTTACTGTAATATTACGGCCTTACAACAAGTAGTTTAATTTTAAAAATTCGTCAAACTTTGCTAAAATTATTATCGTTTTTTTTAAAGTAGGATTGATGAAGTATATTATTTACACATTTTTTTGATCAAGTCGATTATTTACACATATCGGGAAGTTCATGTAATTTGCCTCAAGGCTAAATACCAAACCAACTAGTTTATTAATTATGTTGTTATGTAGTCAATCCCAGTGTAATACGTAAATCGCGCTATAAAAACACGGCATTTTCTATTGCATTGTATAGGAACCGTGCCAAAATATACTCATTGTCAGAGTTGGTACAGTACAAATCACGTCATTTGTATCGCGTTATATAAAAACCAATAAATACAAAAGCCATGGTAAAAAATAAATTATTATTTACCATTTAAGTTATCGGCCCCAAACACAAATATGGCGCCTCGGAGGTGTTGCAAGGTTTTAGGCCCAAACACGAATAGAATGACGAGAGATATCATACAGTCGGGCTCGCCCGTAGGTAAGCGGTTAAGAGCGACGGGACTTGTTTCAGAGGTCCCGGGTTTTACCCACTTTGAGCAGCCTGTTGTCAGGCAGCAGTGACAATGATTTTCACTTGGAAATATAGATAGCAATATGTTTCCAAGTGAAAATAGCCCTCACCCGGCATTGCTGCACCAATAAAAAGTCCGGCCAACAGCTCATAGGACGTAAGGTTCTGATTGATTTAAAAAAAAATATTTAAAAAAAAATATATATATACTGTCAATGATTATTAACTTCCCGTAAGTTGTTGTAATGGGCCGAAAATCGGAATTGAAAATTTTTACATTTCTCGACGATTTGAAGGTTTCTGAACATTTTGGCATACCTCAGAAAAAATGAATGTGTGTGTGTGTATGTATGTATGGATACAAATTTCCAGTCACGTTTTCGGGCGCACGGATCAACCGATTTGAATGGTTCAAAAAACATTCGTTTCTGATTAGTTTTTGGCAAAGGCAGGTCCAGCCGTTTCGAGGATACAGAGCAAAGAGTGCAAAAAATAGAAATCGACTTTTTGAGAGAACGGAGTATCCGATTTGAATGATTTAAAAAACATTCAATTACTAATGATTGGGAGAACTGTTTATTAGTTTTTGGCCCAGCCATTTCGAAGATACGGAGCTAAATATGTAAAAAACGGCAGTTTTTAAGAGAACTAAGCGTCCGATTTGAATGATTCAAAGAACTTTAACAGATTTATATGTGTCTCATACATAGTTCATTTTGAGAATGAACGTTACGCTTTCACTGAGAACTAATTAATCCGATTTGCAATTTATATCTTTCATAACAAATTATAACAGTATTTATATAACTATAGTCCTATAGTTATAGTGCTTGTATATCATAAAAGTGCGGTTTATTACTCGAATTTCTATAATTCAATCACTTTTCACAGGCGTCTAATTTTTTAGCATGTTTGTTTACTTCTTGAATTCTACTCCATGTAAAGCAGCAAAACATTTGATTACGAAGAAACGAGCCTCCCGATCTTTGCCAAAAATTAAACAGCACGATTCCCAACTGATATCTGTTGAATAGTTCTTAAATTTTCAAAATGGATTCAGGATTTTTAGCTAAAATGTAGACGAAAAATTTTACACTATTATTCTTCATTAATTTTAGTCCTGTTTTTAACCTAACGGCCCGTTAAAATTTTAAACTTTTATGGCTGATCGCATTTATTAATATTTTGAAAAACTTGATACATACTAATAAAAATAACAAAATAAAACAAACAAGATGGGAGATGGTTCCGATAAAAATAAAATTGTATTTTAGAAATACTCAGTGGGCCGCAGAGTATTACTATTCGCTCATCTTTGCTTTAACACTTATCGATTTTTTTTTCAACTTAGTTACAGTTCAATAAAATGACTTGAAACTTCGAGAAAACGTTGAGGTAGCATATTGAATTTTTTCGTGAAAACGAAATTTTCCTTCAGTAAGTTAAAAATATCCAAGTTTGTCGATTCAGTAAATTTCCGATGGCCTCTTCTCAACATGATTTTCGTATATATATATATATATATATATATATATATATATATGTATATTTGTGTAAGATTGAATCTCTAAATAACCATATTTATATTGACTTACTTCTCGTATAACAATGATATTATCGTAATCTTCAAAATGTAATCATTCTCCAGAATAATCGACATACATATATTGATCGAAATTTTTTATACTATACGCATATATACACACACCCACATATATACATATGTATATATATATATATATATATATATATATATATATATATATATATATATATAATATTGCTTATCGTCTCTCCATAACGTACGACGTATTATTCAAATCCCGATACAGAAAAAATAAAGCGGATTTTCTTTGTGCCAAATCTCAGGTCCTTCACCTTGAAGGGCTCGTTAAACAAGCCCCTACGAGTGCCGGATTAGCTTTTATTATTGTCCCTATAAATGTTCCGTTGCAGAATTTATGATACAAAATATATATTACTTTTGCCACCCGCCGCCGTTTGTGCATTGAAGAGCTTCTGAACTTAAGATCCTCGTTGATTAATTTAGAAGGATTCCCTGTTATTTATTAAAAACCTGGAAACGAGAATTGCAATTTTAGATTGAAGAGATTTTGAGATACAGCAGAATTTGTTTGAAAAATACGTTTATTTATATCATAATTTGGAATTGTTTAACACGACAATTGTACTCGTGCGATTTATTAGTTTTGTGCTCTGACATATTGAGAATATAAGGTCAATGTTATAAGAGTTTTGATGATTTATACTTTCATAATGCTTACTTTTATAAATATTTTGTGAAACTATTTCAATTCAAGTTTATTTCTTTCAATCACTTTGATTTTGCTTGTCATATTAATTTATTAACTCTGATTGTTACATAATATGGAATGAATAAAAAAAATTATGCTATTAAATGCATAAATATATACGTATGTCACATACGGTATGTGTATAATTTATATGTATATATATATATATATATATATAATTAAAATTTTCATTCTTTTTTTTAAATAATATTGTTTAACTTTTATGTTCTGGTTTGATGGTTTTGTATGTGTATCTTTACAAATGTTAATTGTAAAATTAATCTTTGTTTTACATTTACTATAATATATTAAAGTGAACTGAGTTATTTGGAGTAGAAAATATTTATAACTGTTTGCGATCATTTTGCGATTATAAGGTTTATAATTAAGAGGTTTGTTTTCAACTCTTTGAATGGTGATACATTCGAATTTTCATTAAATTCCCAGACAAGTAAATATGCTTCTCTTGTGAGTTAATATTCTATTATAAGAATATAAAAATATATTTAAAGTGTAGCTCTTCTGAATCTCACATGCGAGCTATAGTTTTTTTTGGCAACTTTTTTCGTAATGACCCATAGAACAAGAATTGCAACCTTACACTATGGTTAAAAAATATATTTGTAATATAACATTTTTCATTTATTTATTTATTTATATGTATATTTATATATACATATTTATAACTTTTTTGTACAACATTAAAACAATTTTTTGAATTTTTCGAAATAAACGATAAATATTTAATGAATTTATTTCGTACGTTCTATAATTACTTTAATTCACACTTTTTATACAAAATATTACCAAATATTATAAAATAATAATTTTACTTAAACACATACATACCGTATCATAAAGACTACATGTAAATAAAACATTGTTTTGTAATATTTTTTTAACTTATTTATTTAAGGCTTTTGGCCGTTAGGTCATTTAGCCCCTGGTACAATTTTTAAAAATACATTTTACAAAATTTATTCAATGTGAATCAGATATTAATACGTACTTATATAATACATACCTAATGATTATTACAATTTTGTAATAAAACAAGAACTGCATGCATAATTTTAATTATATAATTCTATATATGCCATTATATACCCGAATTTGTATTATGTATGATTACATAACTTCAATTATATTACCAATAATCATATACTCCCAATTATGTAACTTGATCTCTAGGTCTAGAGCTATTTTTTTGTCCTATAAATCTTTTAACATAATATGAATATATAAATTATAGTATAAAAATATACATATATATATATATATATATATATATATATATATTTAAAAAAAACATAAGACATAGTAACAACACAAAACAAAAAACATTATAGTTCATATTTATTTAATAATTCATGCCTATAATGCAACCCCTGAATACTCCTCTTACTAATATTTACTTACTCTGAATAATATTTTATAAACTTAATATCGAAATTTTATTACATAATACAAATTTAGGTTTATGTAATAAACAATGTTTACTTATGTTTTTCATACATAAATATAAATTCGTATTATATTGATTTGCCCTGTTTATTTTCCTTCCTATAAAATAAAAAACGAATAAAAATATCGTTTGTAAGCATCAATTTTACGAAGCCAATTTCATACAAAAGTACATCATTAAAATCCCGTGTAATTTAATTTATGATTTAATAAGTCTATCAAGGATAGATATGAAAGAACAATATGGGCGTAATAGCCCATGAATCGCGTAAAAGAATATCGACTTGCCGAAGCGCGACAATATTTTCGTCCTGGAAACATCGGAAACTTGGTATGAGGGACAGACTGTGATTTTCAAGCCGAAGCAAGCATTGACAGCTATTAAAAGTTTTATGCCGAAAATAATTAATAGCAGTACTTTTTCCTTACTTAATACAGAAAACTTTTGGGTTGCGCACTTGTAAATATTTGATGAACTTTTTTCCTCAGAACGCCAGCCCAGATGATTGCAAATAATGAACTCTTGTGTGTGTGCGTGATAATGAGGACAGAGAAAAATTAAGAAAATATATAATCTGTTTAATAATATATCTGAATTTAGATGAAGTATGAATGTTATATTATGCATACAGATATTATTGAAATGCAAAATAATATATATATATATATATATATATATATATATATATTATTGCTAAGATAATTGTGATTGATGAGTATACCCATAATGATGAAGTAACAAAATTTTGTGTGTTGAGGAATATACTCGTCATGCGTATAAATTCTTGACTATCGAGTATTTAGATTGCAATTTTTGAAAAGATTTCAAGATAGTTGATAGTTGTGAATTCCATTTACTTGCAACAATAGTTGTAAGAAAAAAATAGTTGTGGACATGATTTTTTACCGTAAAACAACATTTTACCTCGATTCTGAAGACAGAATCTGAAAAAACTGAAGCATTTGATATAGATTTGGGTTAATAAAAGGGCATCTCAAAATGAAATACTATTTCATATAACACTTTCGGTTAAACAACTGAATTTTCACAACTGAACTAATAAACTCAAGTAAACTGTGTATACTCAAGAGTACCTATCCTTTCAAGAATTGTTTTGAAAGCAATTATTTTTGAGTTGACTTCATAACATAATACTAAATAATAGTGCACAATATATGTACACTACATAAATCAACTAAATTTAATACCTAAACAATGTTTCGTTAATTTGCCTCAAATTCTATTTACAATCAACGCATTGTGTTACATTGCAATTTAGTCATAAATATGTGAATTTAATACTAAAAATAACATGTTTTAATAAATGTATGTAGAACCATATAATGAATATTAATATAATATATATTAAGTCGTTATATAAATAATCTGCGGTTAAATAGACTAATTTTATATAATGGAGACTGCAATAGAATCATTTTTTGTAAGATACAAATTACCTGTAATTGATTCGTTTTATATTTTTGCTAAAGCTACAATAAAGTCTTAAATTTAAATATTGTAATAATATTATTACAATATTTTTAAATATAAAAGTCTATATAAATTTATTAATTATTTGGTAATTCATATATAACAATTAAATATTTTACAATTAGAACTAAGGATTAATAAGTGGTGCTTAACATAATAAACATCAACTTCAATCTGAGATTGTAAACTAAAACTAATATATGTGTATATTTCTTTATAAATTAATTTAGTAAACAATAGATAAGTATATTTTTCAACTTTGTTGTTTCAGGTTATAGTGTAGTGTGGCAGTTTTTTGCTGGACATCGGCCATGGAGGGCAGTTGGCTGGTACTGTGTATCAGCTGCGCGTTGGCCGTATTTATGATCCTGGACGGCGTTCTCGGGAACGAACCAGTTTCTCCAGGTTAGTGATAATAATACAATTTCAATATATTTATGTATATATATATATATATATATATATATATATAAAAATGCTGTAATACCCCGCTTACCGTGAATGCTACATCCCATCAAAGTAGAGCGTAAAGCAAAACAGAGCTAAATCTTAACATGTAAATATAAGGGTTAAGGGAAGATAAATATGAAGTTGGCAATGTTTAATATATATTAACTTAACGTATAATTTTAATAAAATTAGAACCAAATATTTTATTCAAAATTAATCTTCTAATTATTTAATTGAAATTCAATATCCAATTCTAATTCAGTCAGATATATTATGCTTTTTTTCGCGTTTGATTTCATTGTATATGTTATGCAATTTGTTTGATAAAAATCTGTGGTCATTGAAGGATATACATTTATAATATTAATTTATTTTTGATCAGTTTATAAAGAATGGTGACGTTCAAAACAATTTCCAAAAGGCATATCTGGTTGATTTTGACATGTTTAACAATAAAATGTTGTTCGCCGCCTTCATCCTAGTGCTTTTCTGTCAGAACAGACAATACAAGCCCTTTTTCTTTCTCTCGCATTTAGCATATGCCACTGATTAGTCAGTATAATTGTTCATTTTTGTCCTACCATAATGGTTTGTTTTTTCTATTATATTGACTAATAATTCATTTGTAAAATAAAAAGTAAAATAATCTATTGGATGTCTTATATTGGTATTTGTAGTGGGGGGTGTTTGTTGATGTATGTCAAACTCGATTATTGAAGGAGAATCGGCACATTCGCTAATGTCTTTCCGCTCCTCATTTAATTTGTCGAACTTCTTCTTTTTGTTGGTGGGATAATATCAGAATCACATTCATCACTATCTTCGGTGCGAATAGTAATTTCGTAAAAATTGTCTATATGAATGTTTATTTGAAACACTTCTTCACTACTGCTTGATTCACAAAATTTACTAGTCGTTTTGCCATATTTAAAAGCGCTCGGCCGTTTTAAATATTGAAAAAAGACTATATAGCAAAGAAAAGGGCTAGAAATACTACTAAAATAACTTAAAATTGTTTTCAAAATACAACACTGTTTATCACTGTTATATGTGATTTATTCAACTTTTCTATGCAAACTGAGTCATTGTTTATAAAATAGCCTGTGCCTAATAGAGTATGTTTGTCCACTCAGGTGGACAGCCGTCCCCAAAGAGTTAAATATATTCATTTGTCACATGGTATTACGCCTTCTTAGAATTTGATATATCAGCAGAATCAAAATTACCCATTCTCAACATATATATATATATATATATATATATATATATATATATATATGTGTGTGTGTGTGTACTCATTTTTATATACATACGAATTTTGTAAAAACACAGCTTTGTCTTTAATACTTGAGATACAACTCCTATATAATCTTCTACTGATTTCTATCAGAAGGTTATTGAAGAATTTGTCTTCAATCCTGAATTGTTTGCGAGATCACAATATCGGTTTCGATATTGTTTTCTCGTACATTGTCGAATATAATACCACATTGTAAATTTCCAAGGAGTTTGCTATATCCTATATAATATAACAATGGAACGAATAGTCGTCCCTATGTACACTATGCGAATAGAACATGTACCTATTTGTAGAGTGCAATGTTGTTCGAGGCGGAACATGACTCTATATTTATCTTATTAGTTGCCGTTATGAAGATAATGTTTTAACAAAGTAATACCCGTGTTTGAACATTAGCAATATCGATTCCTATGCAACTGAACCAGTTGTTATAATATAACTAAACAGAGCCCCCGAGTATACTGTATATTAAAAACTTTACGTGCGGTGTAATCAAGTGGTTTCGAATTACCGCGTTTATATTTTTACCATAAATGCGGATATTATAAAAATAACGTGGAAAATGTGCGATATAATTGTACGGAAAATGGTTATCAGAATTACTTCCAATAAAATTGTACGATGTATAATATTGGAATTAATAATCATATAGACGTTTACGATTTTATTACGTTTTTGCGTTTCCTCATAATATTTTTAATAACTTCGCATGGATAATATTTAATTTTTTATTGCAAATTTTTATTTTATTTTAAATATTGATCATGTAAAATAGATTTATGGCTATGAATCGTATTCAGAATTCTTTATTATATTGCTTGTTTGTAATAGAATTAAACAATAGAATGTATATAGCTAAATAGTTTATTATATATACAAACATTGTTTAAGATTTTTATTTGAATTCTTGAGTACTATTGATTGATATCTATATTCCCTGTATATTTTTAACTCCTCGAACAAAAACCAGGTTTATTATTATTATCTTTTCGCAATATTTCAAGTCATTCTGAATCTTTTAACATTTGATCAACAATTGATCTTCCGTCAACGTTTTTTCACAACCTCTTAACCTATTTTATACATCTAAAAGCCACTTAATGAAACTAGATAAAAATTTTCCGATAGCTGGATGATAAATTCAATTTTCTTTCATCGCATTTTTTGCCAAAAATTCTGTACTAACACCAAAATTCAAAAATGTTAACAAGATATTTGATATAGAAGTAATAGGTAATCAAATCGAATATTTATATATCAATTTTCATGGCATTTATATATAGAATAATAACGACATTATTCTAGATTAATAATATATATATCATTTCTCTTCTTCTGATTATTTGAAAGGCTAAATTCATGGGAATGGTCTGGTGCCATATTTTTGAGATCTTCTCACTTAAGCACCTTCTATTATTGAAACTATGTATAAACTTCAGTTATTTTTTATATTCTCAAGATATTATTTAATAACTTGTAGAAAAAATATTATAAAAATTAATAAATATATAAACAAGACTATAGATTTTATAAAGAGTCTTAACTTACCGTAGGAAAAATTGTTTATCTTAATGTTTCAAAAGATTCTGAACAATTTGGCTTACCTTATAAACAATGGATGTATGTGTGTGTGTCTATTCGGATACAAATTTTTGTCATTGATTTCATGAACACGGATCAACTAATTTAAATAACTCATAAAACATTCGATTTCGATCGACCGGAAGACGTGCTAATTAATTTTTGGCAAAGGCAGGTCCAGTCTTTTCCAAAATACGGGGCGAAAAGTGCCAAAAATAGTAATTTCGTTTTTGAGATAACGGAGTGTCTGAATTGAATGATTCAAAAAACGTTTTATTTGCATTTACAACTGCTAAAATTTTTGGGAACGCAGGTTTAGCAGTTTCTGAGATCCAATGAAAAAATAAAAAAAGCCATTTGATGATCAAAAATGATTGTTAGACATATTCACACCAAATTAATAGATACTTCATAGCGATTTTAATAACGAGAAATTTTGTTTAGATTTCTATGGGTCCGTACCAAAACTACTTTTCTATCACTGTGGCCGGAAATTCTCGTCATTTTGCAGATTTATTCTTATAATAAACACAATTTGTAAATTAACTGCAAATAACTACAAATCATGTTATACATACTTCTTTAAATTGCTGCATTTTTTTACCAAGTTGACCCCGTTTAAGCTCATTTCATTCCAGCTTCAAACTGCAATCGCTTACGGTCGCACTTTTACATACTCTGTTGTTTTCTCATCTTTGCGCTCCTCTCCTTGCGATATTTGTTTAGACAATGTTCGCTCAATAAAAGTAAACTTTTATTCCTCTACAATGTGTATATAAAACGTAACAGGAAAAAAATAAAGAGTATCGCAATCTAAATTTACTACCGCCGTAAAAAACCTAACCTGCGCCTCGGCGATGTGCTTTACTCAACTACTTTAACAATGCAATGTCTGATATTGGCGCACTCTTGTAAACGATTTTTTAAAAGTGCGATAAAGCTTTTGTAAATAGATTATGTTATTTTGTACGCACTAAAGTTTTAATAAGGATTAATATCAAATTAAATTGTTAGTTTGAAATTTGGGTTATAAAATATGCAACTATGAAATGCGCTTTGCAAATTTTATATTGTTATTTTTGAAATATGATTGTGAGACTTTTTGTTTGATGAACTATTTTTATTCGATTTAATCTTTTTTAGCTTACATTTGCTGATGAAACTTAAATCTTCTAATTTATAAAGCCCATTTAAATCTTCAAATTATTTTAGATATTTATTATTTAAACTACTTTATGAAAAATGTATTAAATAGTTCAATCATGCAATAACAATAATTAATGATATTCCTTTGACCATAGAGTTTTGGTAAATAGTAGATACTTCCAGAAACAATCGGCCTACATCAGAATCAGAATCAACTAATATCTTTCATATTTCCAAATTTCATTTTTAAAATAAATATTGATATATTATTGATTAACTTGTATGAATATGCTTCGAAGCATACCTGTAAATTATAAAATAACTGCTAACTAATTATAGAGCAAACCAAAATTTGTTTTTCTAACACTGTAACTTGTGTGTGTTTTTATTCATCTTTTTCTCATATAAATATTTTTTATTTCCAAGTCAATTAAATTGATTGAAAAAATTTAATTATACTTTCCATTCTTAATAGAATTCATTTTTTTTGAAATATGAATTTTTCTTCTTTTAATTTTAGCTTTTTTATTGAATAAATACTAGATTTCATTAACCTATAGAGTTTCCAGTTCTCATAAAATATCATAAAATTTTATAGATCGTTAAGATATATTTTATATCTATATACATCAAATTCTAAAATATAAAAATTATTAATAATGATATTAATAGTTATAATTTGGATGAATCTGTTTTATATGTTCTATTGCGGTGTGATTTAACTATGTGGCTGCTTTAGAAGGCAATCCAATGGTTAATCTATGTAATTTATTTTCATAGAATTTCTCTAATAGTGATAATATATTTTCACCTTGATAACTTGATAAGTATTTTCATCTGTAACGTTAAGTAAAAATGGATATCACTATGGTTTCATATCAGGTCGTACCAAATTAGGAATAATTGGGTTAATAAGCTTCATCTTCATTTGTTTATAACATGACAATTTTTTAAGCAATCAGCTTAATGATAATACTATAACAAGGCTTATGTCACTATACTAATAATTATTTTTTATGACGATAAATATTTTTACATACATATTTTGGTTTATAAGCCAAATAGCTCGTATAAGTGTACTGTATTCTGATTAGTAAAAAGAAAATTAGTTTTATATAATTACAGTATATCAATTTATATATAAATTGAATTATACATTAGATTTTATCAATATGTATTAAAATAATCTCAAGACAAGTATAATTATATATACATATTACATTAACAATATATAATATTGATGCTTAGTACTCATTGTTGAAATTCATCTTATGCTTAGCTGTAATTTTTTTTAAAATATTACTTATTTTGTTCAACTGCAAAATACTATGCCATAATATTCGATGCTTCGGCATTATTCGCGGTAATATATTCATTTATGTGAAAATGAACCCTATAAACAGGTATGTGGACGTGAATGCTATAGCATTCATATTTAATGTAATGCACAATGACATGGATATTATATCATTTGAATTTTGGAGTCAATTATTTTGAATTTTATTTAATATAACCGTACGTTTTTGTAATTATTATACTTGTCAAGGTCATGACTAACTGATTCTTTGGATATTTTTGCATTATCTTATCTTTTAGTGTAGTCACTAATTAGCGTGTAAACACATTGCGTATAATAGTAGCGTTATATTTGGCGTGGATGCTATAGCATTCATTGTATATAACGATTAAAAAAACATGATAATCTGACTACCCTTAATGTGTGCAAAGTGCATTTCAGATATTACATCCAATTTAAAAAAAAATACTTCAAATTTTTGCATCTTGCTGAAACTTTTATTGTCCACGAATGTATCCATAGTGATCTATCCATTAATCTTAAGCTAAAAAGTTATCTACACACAGATAAACTCCGCATAATACGGTATTTCTATTACACGGATTTGCTCTAATACGGGTTAGATTTAAGACAATCACCCTCATAACACGGTACCTTTAGAGCACCATAATATCATTGAGCAAAACCATAATAAAATAAGAAATATAGTAAAACCAGTTAATTTATGATGTGTGTAGACATCACAACGGCACTATGTTAAAATAATCAAATATTCAAATACAAATACGTGTCTATTCCAAAAACGATCAGCCAATACATTATTATTTTAAGTGCATTCGTTCTTTTTAACACGGGTACAACATTTCGAAACAACCGTACTCTTGTTTCCGCGCGCCGCACAAATCATTGCTGATATTAATGCTGAACTCGCGGAGAACTTTGCCGGAGGGATCAGACGCTCAGAATTTTCAAGACTCCAAAGTTCCTTTTCTTTCATTGGCCGTTGTTAAATGGTCCATGAAATTAGGGAGCGTCCTGGATCCGTAAACATAATTTTCCCGTACGTACCACGGAATCTTGAATATATTACATGAGCACTAGGAAAACTTACATCTTACATCTGACTACTGTTTCTTTACACTAGTTGCAAGGTATCTTCTCTGAGGATTTCTTAATATAGAATTTGTATCAATGGCTTAGACATTATATAAATAAATATTTAAATTTATAAATTTCAAGTTGTAAACACTATTATTTTAGAAAATATTAAGTTTATGATTATTATGTGAAAGTGGGTACTCATATTTTTAGTAGTGTACGTAGGATTTGTAAAAATCTTGATATATTTCTCAGCTCTAAAACGATAAATTGTCTAAAACGATAAAAATGGGTTAATATTTTAGCATACACCATCATCAATTTTTATTGTCATGCTAAATAACATGAAGGCTATAGCATTCAAATTTTAACCCTTTCGACTTAGATGCTGCCGCGCCGGCGGTAAAATTCATATCAATCTCGGAATCCACGAGTGGTAAGCGTTAGTCAATTATTTTGAATTTATTTTTATACAACCTTACGGTTTTCTAATTATTATACCTGTCAAGGTAATGACTTAATGATTTTATAGGTATTATGTATTATCTTATATTTTTTTATAGTTATCTAATTAAACTTGGACAAGCACATGGCGTAAAATAAAAGCTTAATATCTAACGTGTATGCTATAGCATTCTTCGTATATAACGATTAAAATATGACAACCTGACTACCCTTATGAACGGTGTTTAACGAAATTTTCGATATTACAACCAATTTAAAAATAAAATGAAAAATGACAGTTTTTCGTCAGCAGTACCTTGCTGAAACTTTGGCAGGTCGCGATGTAGAAATCTATATTATTATGAATACCATAATTTCACAAAACAATTCTGAGAACTGAATGATATCTTTATAAATAAAGTCAGTTTTACAGTCCATTATATTGCAAAATTATAAAAATTGTATTACGAATGAAGATAAAACAATATATATTTAAACTTCTGGAAATATATCTTCAAAATTCACAGATTTTCATTTCATATAATAGTTTCTAATTTTTTCATTCATATATATCGTAAAAGTTTACATCTGATCATTTCAATTAAAGCTCTCAAACTTTCATATGTTAAACAAAAATGTGTTTTTGACATTTTTATTTTAGTAAATATGTATTTTTCTAGTTGACTCCATGACCAAACAACTAGGTGGAGATTATATTGAGATAGAATTGAGTGCAGGAATCAATATTTTCATATATTTTTTATATATTATTAGTATTTATCAATAAATATCAAATTAAAATTTTGTTATTGATACCAAATACATGCACTTATTTAAAAATATGCTCTATAACAATATCAATGCTTCTTATATATTATAATCTTCTTATAATTAGAAGAATAAATCATGAATAAATAGATAAACGGTATATTGAATCAAAATTCCACATATTTCACTCTACCACGATATAATATTTACGATTTCTCTGTTTTGAAATACTTTGCTCTAGATTTAAATATGATTGATACGCCTTCATAAATTCACACTCAATTATAATTGATTACATCTCTATTGAGTTCAAAATATTCATCAAGGAAATATTTAATTAACATCCATTAACCTTAAACTTTATAATTAGGAATGATAAAGATGAGCCTATTACCAGAAAATGAATTCTTCAAACTTCCTCCTCTCGAATGACGATATCTGAAATGACAAGATAAGGTGGTTATTTCAGAATTTGAATCTAGATATTAAATTGATTTGTTATGAATTAAAGTTTATGTTTTGTGGAAATTTCTATTACTTTGAGACGTACTTGGGAATTTTATTTCTTACCTTTTTTTCAATTAAATATGAAACTGCTAAAATTTGTTTTCATTTACATCAGAATATAAGTAGAAATATAAGGTAAAAACGAATTTTTTAGTAAAATTTATATTTATTACTTTTTAGTAAAATTCATATTTATGACAAATTAACTAGTAATGTTATTTGATATTTGTATTGAATCTTCAAACGAGTCACATATTTATTCTGTTTGGCTTTAAATATTTTTGCTATTTATTTCTTAGTCTATTTTCTTATATACTTGTTAATTATCATTTATTTAATGAAAAACATACAATAGACAACAATAATATATCAATTATTCATAATGACCAAATTTGATACACATATTTTAATTAACTGATCATGCAAGGATAAATTATTGCAGAAATCTTATCTTTAATTTATTCGATCCAATTTTCTTATACTACAAGTTTGCTATTTATATTATAGCTATTTACTCAACACTTTGTATTTATATATTTCTCTATTAACCATGTATTATATATTTTAACATTAATTAACATATGTTGCATAAAATTTTACAAAAATGTATTAGCCATTTTAGTTCCCTTTCAGAAAATGCAGAACTCTACTACTACTCTTTTTTTATAATGTGCTCCATGTGAATTAAAAACACTATTTAATAATTCTAAGTACTAATAACTACTTAATTAAATTACTTAACTACTTAATAGAATTACTAATTTACCATTCAGTGCATAGCAAATTATTTTCCTAGACATAGTCTCTGAGACTCAAATCCAATGATGACGCATCGCAAAAACTGTAAAGACTTTTGCTGTCAAAAGACATCAGTTCAGATTTTGATTGAAACTCCATTAGCCCAACTTTAAGACGTTGCTTTTCTATAGTCTGCTCTGGTATATTTGTATATAATAAACATGTATTCAAAGTACATACATACATAGAGCGATTTCCCTCTACGAAAGTATTTCGAAGAGCTCCAAGTTTGAAGTAAAGTCTACGATAAGTTTTAAATATACTTTTGATGGATCTGCCTTGAGAGTTGTTGAAATATATTAATGCATTTTCTCGCTGAATGTTAGTATACTGAAGTACAATTTGTCTATATTGTCAGTTTATTTCTTTTGCTAAACTTTGTGCACAGAGCTTTTTTGTGTTGTTTGTACATTGGAAATTTTGTGAGGGTTCGAAACTGCTAATAAGTTGGTTTATCCTCAGGTGATATTGATGTATTCTCAATAGGTTCTGTATTTGAAAATAAAAACATGAAAATTGTGTACAATGTCCCTTAAAACACAATTTATAATATGCAAAGTATTGTATATTAAAAATAATCATGCAATTTATATCTACTTAAAAAAAAATAATAGACAATCTCAGTTAATTTATTATACTTTTGAGCCATTATTTAGAGTTTATAATTTCATAATCATGAATAAATTCATAGATAATAAGAAATATATTATTTGATGTCTTAAAAATATTTTATATGTGCGTGCATTTCACGATCGATTTTCACTTTAAATACATTTTTTTATTTTGTCGGTGCTATCCTCAAAATCTAATGTTAATGTAATGGGTCTTTAAAATACTAAAAATTTCAATTGATACTGTATTTGATAGCAGTTTAACTTGCAATGTCTTGCAAATAATAATGAAGACACTCTACTTTTATAATAAATTTTACAGTTTAATATTTGATACTAATAAAATTAAAATTTTTTGCTTTTACTCTTTTGAAAAGCTTTTATCAATATTCCAACGAGACTTAAATTCTAATATTTTTGTATTATATTTTAAATAAAATTTATACCTAGTATTTTGTACTAACGAAAATACTAATAAATACTACTTTATACTAATAAATTACACTTGACACTACACAATTAAAAGTACTTTTTGGTTTTTCTCTTTTAAATAATTTTATAAATATTCCTGTAAGGCGAGTTCTAAATTCTATCACCAAACTTTATTTTTCATATTATAGCATAATATTCTCCATTCTAAATAATGAATATGAAAGTAATTTCAATTTAAATAATAATATTATTATACTTTCTAGACCTATATTCCAAATAATAAATATAGTAAAATTATTCGATACTAATTGAAAAGAAATTTTACTGCTTTTATACTATATGATGCTAATTATTAGAATTTCTGCTTTTATATAATATTCCGAATAGTAAATTTGATAGTGCAATTAATTGATAGTAATAGAATCAATAGTTCACTATATAATGCGATTTATGCATTGTTTGGTTTTTGCTGTCTTAATTAAAAGCTTCTTTTATTTTTTCTGTGAATCGATTTCAAAATATTTTCAAAACACTTTGCAATTAAGGTAAATAATAAATACTTTTCTTCTAAATAATACATATTCTACTCTTTATGGCAATGTTTTCATATGCATTAAATTAAAAATACTTTCACTTACACAGAGAATGCTTACAAATAAGTATGATCGCGCAATATAATTAATATAAAGGATCCAAATGATTTTAAGGCGCATTCAACTTTCACAACATTATTGTTCGAACAATTCTAAAGTCGTCATTATAAACCAAGTTTGCTTATGAAATTATAATATCATTGACTTCAATTTTTAAAGTGTCCATAAATTCCTAGAAATAAAAATGTGCTTTTGAATAAGCACAACAAACACGTGCTTTTAAATAAGCACAACAAAGCTTATTCATACCGAATACAATAGCACATAGGTATATTATATCCCATATCGCCATCGTCTCTTCTTTAATAATTTCCTCGTCGTCTATTTCCATATGTCGTGTGCACTTGGCATAGTGCATGTCTATGTTTTCATATTTCATGATTGGCTTTTGATTGCTCTGTCGAATAATGATAGTCCACACATGATATCCCTTTAAACATCAGCTAATGTATACTTCGATTCAGGTGCGTGTACTTAATATTATGAACAAACATATTGTTACGCGAACACAGGTACGTTATTCGTACCGCGGGTTACACTCATCGAAGTACTTAACAGTCTAACAGGCGTATCGATTGTAAACCTAACAGATTTTATGATGATAAAGTACATATGTAGTTGAAGTATTATTAAAATTATAAACATATTACAGATTCGTAAGATTCACTTGTATGTGTTACCTGAACTATCCATATTATTCACGTGTATATATTACCTGAACTATCACTATTCATTTCATGATCAAATTACCATTAATGATAATTATTATTATTAAGTCTTTATTAATAATAATAATACTAATCTTTGATAAATATATCAATCGTTAAGAAAATTATTGTATCATTAAAATATTCATAATTCTCAGAAATGCTTACATGTTACCAATCTATCATATATGTAATTTGATCGAAGTATTGTTCATAAAGAATGAATCTCTTATATAAATTAAATCAACAATTTGAACATCTATCATATTAAAAACTAGCATTTTTCTATCTGACTTTTATTCTAATGAACCTAAACTAAACTAGGTCAATTTTGTTCATTATTTCACATATTTTACTTATTCTTGTTGATTTTGCTAAAAGTGGTATGTCCTTTTCTTAGTCATACAAATATATGTCCACTGTCTCTATCACTTTACACCAATATTAGAAAAATATTATAAATATGTAACCAAAACATTCTTTTTATTTGCATAGTTTTATTGTCAATCAAAATAATATACATTTTTTAAGACAATTTGCTGGGTGAACCAAAACATTTGAGTGCAATTATGGGACTTATTTTGGCTTTCATTGTTTTACTCGTTATTTTTCTATTATAAAATTATCAAATATTTTATCATTATGCAATCCTGATTAAATGAGACAAGGACTGATGAAATCTGCCAACAAACTTAGAATGTTTTTTTTGATAGAGCGCCTCTCAAAGTCGACTAATTTTAAAATTTTGGATTTAATGTTTATTAATTCTCAGAAACTCGGAGTAATTGTTATTATTTTTGACTGTGGCCCTAGAAATATTTGCTATTACAGTTCCAAAGTTTAAGTGGTCAAAAGTAATAAAACTTAACCACAATAACTTAAAAATGGTCATAATTTCACCAAAGCTCTAGGTTGCACTTATAAGCTCAAAATTTCCAAACAACTAAAATACATTATTAACTTTCCATAGAGTAAGTTATAGTAATCGCAAAGAAATCGAAAATGAAATTTTTTATATATCTTTACGTTTCAAAGGTTTCTGAACCTTTGAAACGTAATATTTAGGCATACTTTAAAAAAATGGATGTATGAGTGTTTGGATACAAATTTTTCTCGCCGATTTTAGGAACACGGATCAACAGATTTGAAAATTGAAAGACGTACTGATTAGTTTTTAGATTAGTTATGGCAGGCCCAGCCATTTCGAAGATACGCGGCAAAAGTGCCAAAAATGGTAATTATGTTTTTGAGATAACGTTGTGTCCGATTTGAATGATTCGGAAAACATTTCATTTATAATGACGAAATGAAAAATTGATTAATTTTTGCTAAGGTAGATCCAGCGATTTTGTAAATCCATAAAAAGTATGAAAAAATACCATTTGGCGGTTGAAACTTACGTATTGTGTAATTTGAATTAACCGATAAGAATGGGTATCAGAAACTTTCAAGAAATTTCAAAATTTAAAAAAAATATCCACAAATTTTAGTTCTCAAAAAATAACTGTATTTTCAAAGAAAGCAATATATTTTCAATATTCAAAGTTTCCAATATTGTTCAAAATGTTTAAAAAATCTAATTTTTCTTTTATGAGCTTTTAAAATGTTTAAATTACGGTACGGGAAGTTCCAGCAATTTGCCTCAAGGCACAATGCCATGCACGCACCGCTGGCATTATTTGCTTTTAATTTCATTTTTACTAAAATTGTAATTTAAAGCAATTCAAGTGGGGAATATAAAACTTTCGTGTATTAGAATAAAGATAATGATAATAATAAATAGAGAAAATGTATCAGTCAACAATTGTATTGCACTTAAATTTTCAATATTGATCAAAAAATTCAAAATTCTCAAAACAACATTTTTTTCTTTTCGGAGCTTTTAAACATTTTAAATTACAGTACGGGAAGTTGCCGCAGTTTGCCTCAATGCACTATGACATGCACCACTGGCTTTATTTGCTTTTAGTTTCTGAATTTTTACAAAAATTGTAATTTAGAGCAACTCAAGTGAGGAATATAAAACTTTTGTGTATCAGAATAAAGATAATAATAATAATAAATAGACAAAATGTATCTGTCAACAATTGTATTGCACTTAAATTCTCAATATTGAACAAAAAAATTCAAAACTTTCAAAAGAAACTATTTTTTCTTGTCAAAGCTCTTAAAAGTTTTAAATTACAGTCCCAGCAATTTTCCTCAAGGCACGATTACATGCACCACTGGCTTTATTTGCTTTTAGTTTCTTAATTTTTACAAAAATTGTAATTTAGAGCAATTCAAGTAGGAAATATAAGACTTTCGTGTACCAGAATAAAAATAATAGTAATAATAGATATAGAAAATGTCTTTACTTTTTGTGTACCAGAATTAAGATAATGCCGTATTAGTCACAATTGTAAGGCATTTATTAATGAAAAGCGATACAAATGATATACTAAAACAAATTTGTAAACGCTAACAATAATATTATTAGTATTATTATTATTATTATATTATTTCTAATTAAGTTATTTTGTTATATTTATTATCTGTCACTTATTGTTTTTATTTCACTTTATTGTTTTTCTAGTATTATTTTTATTATTCAGAAATTTCATTTATTTTATTTATTAATTTTAGTATTATTTGCTTTTATTTTATATTAAATCATAATACTATGGATATCTATCGATAATACTATTGATGTAAATACTATCCTTTATTCTGTACTCTTTTTTATTTAAATTTATTTTATTGTTCAGTATTATTACTAGATGTTAAATTATTTAACAGTTGTAATAAATATTGTAATCAAAAAAATACTAAGACAAATATTAGTGAGGTAGATAATATCTATCAACGCGAATAATTTTGTTTATAATCTATTAATTCCATTTTATCACAAGAAAATACTTGTACACCTCAACATCCATGTCTATTTTTACACCAACATTTAGAACGACTCTCATAATAAACATCCAACATTACAACTTCTTCATATCAGCTGTAAGTTTTTACGATAATTCTGAAATTTTACGTTAAACCATAATACGTTTCTGGGCACAGTTAATGGTTCAAGCGTCGTGGCGAACGGCTCGGCGCCAATATAAAACAACGCATGCATTTTTAATGTATGTCGGTCGCTCCCAAAACACCCGAGCAAGGGGTTCAGTCCCCGCGGGAATGCGTCCGAGGGCCTCCTGATTCATGCTGTACCTTTAGGAAAGGTACGAAGTTTTATACAGAGTCGAACTACCATTTAATGATATCAATCTGTTATTTGTTGAATGTTACTTAAAGGGCTGTGAGCCCTGTTGTCAAGGAAGTTTTATTGTAAGTCATATACTATTGGCGCTGCTACAATATTTTTATTTGTGCAGATATTTACCTATATATTAGGGTCGTCCCTATTATTGATATTTAGAACTTATTTGTTCCCAGTGGCTCAAATGCTTCCAAATTTATAAAAAAAAATCTCTGAAAGTCTTAGCTCTTAATATCAACTTTAACATCGTTTGCACTTTAGTGAAAGTTTTTTGGTTCTACTTTCTGATTAAATATTTATTTTAAAAAATATATCAAATTTTTGTTGTAATTTTTTTATTTATAATCAAAACAAGCAAGTACAATGTTATTCTCAAAATTTTGATTCAACTTGTCGCTGAGTTATAAAATTCTAAAAAACAAATGGAATTTTTTCCATGTTATTTCCATAAAAAACTTTGGTTGGAATGGGAACTATTTTAAAGTTAATATTAAGAGCTAAAACTTTCAGAGATTTTTTATCACTGTAGAAGCATTTTGAGCCTTCTAGGAGCAAAAAAATCAAAAATGTTCATATTAAGGGCGGCTTATAGTTCTTTATTACACAAGGTTTACTAAAGTTGAGCATATTGTATATTGAAAGTGAAAATTGCGCTTTGAAATGATCCTAGTTATTTGGTTGTCCATAAAAGTATTAATCTCATTATTGTAAGAAATATTCTGAAAGATTTTTCATCTGTATTTTCCAGACATTTTCTGGAAAATTAAACCATACTGAAAAAAACAACAAAAACTACATATAATAATCATAATTTTGCTTTGCATCATACTACTAGAACTACATAATCATAATTTTGTTGTGCATACTACAAGAACTTCATAGTCACAATTTTGTTTTGCATATTAACACAACAATTACTTAATAGATTTTATAAGAAAAATAAAAATGATAAGTGTGTTAACGATCGATAACAAGCTAAATGTCCACCTGGTAAAAAGCCATGGATAGGTAAAAAATAGTTCTTGTTCTCATGAGGTTCATTCTGAATGTAGAAAAAGTAGTTTACAATACTATTATAATTGAAATAATTATTTTGTGTAATGCGTGTAATTACACATAAATTCTACTATCCAACAAAAGATAGATAATAAAAAAAAATATGTATCGTAAATTTGGTATAGAACGGAATCTTTCCACAAAAAATTGTGCAAATTAAAATAATGTCAAAAGATTTTTATGATACAAAAAGAAATGTATAATTTTTTCTTACCAATCGGCTCCTTATATTTGATGGCAATAGTTTTATATACACACAAGGTTTTGCTAGAATGTTCTGAAAATCGTTCTGATGTTTGTTTCCAAATCGTATGAATTTTTCTATTACTATCTTGCTGATGGGGTAACCATTGATAAACCAAACCAATCAAACTGATTGCTAAAAATAAGTATTTAGGAGTTTGTTTATGGATTCTTGAACAATTTGGATTTTGAATTCACTGGGCCATCTCCAATGTTCTACGCCGTATTAGCTTCAGTATTTTCTTATTCTTTATTTAAAAAAAAAATCTAATACAGTAGATTTTTTACTTATTATGCAATACTGTTTTATGTAACACAGTATAACAAATATATTACATGTATTTGATTTGCAAGTGTCTAATTAAAAAATGAACCAAATTAAATTTAGAACTATTTTGCAGTTCCAAATACACATTCAGATGCAGCAATTGATGGAGATAAATTTTGCAACAATAATTTTACGTTGAATGGGCTGTTTTCTGAAAGTTCATAAGATTTTAAAATAACTGGTTTCAAAAAAAATGTTTGCAAAATTTATTATTAATATCATTTTTAAGTAAAAATACTGACAGAAAAACAATATACGTTTACAATGGAATATATATTTTTTTGTCGAACTTAAAATTTAAGAAAACTTACAATGCTATTAGTCATTAAGCTGAAGGAAGGTACACCATTAAGCTATCTATTTCTTGATTTTAATGCAATGCAATCAATGTTAGAAATCAATTTCTTTTTCCATAATTAGCTACCCATAATAGCTGCTATGTCGTGTATGCAACTTTTATATATTCAGAATTTTTTTCTACGAGTGTAGACAGCAATCCTGTACTGATTTCCCTCGTCCACAAAATTTTTGATTCACCAGCCAGTTCGCCAGCGACATAACACGTAGCACGATGCGTCGGTCATTTATCAATCTCCCATCTTTCTCGAAAGATGAACAATATAACAACAAGTTTACGCTGCAAGAAGCGTTCCTTGTATATGATTGCACGTATTCTCATATTACAGAACAATGACACTGCAAGCAGAAACGATTCTTTATTCAAGTCGCAGCAGAAGTTAACCTGGGCTCCCACAACCCTCGCCCATGAACATGATTTAGTGGAATCTCTCTATGTACCCTTTAAATATAGATGAAAACGCAGAAATGTAGGGTGCGCGAAAAACAATTACCTCGCTGTTGAAAATGTGTTCTGTTTTGTTATTTTTTTACGCGTTGCATTGCACGGCGTACGTGTGATTTTCCTGGCCCGACGTCGCAGGGGATAACCCGTGATGGGCTTTTTCGACGTTACTCAACGTAATCTGTTCGTTTTATGACCTTTTTGGGGTTCTGCTCTTGGACGAAAAAATAATTACACTCTTGTTTAACATTTTGCTATCTATCGTTGCTAAAATTGCACATGTCTTACTGTAACGAAAAAAAACTGCAGAACGATATGGTCCTCTGGATTAGTTACATTTGCTTATATAAGCTGATCAACTATTTTATTACAATTGTCCATTAAATTTTTGGATTTAGTATAATTATTTGTCAAAATTGTATTGAAATTATTCACATTTATTTCTGTGCAATGATATATCGCAAAATCACTGCATATTCTATTTGCACCTATGTCGAATAAATTGATCATCCATAGCAGAATCAAATAAGAATCGTCCTTATATTGGGCATGGCTTCCTAGTAAGATCGTGGCCAAGTCCAATATAATTTCAATTAATAAGCAGTCAACAAACTAGCAATAGGCATGAATACAATTCTAATTTTACAAATTATGTACCGCCACGTTGTTATACATTTTTTTAAAACTCTCCTTTGATAATTCAGGTTGTTGGGTTATAATTTAACCCTTGTAGCTGTGGACTGTATTAAACACTGATTTGTTTTGTATTTGTTGCAGTTCTAATTACACTATTGATTTGTCTCCAAGTTTTAATGAAAGAAGATATATTTATTTATTATTTATTATACATGCTGTTTCGCGGACTTTTAGAAGTGTACAATTTGTCCCATAAAAGTTTCCGCTACCCCTTCTACCAGGGGTAGCAACCATCCCGTGTAAAAGCTCAATGCCAAGAAGATTGTCACTTTCATGGCCAATATAATGAATCGAAAATACGTTCAAACACAAATTTTGTCGAGAATTTTATTATTTTTGGTGCTCAAGTTTATGAAGGGCTTCGGGATAAAGACGTTGATTAGCATCCACTAGCATCAGGTTCGATATTTACTTTGGCCAGCTTGATATCAAGCGATAGTGATATCTAGTTTTCATGCATAATTTCAAATATGATATCAAGCTTTTCGGAGATTGCTGCAGTATATATTCACATTACTACCAGAAACCTATCGAATATAATGTTATCAAAAAGAAAATGGTCAAACACTGGGTTGCCTTCTAGAAACAGTACTGCTCTGCGGTAGAATTGCACCATATCAGTGACATAAAAAAATAGTAAACTTCTCTAATTCAGAAATTAGTTATAGAATTTCTATGGTTTAAGTAAAAGTAAGTTTAGTAAGAAGTAACAGCTATACTTAAGTACTTACTATTTTTTTGTCCATAGATATTCTAGCCACTCGATGTAAAACTCGATGTAATAGCATTATAATGAAAATGATTTATTTTGCTACTTCAGCAGATCTGAAAATAGAGAACAAAATTCACAAGAAATAATGAAAATAATACTGGATGTTGTCTTAAAAAATTGATGATGAACCTTTGAACAGAGTACGGAGACTCTCTCAAACAACATTAAATTACTAAGACATATTAAATTCTATTAACTTCTTCCCTTATATCAAATTATCTAATACGTCCGTTTATTGTCAGAATTCAGCGTCATCGTAAATTCTTGGCAAGAGTCACATATCATATACGTCATCGAATCTGACATATGATCTGTTTTATGTTATAAGCCATGGCTTGACTTTTCTTCATATGTACTCGTACGTTTGAAAGCTCTTAGCCCCGATCTGCCCCCGTGGAAATATATATATATATATATATATATATATATATATATATATCTGTTTATTCAAAAATATTCCCGCTTTTTACTGTTACGTTTTAGACGGACGCTTTTTGAATACGCTTAAAAAATATACCCAAGCCGCACGGAAAAATTATACTTATTCTTCAGTTGTGTGTTTGTTTTGAACATTCCAAGTACCTACGTACTCAGTATTTTCACGTAATGCTTGCAATTTGTTTTCATATAGCAAGGAAAGAATATTATGCACATTGAAAATATTTAGCATTATGAATATTGCATGTATTGTGCCTCAGGAATAGATATTTTAGCTTAGTTTATGGATAGAAGACGTATAGCTGTAGTACAACCTGTAAACATGAATAAAATTTTACTAATAATAGTAAATTATCAATATTTATAGTAGTATCAAAGAACAAAATATTAGCATACATGATTGAAACAGCTGAGAAAATTTAAATACAAAAAGCTCAACTTAATAATCATAATTACATATAATGAAGATCAAACATTTCTAAATCTTTGCTTAAAAATCCATGTTTATCAAAGATAAGAAATATCAATATAATATACTTTATTATCTGCAAATTTTAGCAATTTTCACTAAATTCTTTTATATTAGTTCAAAAAATAGTAAAAAAGAGAGTTAAAAAGTATCTTATTTACATAATAACCATGCAAATGGAACAATTCAATTTATGCAGACGCCATTTTAGCTTTATATGGAAAAAGTTTCTCAAAAAAGAATTTTGAAAGCTGTAACTCCTTCGTATTTATTAATTACATTTGGCTAACTTTCAACCCCATGAGAATCCTTGGCATCAATCATAAAAAAGTCAAAAGTAATTAAAATTTCTTGAGAGTCAAAGTTTATTTTTGACATCTAACTTTATGAACGGATCATAGGGGATTAGGAAGAAAAGAAATTATCTCTTCTTGCACTCACATTTATATCTTCTGATTTTTATACCCCGAGTATTATAATTTCTTTGTCTGAGAAAAACTTTAAAATTTTAATTACTAGACTATTAATTATTGGTATAACTCTCAATATTATATATTAGTAACATCATCATTTTATTACTAATTATGAAACTATAGTTTTTTGCTATGTTTGATGCGTTCGAGTATAAAACGGTTTAGAAAAACAGAATGTAATTTGCCTTATGATACAAAAGTAATAGAATTTATAGAAAAGTTTATATAGCATACTATTTAAATTAATAATGGCTACATTTATACTGAAACAAAATTGTTAGGTACTGATTTAATGATTTTTTCACCGTCAATAACTATTGATTTGATACAATATAACAATAAAACAAAATACTTATTTTTTGTGTGCTATCTATTCTACCAGCAAAACCGTCACATATATCAGTACACAAATTCTGTTCATACTTACAAATATTTTTCCAACCATAAAAATATATAATTGACATAGCTCTTAAATCTATAGACAATTATAAAAATATTGATTCTCAAAACTTAGCATTCAATTAAATCAAGCAATACGAGTCCACTTAAATTTCAAGTATGAAATTTGTTAAATTTTAAATTCAGTTCATTATTTTATTATTTTTCATCTTTACTCGAAATTTTTGAAGTTATCATATAATTCAACACAAAATTACCATTTTTATAAAAAAGTTTTGAAAAATAGGACAATTTTGAATATTCATAATGATCAAAATCGAAATTAAAGCTCAATTTTGGCAAGTTCAGAGTACAAATGGGCCCTCTAGCTAGATTTTTTTTTGCAAATTGAAATGAAAAATTAATTTTAAATGTTTAATTTATAAAATAGCATATTGCATTACAGATTCTGAAATCTAAAAAAAAAAATATCAAAAGTTCAGATACAGCTAAAGAAAGTATGTAAGTCTAAATTTTACAGGGGTTGCCAAACCGTTAAATGTTTATTTTCTTGCATTTATTAAATAATCAAATAATCAAATTAATTTATATATATATATATATATATATATATAATTTGTAGTTCATTTAGTTAAAAATAAATTTTTAGTGATTTACAGTATAATTTTATATTTTGGGAATAGGAATCAATATATTTTGGGAAAACAGTTTCAGCGATTCTGCGCAGAGATTTTAATGAAAGCTATTGTCGAGACAAATTAATAAAAAATAACACTAATGCAATTATCCTTAATTAATATGAATTTAAGTTAGTGATTCACATTGTACTCAAACCATTTACATTTTTATAGCATAAACGAAATAAATCCAAAGATTATACAACATTTCACTATAAAACAGAGTTTCTATTATTATCATGGAGCACACGACGAAAGAAATCTTTCTAAAACTGCATAATGTAAATTATCTACTGAAACTCAGTCACGTACTATTCCTCGTTTTCCAAATGATAACGAATATGCAAAGAGAACAATGTCTATTCCTTAGGTTTTCTGCAGCCTTATAGATTTTTTTTTTACTATCGGCGGACGCGTTAAAATTCCTCTCGGAGCATCTCTTCTGCTGTTTTACGTTTCGGCAAATAAAACGAAGCGTCTGCTAAAAAATTAATGAACACTTTATAAATTACGTGAGTTATTTTCTTATGCACCCTCACGTCTCACGAAGTTGTTTTATGTGCCGGACACCCCGAACAGTGCTGGAGAGTGAATGATGTTCACTTTTGGTTTGTTGCGTTTGGCAGAAATCGACATTTCGCTACGATATGTTTTATTTATAGCCATTCTTATGTATTATTGTGATTATTTATTCAATGAATGATGTATAGGGGTACTTATATATTAGGGAAAATTTGTGATCAGTTGAGCTAAGGCTCCCAATACTCCATTATTAAGAATATCATACGATCAATATTTTCAAAACGTAGTAAATTTCTAATGTAATGGTTTTACTACCTATTGTACTAAAGATGGATTTTTAGGATCATGTCTTTCGTAAAAAAAATATTTTATTATTCATGCTTATTGAATATTATTGAATGCGCAGCAAGTTTTTTTATAGACGTTGAAGGTTCAACTTGAAACTTGATGATAAAAGTTTACAGTATAATTGTTAAAAATTGTACGATAATTAACGGCTAGAAGCTTACTTTTTCAATATAATCCAAGCAATATGTTTATTATCTTCATAAATTATTTGACCGATACCAAAAACATCAGGGCATTATATTACATATAGCATGAGAATTGTATCTTTGAATTGGCAGATATAATTATAATATATTTATTAATTGTAACTGAAAATTTCATAAGTTATATAGTTATAAGTTCAGCTCAAATTTTCAAAACACGTTTCATAAATCTCAAATAAGAATCATATTTTTGAACTGATTGATCTGAAACTGTTTGCAGTTTTAATTAGGTCCTGTTTCTTACTTGTTCACTTAATTTTGTTTTAAACTAAATTTACTCAAGTTATTTGTCACTAAAACCAATATTTTTTGCAAGAGTTATAGTATTATAAATGAAAAACATGATCAAACTCTACAATTTGTATTTGTTTTTGCTTCACAAGAGGTGAGTTTTTTCAGAACTTTTACGAAATAATTAAACTAGTTGTGTATGGCATCGTGCCTTAAGGCATATTGCTGGAACTTCCCGTATCTTAATGAATTAATTATTCGAGGAATATTAAATGTTTTCAAATAGATTATTATAAATAATATAACTTTCATTTCTTATTTTATAAAAATTAAATAAACAAAACTTAATCGGATTTAAAATGAAGAACATTGTCAAATATTTATAAGTGTTTAATAAACAAAAATGCAAAATTAAAATTATATATTTGGAGTATATAAGTGAAATTTAGAACTTTAGCTAGAATTAGAATTAAAATCCAAAATATTTTTCGATATTCAAAAAAAAATTTAACACAAGTAGAAAGTTTTTTAAATTATTCAAATCGGGTGCTCGATTTCTCTCGAAAATATTCTCTCAAAAACTGCCAAAATCTAATCGCGTTTTTTTGGATCATTCAAATCGGATGATCCGTTCTCTTAAAAACTGGCATTTTTAATACTTTTTGCGAAGCCGCTGAACCTGTATTCGTCAAAAACTAATCAACACGTCTTCTCATCAATAAGAATCGAATGTTTTTTGAAACTTGAATCTGTACGCCCGAAATCATCGACGAAAAATTATCTCCACACATACACACACGCGCTTACATACGCATCCATTTTTTCTGAGGTATGCCAAAATGTTCAGAAACCTCTGAATCGTGAAGATTAGCAAAAATTTTGATTTTCGACTTTTGGTCCAAGTTATTTATTAAATATATTTCATATACATTAAATGCTAGTTGAAATTAAATTAAATTGTAACTATTGATGTTGCCGACATTGAATTGTTAAAACCAACCTTTGCCATATTTATGAATTCTCTATATGGTGACAGTAGTCCATTATTTAATCTTCTTCAGAATATTTTTAAGAAAATCTACTAACTATTGCACAACGTATGATCTTAAGTCAAATTCACAATATTGTTTCCAATAGTTATAGTATTATATATACAAAATATTATGATCATATCATTATATATACAACTCTATGATTTATGTGCTTTCGTTTTTTTGTTGGCACTTCTACAAAAATACTAAGTTTTTTAAATAACAAAAAAAAATAAAATAAATGATATAAATAAAATAATTGAACTAGTTAAAAACAGCTGTAACTAGTAAAATAAATTTAGCTTATTAGTTTGATTTGAATAATGAATCTACATGATTTTCTTATAAATAAAATTAAATTATATACAAAATATATTCAAATTTATAGTAAAGATTGATATTTTACACGGCTATCAAATAATTGAAGAAATCGAATAAAAAAATTGAAATGATTGAATTGAAAATTTTAGGCAAACGCGTAGTTTTAACCCTTTCGACTCGGATGCCGCCGCTCCGGCGGCATAGTCATTTTACCGTTGCGCTCGGATGCCGCCGGCAAATCGTGTCGGCGACGACTCATCGCAAACTAAACTTACGTTTAATTTTTTTTTTATTTTAAAAAAATTAATTTACTATTACATTCATTTATTGATTGATTTATTAATCTTATAAATAAATATATAACAAAATTAATTTATTAGCTCATGATCCCCATAATTCTAATAAAGATATGTGAAGAAATGATTTTTTAAACAATATAGCATGGTTTTGAGTGCAATTTTTTTTAAGTTTCAAAATTTTCTATTTTATTATCATAATAACTATATTTAAAAGCAATATTACCACATTTTGAAAAAATCCGATACAAAAAAAAAATCCGAGTTGAGAGATAAGTATAGCACTATAATATTCCGAGCGCAGCGTACCGACTGGCAGTCCGACTCCCGAGTCGAAAGTGTTAATATGGGTTCTTATTCTACATGAAACTTCAACAGTACAGATGTTACCAATTATCTGATTTGTATCTGTTATATTTACTTTTACAACAAGTTTATTGTTGCAATAAAGGCATCCACAATAACGCTTTTCTCCTAATTGCAAACTGATGATATAGCTTCGTACCGGGATAATAAGAATTCCGAAGTTGTTTCGAGCATTCGGTGTGTCCGGATAATTCTCAGCGGGCTCGGTATTGTACTGTTTCCTCGTAAACCATGTTAATACTCAAGGATCCCACATAATCCCGGGCCAATCAACACTGCATTATCGGAGGAACATCAGCAAGATGCCCACGGACAAACAACGTCTTAACGCGGAAGACGTCCGACACCGCCAATTATACGAGATGGATAGAAATGCTCTAAGTTAGATCTGTCCGGTATCAATTATACTTTTCTCGTTTTGCAAAGACTTTTGTGGCGATAGTGGAGTTATTGGTTTTTTAATGCCTGTTTGAGAAAGATTTTGGAAATGAAATTACTTTAGGGGAGATGGATATATTAGGATCGATATGGCAAAATTGGTATTAAATCGGAATGCGTTCGCTATCGCCAATTGCATTGAGACGGATATAATGCTATAAGTTAGATTTCTTCAGTATCACTTATACTTTTCTCAATTTTAAAGGCTTAAATAGAGGCAAATATTAGATCTTCATTGAATGTTTGAAAAAGACTTTTCTAAATAAGGGAGTGGTATAACACCAAACAATAAAATATGTGGGTTATCATCAGAATTCCTTCGACATCATGAATGACTAGATGAACCAGATAGAGAGGTTTCAAAGAATGTAGTAAATCTAGTGTATTTTTATTACCTGTTTGTAAAAGCTTTTGATATTATAATATATTTACTAACTATGAAACATCCTACAATTCAGTCCAAATTTGATGTAATGCCAAGTATTTAATTATACTTGCACTTACTTACATATTTCTAGAATTTGTGATTTTCAAACAGTTTTTTCAATGAATGATGATACATTGAATGAATGTATCATCAATATAAATATAAAATTATTAAATTTTCTATTTAGAATCTTTACTTTGGGAAGGAGATGATTAAGACAAAATCGGATTTGATAATTTTATGTTTTCTCGACGTTTCAAGCCATTCTGTATCGAATAAGACCAAATTTGGAAAAAGTTTGAGTGTGAGTAAGAATGTGTTTATGCGTGAACCGATTTTTGACTTTTTGTCGACGTTTATCAAAAACGGCTAAACCGATTTCAAGAATTCAAAAACCATTCGATGTATTTACATTAGGACTAGCGTTTCTCAATTCAGGGCGACAATAGGCCAAGCCATTTGCTTGTAATTACCAAAAAAGTGTAAAATAATTCGTCCACGTTTTAGCCCAGAATCTTAAATCGACTTTAAAAATTCGAAAACTGCTTGAAAGATATTGGTTAGGAATCGCGTTCATTAGTTTTTGGTAAAGATTGGACAATCCGTTTCTTCGTAAATAAACGCTAATTTTTTTTTACATTTTTTATGAAACTTTGTATGACGACAGATTTTGCGGTCTAAATCAATATATGTAATATAATATTATAGGCCTACAATAATCAAAATTTAGAATTTTGTAGCGTGTTCACGCGATTCTAATCAGAATCTATGCCGAAGCATATGCACGTTCTGTGTTTCGTATGCAGCTACTGATTACAGTAAACTTCCACAATTAAATAAAATACATTCTATGTTTCACTTACTTTGCAGAAAATTTTGAAACATCTTTGTTTTATTTTGAATATCAAAATGATCAATTTTGAAGCTTAAAAATTCTGAAAGATATGAATATTATAAAATTTAAAAAAAAAATCGTAGTAAAATCCACTTCTTTTTTTTTTCGGAGAATCTTGTACGTCCGTTGTATTAGTAATGTATTCAATGTGTAAATATATTCGAACGTGTAAATATATTATTATTCATTTTTCTATGCACATATATTAGATATATATGAAAGATAATGATCAAACAATCATAAACTTACTATGAATTTTATGTAGGAATATATGTACATATTTGTGGAGAGCCCATAAATATGATGAAAGCGAAAGAGCGTATGTTTGCTTTCGTCGTGCTGCATCATATTAACCCAGAAAGCCGTTGAATAAACGCGGATTTGGCAAATACATGCTTCCGTGTAGATACATTTCATATATAAGCAGCCCATCATGAATAGACAGAGCACTAAGGGAAGATTTTATGAACGAAAAATGTTTGAAATTGTTCTGTAAAATACATAGTTTTTAAAATCACTTTGGCTCACTGACTGTCAATCAACAAGGCAAATTTTCTATAATTTTTGATATATAATGCGCTTAAAGTCTTAGATCATGAAATTTACTCATTAAAACGTATTAGTAAACGTAAACGTATTATTGATATTTGTATTATTAACATTATATTTTTGTAAACTGAAAATATTTGGGCTCTTACCTCCAGATCTCATATATATTACTATGACATTTCTTTGATATCAGTCTAATAATGGTCAGAGGCAGTATCATTATAAAATTAATACTGGTGAAACAAATTGTGATAATTTGCAAACTATGAGAAGAATTCGTAATGTTTTGAATTTTGGTAGCCTATCTCTAATTGCTCATTACAACCACATATATTTGTTAATTTAATGTCAGAAATGAGCATTATCATCTAAGAATAGGCGAAAATATGACAAAAATAGTAGAAAAGGAAATGTGGATAATAATTAGGAAAGCATAATTCTAAGGAATATTAAAATTAAACAGATACTGTTCAATTCATATTGCAAATAAGTAAACAGCTACAGTACAATGTACAAATTAGTAACAAACATAATTGTTCTATCTTACCACTATCCTATCCTATCATACGATATCAATAAAAAAATGGAATCTTATCAAACACGAGATTAGGTTAAATTTATCCTGACTAAGAGCAGCAATAGGTTTCAATTCACATAATTTAAATATCTGAAAATCGCATATTATTGAAAACAAACGGTCTCGGCAAAAATTGTAGTCTATGAAAAATGAACTATGGTTCTTGATTATTTTATTTTCAAATTTTTCTAATAATGCTAATAAATATAAATCGTTTATTTTTTATTGCCATCTAACTATGCCAAAGAGTTATCAAACTCTGATTGTTGTTAAAAATATTCGGTTTATAAATTCTGAATGTGACTAAATTGCAAATAAATTTTCAGTCTATTATAAATGATCTATAAATTCTGATATATATATATATATATATATATATATGTGTGTGTGTGTGTGTGTGTGTGTGTGCGTGTTTGTGTGTCTGTGTGTGTGCGATATGAAATAATTGCTAAAAAATCGTTTGCTTTTGATACGAATTAAAATTAACTAGTAGAAAGTGGCATTTTGCTTTAATTTAAGTCAAGATGCATAAACTTCCCGAAATGTGTAATAATCGACCGAAATTGTGATTTATATATTAAAATAAAATTTTCAATTGTACGAAAATAAAGTTTCACTTTCACTTTCACTTAAATCTAAACATTGCGACTTCTAATTGATAATCTTTCAAAAACATTTAAATTATCAATTGTGTTTGATTGTGATTTGAAAAAAACTGCATTCTTTTTCTGAATGTGGTCTCATTCAATTCAGAATGTCTTGAAAAGCAAAATTAGCAAATCTGATTTTTTTATGAAAACAAACTTCTAGAAAATGAATAAATGTGAAATAATGAACAACGGTTGTGTAATTATTTTTACATGATTTTGTAAAGGAATAGCTACAGCAACTATTTATTTTTATTTCACAAAAATACGGTTAATAAATCTTGATTTATATAAATATAATAATTTAAAAAAAAATGTTACAACCAATTCCTAGCTAACTAACTAAGGAAAAAACAATAAATTCCTAATTGTTAATGATATATGTAAAAATGAAATTGCTTTCTAGCAAGGGTTCAATGATAAAGTAATAAAATAATGATAATACAACCCAAAAGTTCTAATAATAAATATTCAAAGTAAATCTACAATGAGTTTCCCAGCTTTCCCACTATACCAACATGTGCCGTCGAGTCGAGTGATGCGTACTCGTGCGCTGTCGGTCGGTCCGCCGCGGTTTTTCGGATGAGGGTTCCCTTTTGTTTCTGACAGTCTTGATGGCTTTCGGGAAAAATATTTGAAATCCGTTTCCGTTCTGGTCGTTATTAAACAGTTGCATGGAAAGTTTACTGATACTTATATGGGATGTGGAGACTGGTCGTTGTTTGTATGTCGTGTTTGACGTTTTGATATTGGTAATATCTAGAAAAAAAGGTTGTAGATATTTATCAGTTTGGGATAATATGTTTCAATAGAAAGTTTTTTTTGTTTTACCAACCAAATTGCAACTAAATATACAAGTTAATTCTAATGTGCAAACTATTGATGCAAGGCATTGTGCCTTAAGACAAATTAGTTGAACTTTTCGTACAGTAATTAAACAATCAGGAAATAAAAATAATTATTTAGTAACACAAATTTATCAATGGATACTAACGATGAGTTAAAAATATTCTAGAATATTTATTATATATACTGTAAGTTTCATCGTCGTATATTATGAGTGTAATGTAAGTGCTTATATTTAAGGCAAATTGTTGGAACTTCTCATACCAAAAGTTAAAATTTTAATTTATTTTAAAATATTTTGAAAATTTTTAACTTTTTTTCAAAGCAATCTTCAAAGCACTGCTTTAGCTACATAGAGACGCACTATCGAAGCCCGTAAGCGCCGTGTTGCTCTTTCTCGTAAGAACTGAGTGTTGGCACTTTTTGCCCCGTATCTCCGAAAAGGCTAGCCTGTGCCAAAAACTAATCAGCACGTCTCCTTATCAATATAGGGATCCAATGTCTTTTGAATAATTGAAATCGGATGAACCGTGTTCCCGAAATCGTCGACGAAAATTTGTATCCGCACACACACACGCACATACATCAATTTTTTCTAAGGTATGCCAAAATATTCAGAAGAAACGTAAAGACATATAAACCTTTTCATTTTCGATTTTTTTGCGATTACTGTAACTTACCCTACGGGAAGTTAAAAAATATGAACAAACACCGTCGACATAAGTGATATGCGTTTTGAATCACTCTAATCGGATGCGGCTATCTCTCATTTTTTGCACTTTTTGCTCTATATCTCCAAAATTGCTCGTCCTGCCCTCACAAAAATGTAATTCAGTATTTATTCAATGAATACGAATCGAATGTTAATTAAATCATTCTAATTGGATGTGTGCCGTTCACTCAAAAACTGGTTGTTTTCGCGCTTTTTGCTCCATATCTTTGAAACGGCTGGACCTGCCTTTGCGAAAAACTAATCAGCACCTCGGTTGATACATGCTCAGAAAATCATGGACGAAAAATTGCATCCAAATTTAAACACATATATACATCCATCTTCAAGGTATGCCAAAATGTTCAGAAACCTTTGATACGTAAAGATATGTAAAAAAAATTATCTTCAATTTTTCTGCGATTTTTATAACTTAACCTACCGAAAGTGAATTATGACTATTTTATGTTGTATTTGAAGAGTCATTTATTTCGGTATATATCTCATTGCTAATTCGAATATTCTAAATCGTAATTGATTTTCTAAAAATCGCGGTCGTGATCGTTGTAGTTTACATAAGAAAGTTCATTATTATCAGAATTAAAATCAATTTGAATAAATCTTATAATGAATCTTGTATACAGGGTCTCTCTAATAAAAATATCTCTTACTAGCAATTATATAGTGATAAATATTTGCATAAACACATTGTAGAACTTCTCGAATTTGAATTGCAATATATGCAGACCCTTTTTATTCATATACGATATAATATTTAGAATAGTCATAAATATATTTGAGTATTATTAATAAATTTACCAATAGAGAAACGTATAAATATTTTGTTATTCAAAACTGTTTTATACAACCGACGTGCTACGATCATAGAACCAACATTGCATAACGTTTTAATTGGGTTATAAAAGCTTAGATTTGCTCGACTTTTTTACCTTTTATCTCAACATGCTTGAAATTTTGCAATAAAAATACTTTGTACTTATTTACCAGGTCATGCATAAAAATTGTTTTTATATCATCTTTATCAAACATTAACAAACAATGTATAAATGGCAGGTTATTTCATGGTTGACGTGAGTGGGCGTTCGATACTTCTGCGTCATAGGCGTCCGGGTAGTAAAATTGTAGTCGTTTTCGGTCTTTTTTCCTTGATTCCGCATTCGGTGGCGAATTCTTCGATATTAAAAAGACATTAGAGCCTGAAACTTCGTCGTCTAGCAGCGACATTCTTGCATCTCAATCTTTTTTACAACCTTCCAATTTATTATGTAATTATATTCACTTATACTTTATACGTATCAATTTTACTATAGACTATAACTATATCATTTCGAATTGTATAACAACAAATATGATGAAAGTTGTTGCCCTTAAACTTTTTTTATATAATTTGGCCGTTTTTATATTAAAAAAAAAAACCAAAAAGGCGAAGACCAGTGGCATTTTTCAGTTTTTAGTAATCTATGTTTAAAATTTTGTTTTTTTTTTAATTTGAATAATTGCAAAATTATTAAACTTATTACAAAATCTCAATGTCTTCACTATCTAAACAATTTTATATAATATTTATTTAATGTAGTATTTTAACTAGTTAACTGTTATTGACGTAAATACTCGTCATGTAAAAGTGTCACAATTTTGTTCATTGAATCATCGAATGCTCGTAAATCTTTGATTATTGGTTATTTTGATCGAAATTTTTGAAAAGTATAAAAAAATATAATCTCATTTTTAAGATAATTATATTATTTTGAAAATATGCCTATATGAAGTAAATTGTCATTTCATCCTAAAAACATTTTACTGTGCACAATTTGAATGAGTGCACCATAGGCTTGAAGATATTATTACAAATAAATAATGTAATTTGTTGCAACTGTATATTATGTAAATATTTTCATAAAACAAATCAAATAATTCACACAATTTGTGGAAAACATGTACTTCTCTCTTGGAAAATAAAAACTCTACTGTCTCTTGTAAAAATAAAAACTCTATTAACAATGGTTATAGCGGAATAATCAATTTAAACGAGTGGATTAAAACAGCTAATAGTTATAATAAATACATTAAATGCAAACCAATAAATTACTAATAAAAGCTTTTAAAAATGTTTTTTTAAAACGCTGGTAATGAAGCACGTTTATTTACATAAATGGTAATAACATTGAATAATTATTGGTGATTCGAAAATTAAATAAATGACATTAATTATATAAATAATGCCTAAAATTTTGCTATAACATTATGAACGTTGATTTTATATCACAAAAATTTGGAAGAAGTGTCGCCACAGTTTTGCTTGCTATGTATTTCCTGTAAAATAATTATTATAAATAATTATTTAATAACAAATAATTATTAATTAATTATAAAGATATTTACTTGTATTGAGCAATGTAATATTTTAATCAATGTTATATAATAATAATATACACGCATATATATCTCATAAATAAATAATAATCCCGCTGGATTATGTGATTATCTATTTAACACTTTATAAGTTATACTTTCACTAATAATGAATTCTATAATCTCTATTTCACAACTCGCTAATCAACTATTACATATAATAACATACTTCATAAATATTCTGTGCTGTCACAGAGTCATCTATTCAAACTTATTACTAACTTAATATTAGAATCCATGTAATAATTATATATAAAGATTCAAGATAGTATAACACTGGTTTAATCTGCAATAGACTATATATGATGATTTTTCAAATATGCGTCCAACAACCCATTTGAAGCCAGAAAACGTATTATGCGGGTTGGACACAATAAGTTTCAAGTTGTAGGGACTATTTTGCTATAAATCGTATTGAGCATAATTGTCTTAACGGGGTTGTTATTAGTTCATAACGTGAATTATATAGAGAGCTCATCCGAAGTTTGTTAAAATAGTACACTTTTTCCCAATAATGCCGAAGAAGCAGGTATTACTAGTAAGTGGTTATCAAAATATTAAAAGATAATGTTTAGTTTAAAATGTTGTATATTTAGATCAAAATGATACGACGTTAAAGATTGATAGATTCATGGGAGTTTATAATTGTTACTTATATGAAGTTTGATGTATTACTGATCTTACTTAAAATTAGTTGAAGTTTTAGTTGATACAAATTTACCAAGTTTTAATAATTTTATATTATCTTTTCTTCTATTTGTGTATACAAGCGACTGCCCATTATATTCTTAACCAATCTAAATATTACTTGTGATTTAATTGGGTTGAGGAGTTCAAGGAATTCGTATTGATAAGGAGATGTGCTGATTAGTTGTTGGCAATGGCAGGTCCAGCAGTTTCAGAGATACGAAGCAAAGAGTGCAGAAAATGCAAATAGAGTTTTAGGGAAAATGGAGCATCCGATTTTAATGATTCAAAAAATATTCAAATTGTAATGGTGGAGAAAAGTTGTGATTAGTTTTTGGCAGAGGCAGGTCCAACCCTTTCGTAGATCCCGAGCTAAATGTGCAAAAAATGACAGTTTTTGAGAGAATTAAGCATCCGATTTGAATGATTCAAAAAACTGTATGCTTTTGTTGACAAAACGATTGCTCTTGGGGCAATATTTTTTTGTTTAATATTTAAAACATAGCTTTTTAATGCATAAGCTCTCTATTATCCTGATAAAAATAATAAGTTACAGTATTTATAATAATCCATTTGAAAACATTTAATATTCCTCCAATATTTCATCACGGTACGGGAAGTTCCAGCAATTTGCCTTAAGGCACGATGCCATACACTACTAGTTATGAATTTTTATGTATGCTATTATTTTTAACAGACTTTAAACTCAATCTAATGGAATACGCAATTTTTATTTGTCTGTTTATTCAAGTTATTTACAGTTTGATTTATTTTTTCATAGTTCTATAAAATAAAAGGTATAATATTTCACAATTCCGTAAAACTATTATTGCTCGAGTTGTATCATATTACATTCAGGCTTTTATATATTCTATATTGCTAACTCACGATACAAAATTCATTTATACGAATTAAAATCGGATAATACTAAAATAGTTTAAGAAATCTAGTCATCCATGGGATCTATATTATTTATTCAGTCGTTCCTTCTCGACCGTTGGCGCGGTTTCGCCGTTGAATTTGCTCCATCAATGTGTCTTTTATGAAAATGATTCTTTATTCTAAAGAGATAAAGATTACTTGCGCTTGAGCGCTTTTAAATACGCCGAGCTCGGATAATCTGCTGCAGGAGCGAAGGAGATCGCGCCGCCGAACAAATAAGAAATACACAAGAAAACCGCATCTGGACGCAAAAAATAGATTTAATGCATTATTTGAGATTAACTCCTGTCGTAAACTCTCCTTATGAAGTTTTCGTATTAGGATTTTAATTACGTGCTTGAAATGGTGTCGTAAAATCTAATAGGTTAACTTTGCAATTTGTATATAAAGCGAGAGGTAATATCCATTACATTATATAGATTGTTAAACTTTGTTCTATATCACCTATGCGTATAAAGTTGAGATACTTATTGTATATTGCAGTTTAAAAATTACATAAATGTCTTATTCAATATGGTAGCAGGATTTTATTATAAAACCAAATGATTTGTTTTACATTTATTAAGCTAAATACTAATATAATTTTCATGCCATAATCTTTCTCTACTGAACTCTAATGAACTTGCTACTATAATCACTTTGAACATTAGTTTTATGGAATTTTTGTATTTTTCTCTGATTTTCTTCATAATTCTTTTTGCACTAATATAGTATATTTTATCGTAGTAATAAATATTATTTATATTATCATATAGTCAAAATATCTAGTAAGAAGCATAAAATTTACATTAACGACTATGTTCCTGATTTTCATCATATTGTACTTATAAAAAACATAATTTCAATTATTGGAAAATTTCAAATGGGAATTAATAAATAGCTTTGATTTTGGGCAAAATTTCAAACATCATTTTAGCAGTTTTATATTACTTCCTAACTCACATGTAATGAAATATTACTATTTTCAACATAATTTGAGTACGTAACAAATTTTAAAAATTCTGAAATTTAGAATTGATAAAACTCGGTCAAGCGTTAAAGAATCAAAATTTCAAATCATTGTTTTTTTTAAATTGTTCAGAATCCAAGAAAAATGATAATCATATACCAATTTATAGTCCATCATTCAATTTTTAGTCAAGTTTTCTTATTAAAATTAATCCAAAATTTGAAAGAATGTTTTGAGTTCATATTACAGATATATTATATATAGATTGTAGGTATAATGATGAAAAATTTCAGATCTACATTTTTATCATATTTTTATACTAATTTTTTTTTAATTTTCAAAACCTGGTGAACAGGGTGCTTTTTGGAAATCTTCAAAAATACTGTTCTCTTAAAATTATCTCTTCTAAATTATTTCTAATTTGAATAACAATAAAAAACTTTCTTGTAAAAAAAATTAACTAATTTGGAGTTGTTTTCAGAAAACTTTCTAATTTTGCTTTATTTACGTATTTATTGACTCGGACGTAATCAAAAAGTATTCATGAAGCAGTATCAAATTTTGATTTTTTTCAACTTGTTTATTTTTATCACAAGCTGACCCAAATTCATTCAAAACTATAGTGTATAGCAGGGGTCGGCAAGCTTTTAACTGTGGTGTGCCGAGCCACTCTACCAATATGATTCAGGGTGCCGCCTGAATTCTGAAATATATAACCAGGTTCTGGGGGAGAAGAATTATAACCAAATTTATCTTTTAAACATTTTTATTAACTAGTGGGGTGCATGGCATCGTGCCTTAATTCAAATTGCTAGAACTTCCCATACTGAAATTAAAAATCATGGTACTGAACCCAAAAAAAATTACACAAAATATGTATACAGTATTAAAATCTCTATAAAATATCTGATAATTTGATGTACATAAGTCCAATGGGTGTAAAAATACTACAATGTTTATAAAAATACTACAATGGGTGTAAAATTACTACAATGTTTGTAAACAATACTACAACGGGTGTAAAAATACTACAATGGGTGTAAAATTACTACAATGTTTGCAAAAATACTACAATGGGAGTAAAATTACTACAATGTTTGTAAACAATACTACAATGGGTGTAAAATTACTACAATGGGTGTAAAAATACTACAATGGGTGTAAAATTACTACAATGTTTGCAAAAATACTACAATGGGAGTAAAATTACTACAATGTTTGTAAACAATACTACAATGGGTGTAAAATTACTACAATGGGTGTAAAAATACTACAATGGGTGTAAAATTACTACAATGTTTGTAAAAATACTACAATGGGAGTAAAATTACTACAATGTTTGTAAACAATACTACAATGGGTGTAAAATTACTACAATGTTTGCAAAAATACTACAATGGGTGTAAAATTACTACAATGGGTGTAAAAATACTACAATGGGTGTAAAAATACTACAATGGGAGTAAAATTACTACAATGTTTGTAAACAATACTACAACGGGTGTAAAAATACTACAATGGGTGTAAAATTACTACAATGTTTGCAAAAATACTACAATGGGAGTAAAATTACTACAATGTTTGTAAACAATACTACAATGGGTGTAAAATTACTACAATGGGTGTAAAATTACTACAATGTTTGCAAAAATACTACAATGGGTGTAAAATTACTACAATGGGTGTAAAAATACTACAATGGGTGTAAAAATACTACAATGGGTGTAAAATTACTACAATGGGTGTAAAATTACTATAATGTTTGCAAAAATACCTCAATGGGAGTAAAATTACTACAATGTTTGTAAACAATACTACAATGGGTGTAAAATTACTACAATGGGTGTAAAAATACTACAATGGGTGTAAAATTACTACAATGTTTGCAAAAATACTACAATGGGAGTAAAATTACTACAACGTTTGTAAACAATACTATAATGGGTGTAAAAATACTACAATGGGTGTAAAATTGCTACAATGTTTGCAAAAATACTACAATGGGAGTAAAATTACTACAATGTTTGTAAACAACACTACAATGGGTGTAAAATTACTACAATGGGTGTAAAAATACTATAATACAATGGGTGTAAAATTACTACAATGTTTGCAAAAATACTACAATGGGAGTAAAATTACTACAATGTTTGTAAACAATACTACAATGGGTGTAAAATTACTACAATGGGTGTAAAAATACTACAATGGGTGTAAAATTACTACAATGGGTGTAAAATTACTACAATGGGAGTAAAATTACTACAATGTTTGTAAACAATATTACAATGGGTGTAAAATTACTACAATGGGTGTAAAATTACTACAATCTTTGTAAACAATACTACAATGGGTGTAAAATTACTACAATTTTTGTAAAAATACTACAATGGGTGTAAAATTACTATAATGTTTGTAAACAATACTGCAATGGGTGTAAAAATACTACAATGGGTGTAAAATTGATATGTGGAACCAAAAGTTGAAAGGATAACGCATGCAATTTTCTTTAAACAATTAAATATTTCCGACAATGTCATCCAACAATTTAATTTTCCATGGAGTCGTCTTCCTGATTTTTTCGTAATTCCTTAAATTTTGTTTTCCATAATTCTAAAGATATTAGTTCCATAATTTCCATTTCAAAATCATCAACATTCATCCACTCAGAAATTGAAATATCAAACGGTATTATTGATGGATCTATGAAATCTGGTTTTATGAGGAAGGAAAATTTAGGCACATGAGCTTTGCATCTGGAAAATTTATCTTTAAGTGCTTCAATGTAGATTGAATTACATTAGCGAGCTACATTAGATAAGTAATTATAATTCAACATTTTTTCTTATTTAAAAATCACTTCGTCTCGATATATTTGCGATTGCCCTGATTATTTTGTAGAGTGCCATGCAGAACGCCGTCGCGTGCCAAGCCGGGGCACGCGTGCCGTAGGTTGCCGATGCCTGGTGTATAGTATCGTGCCTTAAGGCAAATCGCTGAATCTTTCCGTATGATAATTTAAAATTTTCAAACGCTTACATTTCTTTGAAATTTCTGAAAATATTGAGATTTTCTTTTTTGATAATTTAGTTTTTATTGAAAATTTTGACAAATTCTTGAAAATTGTGGAAATTTTCGAAAATTTCCAACTTTTTTGAAAAAAATTAGACCTACCTTTCCAAAAAACTAATCATTTCCTCACACCCTTCATAGAAGCCAAATGTTTTTGGAATCATCCTAATCGGATGCTCCGTTCTGTCAAAAGCTGCTATTTTTGCATCTTTTGCTCCGCATCTAAACGGCAAGACCTGCCTTTGCGGAAAACTAATCAACACGTCTCTTCAGCAATAGGAATCGTTTATTCTTCTCCTCAGCATTAGGAATCGAATACTTTTGAATCAATCAAATTGGTAGATCCGTGCTCCCGAAAATGTGGACGAAAAAATGTATTCATACATACGCACATACACACACATAAATCCATTTTCTCTAAGGTATGCCGAAATGTTCAGAAACCTGTGCAACGCAAAGATATGCAAAAAAATATTTTTAGTTTTTTTTTGGATTACTATAATTTACCCTACGTTAAGTTAATAATTGTAATGCATAATACGTGTAGATTTGTTATAAATAAATGAAAAATTATGAATACATCCTGAATAAAACTAAAATACTAATTTATTAAAATTACTACAGACTTTAATTTATTTAACTATAATGCAATAATATATTAAGATCCAAAAAAAACGTCATGTTCAGATAAAGTAGTACGTATCTCATTTCAGTTTAATTAAACCTTAAATTTTTTATGAACTAATCCTTTCAATTTAAGCACACGATCTTCGCGTAGGTGTTATTGTTTTTATTTGATCTACCTCCTCGTGTATATGAAAATTCATGAGCTTTTCTCAGCAGTAGTCTGCCGGCTGGCTGCTTTGCATAAATAATACGAGCGGCCGCAATGTACGATTATATGAAATAACTCCTGTGGGTATGCTATTAAAATATAACTGTTCTTATACTTGCTCACAACCTAATGGTATCTTGTTAGAAATAACGCCGGCTAAGAACTCTGAACATGATAAAGCGAAGGCTTAAGCTGTATATTGCATGCATGCTATGTTTTTTACACAAAATAGCGGATTTTCGAAGAAAAACAAAAGCGTGGTAATAGATATATGGTAATGATCGTTCTATGGAGATATTTGAAACTTATATACTGTGATTTATTACGAGCAGTTAATTATGTTCGTAAATTATTTTGAAAATTACTCGGACTCGTACCATTAATAAACAAAGAAATTAGACAAATAATAAGTACAATTTTTACTAATGATCCATTTATGTACATATTTAAGCCTTGAAATATGTGAACTATGATCGACATTGAATTATGTTCGTAAATTCATGGATTAGAAGTATTGCTATCAAAATGCACTTTCGTACATTTTTTTAAATTAAGTATATAACTTTCAATGATAATTTTATGTAATTATTTAAATTCATGATTTATGATGAACAGTTATGATTATGATAGTACATCACTTTTACTTATACTAGATCACAATTAAAAAATTAAAAATTCGCTCAAGAAATTTTTATTTATGTATTTTGAAAAATCTTATTAAGCTCCGCGTTTATATTAAAAATGCATGTTTTTACTGAATAATTTTTATGCATTCTGTAAAATAATTATATATTTTTTATAATATGTCATCGAAAGCAATAAAAACTAAGTTGGTATTGATATTTTGCCTTGAGGCAAGTTACATGAACCTCCCGATCTGTGTAAATAATCGACTTAACCAATAAATATATATTAATTTGAGTGATTAAAAGTATTCCGAGTGGATTTATTACACATATTTGAAAACGAACACGTTAACACGGAGTATTTTTTCAGTGCAAATTTTTACAAATCAATAGTTCAGTATGTCCGAGTACTCGTTATCGTTATATACCAAGTAAATCGTCTATTTATATTATAACAAACGCCAAAAAACTACTAATTTTCTCAAACTTTGATCAATTTTAAAAATTAAACTACTTGTAAGGCCGTAATATTTTAGTAAGTTCTATAAGACCATAATATATATCGCCAAAAAGAGTTTTATAAAAATCAACTTAATTTTTTTTTCAGCAATTAATTACAAGAAAACGGATCGGTAGATTTTCACCTAAAACTAATCAGTATCATTCCCAACTAATATCTTTCGAACAGTTTTTGATTTTTTTAAAATCTATTCGGTAGTATGAGCCTTAATGTGGACAAAAAGTTTAATAATTTTTTCCAAATTACAAAGAAACGGCTCGGCCGATCGTTGCACAAAACTAACAAACGATAATTCTCATCGAAATAGATCAAATGGTTTTTAAATTTTTGAAATCGGTTCAGGCGTTTTTGAGCAAACGTCGACGAAAGTTCTAACTTTGACAAATGCCAAAAAAACGATACTAATTTCTGCAACCTTCGGATTTTTAAAGCTAAACGAGTTGCCGTAGGGCTGTAATATTTTAGTATAATCAAGAAGACTATAGTATCTACCGTCAAAAAAATAATAATAAAAATAATGCGCTCAATTCAGAGTGTTTTATAAGATCAAAGATACTTTTTATCTCAAAGAGTAAACTATACGAGTATATCTAAAAAATGCATTCATGCATCTTTTTATTCATGTAAATATTCATTCATCCATGCAAATATCAAATAATGGTAATATTTTTAGTCATCATTGAAACACTTGTTCTGGAAGGTAATGCGAAAAGGATTATAACATCAAGTTATTCTGGACTCAATATTAAAAAAAATAGGGTCAAAGGTATTTCATTGAACTTTGAAATAAACGCTCGAATTAATAGCTAAGTATCATCATACGCGTAGGAAGCAGTTCATCACTTTCCGTTCGGGCGTTACAATTTTTTTTCAGTCAAACGGCACGCTTTTCAATTTCAACACCGGCGCCCATTAGAAGGCTCGTATATTAGATTATGCCGCCTCGTAAGAGATTTTACGAGTTGAATTTAATTAAAATCTTTTCCTTTCAATATGTTTTACGGTACGTACACAATATCAACCAATACGGCGTAGATCTTTCGCAATCCTCTTTACGACGTCAGTGGAAGTAGGGCTGGTAATTCCTAACCGTTCTGAGTTAGAGCAAAGGTTTAGCATCAACATTTGCATTAAGTATTATTGCTGGAGCAATCGATACGATCTGGGTTCAAGTCGATAATCTTTAGCTGCTTTGCATTAGTAGAAATGCATAATGGAATTATGTAGATTTTTGATGCGCTTTCGGGATAACCCATTGTTGAGAAATTATTTATTCAAAATAGATCTGTTTGTACTTCAAATAACATTGTTGGTTTTAATTACCAAAAAAATAACTTCTAATTTAAATATAATGTGCAATTTTGCTACACATTTATTATATTCTATAACATTTCCAAATCGTTCTTACATAAAACTTTTATAGTCAAAGTAGATTCAAAATTCAAAAATAGCGCATATTACACAAATATAATATATTCATTATTAATCTAGAAAATAATTGTGTTCAGCTACGGATGGTGCATCTAGAATTTTGTGGCTGTAAATGATCAATTTGTTATAGTAAACAATATCGATTCAAATTAAAATGAATAGATGAAAAATGTATCAAAACTCTGAAATGTTGAGATTTAAAAAATCTTAGAATTATTTACCAATATGTAACTAGATTTTTTTACAATACTCAACGAATTTTTCAATTACTCTTCACCTATTGATTTGATAAATTGATTTGATACTTGATTTAATAAATGCATTCTCGTATTATATAGTTCTTAAATTTTTCAACTTTCCGTAGGGTAAGTTATTGTAGTCGTCCAAAAATCGAAATTGAAATTTTTTACATTTCTCGACGTTTTGAAGGTTTCTGAACATTTTCGCATACCTCAGAAAAAATGCATGTGTGTGTGTGTTTTGTGTGCCCGCATTTTTTCGTCCACGTTTTTGGCCGCACGGATCAACCGATTAACGGTTTAAAAAACATTCGATTCCTATTGATAGGGAGATGTGCTGATTAGTTTTTGGCAAAGGCAGGTCCAGCCGCTATGGAGATAAAGAGCAAAGAGTGCAGAAAATTTAAATCGAATTTTTGAAAAAAATGTCCTTTGTATATCGAAGATAATGCAGATTTCAATTTTTCAATATCAAGTTATAGTGATCGCAAAAAATCGAAAATAAATTTTTTTATATATCTTCAATTTTCAAAGGTTTCTGAATATTTTGGCATACCTTAGATAAAAATGGATGTATATGTGTGTATGTGTGTCTGTGCGGATACAAATTTTCGTGGACGATTTCGGGAACACCGATCAACCGATTTGAATAATTCAAAAAACATTCGATTCGTATTGATAAGGTGCTGTTTAATTTTTGGCGAAGGCAGGCCTAACCGTTCCGAAGATACGGGGCAAAAAGTGTCAAAAACGGTAACTCAGTTTTTAAAAGAACGGAGCGTCCGATTTTAATAACTCAGAAAACATTTTACTTATATTGACAAGATCCAGGCAGGTCCGAGGCAGGTTCAGCGATTATGGACTCTCAATAAAGTTAAAAGAATGTCAATTGGCGGTCAAAAATGTTCATTGGACATATGTACATCAAATTATCAGATATTTTATAGAGATTTTAATCATGTGTACACATTTTGTGTATTTTTTTTTAGGTTCTGTACCAAGATTTTTAATAACAGTACGGAAAGTTCCAGCAATTTGCCTTAAGGCACGATGCCATGCACCTCACTAGTTTTAGAATATTTTATTAAAGTACATATAAATATTTTTACTGCCAAAATAATCAAATTGCCGTCGGTTCCCATCCCTTGTTGCTGCGGTCGCCGACAATGCTCAGCATCTGCGAAGTCGTAGCGTTCTCGCCGCGATCCGAGTGCCTGTACGCTCCTAGCAGATAGGAACGGTTTTCTTCTGGGAAACTCTCTCACAATTTTCCGCCTCGGCGTTTTCTTCGCGTTGAACGTTAATCCACTTTGCCGCCTTCATATTTCCTTACGTCGTCTTCCTAGTGATGTCGCGTCACTCGAAACTTTCTAATACCTGACTCGGATAGCCAATTACATCGGCGAATATCTTCTTGCAGAGCTCGCCAGCTTTAACATATTGCTCGAAACTACAAATTGGTCGATTTTATTATATTGTGGCTTATGAGGTTTTAAACTAGATCGTTTTGGGTTCATGTTCGAAAAAAATCGTTGCTCTCCATTGGTGCCGATATATTGCTACTTACAATCTTATGTATATTATTTTTAGTTTGATTTTTTTTATACAATTACCAACTTTTAAGCGATACGAATGCATGTATGTTATCTTGGTATATTTTATTGGGACAAACATAAAATATGTTGGTTTGAACAAGTTTGCATTAATGCAAGGAATCAGCGCCCTACATTGACATGATCTGTAGATCGCATTGCAGTTAAAGAGCCAAAAAAAGTTTTTATTGTTTGCATTCTTCTAATAATTACTGTTACTTCTATGCAGATAAATCACTTACTTAGTTTGTTATTTTGCAGTAAGTTGAACGTTGATAGTTAATTACCAGCAATCAGTTTTCGCGTATAAAATTTAACTCATTCATAACAATAAATTCACCCGAACTCATTCAGATCACCCGAACAAGGAATCTCCTACTCGAAGATTTAAAAAGTTGGCCGTACGATCTTACAAAATATCAAAAAATAAAAAATAAATATTTTATTGGAGATAAACCCTTTAAATGCATAGAGACAGCATATAGTCTTAAAGAATTGGTAATATTATTTTGATCAGCAATAAATATAGAAAAAAAATCAAAACAATGGTTTGACTTCAAAACTGTACTTAGGTACGATTGTGACACATGTTTTGGATACGGTTGTGACTTGTATTTTATGTTCTCTTCAGATAAAGAAAAATCTAACTTAACTTACAAAACAAAATACGAAAGAAAATTCAATGCAAGAAAAAAAACTGCAAAAAATTTTTGATAACTTAACGAAAAAAGAATTTGTTTATAGCTATTGTTTTTTAAACTATTTTTAAGCCTTTCCCAACCTTTCTCCGTATGTGGACGGTTGTGACATTTGCCTTTTTCTCGTATGATTTGATTTTATGATCGTATTTTAGGAAAGTTTTTCAGTATTTTTACGTATACAAATATTCAAGTTATCATTTAATTTACTTTTCTTCCAGATAACTGGTGAATTAACAGCATTACTATTAATAAAAATGTGTCACAACCGTGCCCAGTCTCTCTTATAATTATAAATTGAAAAATTTAATAATTAAATTTTATCAAAACTCTAATTAAAATTGTATGCTAATTCTATGAATGCCCCTGTCAGATATCTACGATATGTCAAATATTTTCATTTCAAAACCTATTACACTTCCAAAGCATTATGAAGAAAAAATATTCATTTCCTAGCGCGATATTGATTTAATTTTTTAAACTAATTTCTAAACTCAATTAATTCGCGAGAAATATAAATCTACATTTTTCTTTGTGCAAAAAGGCTATATTATAATTGGATGAGAAAAGCGTATGAATTTCCTACCTGAGCAATCTCCACAAAGGATATCGTTCGCCAGAGCTTCATTTTAAATACGTTCCACGAATCTAGTGCTGCAATTTATTTTATAGTTAAATTTGTTTTTTCAAAAGAGATCATACAATAATATTATACGCTGCAACGTGAAATATTAAGTATAATGCGGTTGAATCTGTTGCACGAATATAATAGAAGTGTTCCAGTTCAGCGTAATATATATATATATATATATATATATATATATATACAAGATATCACAGACCTCAACGTCAAGCCAAAACAAATGATAACATTGACCTTTACTACCCTGTTTCAAAATTTTGAGCTTTCAAGTGCAACTTAGAGCTTTGGTAAAATTGTGATCATTTTGAGGTTATTAGGGTTATTTTTCAATAATTTTGTTCATTTAAATATTGTAACCGCAGCCGTACAAGTTTTAAAGAATTATGACTTTTTGTTGAACTATGAATCAAGTCAAATGGCATGGATTATAAATTATGAATTTCTGCACAAAATACAAATGTGTGACTTAGAAATTCAGCATTTTCTTTAAGCTTTAAATACGTTCAAAACTTACAGGAAAATCAAGAATTTAAAAATTTAAATATTGTTTATTTTAAATGTTCTATATGTGCCTTTAATAAGTTGTGAAGCCCCTATATACCATAAGTCCAATTTGAATGATTGCATAGTTATTTTGTGGGTGTACTAAAAAAATGGTATCTGAATACATACATGCATTTATACATACATTGCACAAAAATAATTATGTATATGCAAAGTTATGCAGAACACATCAGAATAAAAATTATAAAAAACGAAAATATAAAAAATATATAAAATCAATTTCATTGCTATTTCTATCATTTAGTAAGATTTAACTAAGTCATTAACTAAATGAGTATTAATCAGATTGATAAAGTTTTGCCCAAACCTGACAACAAATCAAAGAATTGAAATGAATTTTATTATAAAGTAATATGGTCGCAGTTTTTTATTTTACTCTTATGTAACTAATATATTTATTCAGTACAACATTTTTTAATTTAATAAATATAGTAACTGTTCTGTATATGAATTTGATGAAAACCTCAAATGAAATTATCCCACGATTACTCTGAATAATAAAGAAATTGTGCTAAACTTCGGAAAATCCTTCAACGTTTAATTTCACGGTATTTACTCCGAAAAATGAAATCCTATTCCGCATCTTGCAAATTCGTTGGCAAATATTATGAAATGCTTACAGTCTGTATATAAACCTCTCAACGTGCTTTTTTGGGATAATTCGAGATTCTTGTAAATGGTATTTTGTGCTTATACATAAATTCTGTACGATTTTCAAGGTTTCTGAACTGCATAGTGTCATTGCACTCATCATGCTAGTAATAAAATTATTCGTACGTCTGCGGATATAAAATGTAATATCATGTCTTATTTCGAAGTTGCATTTAAAGATACGTACTGCATTTTAATATGCACACACATGTACATAATAAAATTTTTACTATATTCTTTGATCAGGAAAGCCATATCTTTATACTAAATGTTGAGCATCAATAAATGGTCTACGAATATTATTTATATGTCAATTACCAAAGAATATAATAATTGTGTTTTTCATTACATTTCTATTATATTTATTTCATCAATTAATATTATATAATACATATTATGACATATCAACAAAATTTATCTACTGAAACAGAGTTGTTACTATTAAAAAACTATTTAAAAAAAATTATATTTACTATAATTGTGGAAACTATTGTTTGTAACTTGTGCTATAATGTTAGGAGTTAGGCTACTATAATTATTAACGATTCTTCGTTCAATTATATAAATAGTTTATGAAATTTTAGTAGAATAGTAAGCATTAAGTATAATATTACTACTTTCTCATTAACAAGCAAAAACTAATCAGCACGATTCCCCACCAATATATTTCGAACGGTTTTTTAATTTTCAAAATCGATTCAGAATTGCGACCTAAAACGTAGACAGATTTTTTTTTTCACTTTTCTGTGATTTACAAAGAAACGGCTTGGCTGATCTCGCACAAAACCGACAAACAATAGTCCTCATCGAGATACATCGAATGGCTCTTAAATTTTTGAAATTGGTCCAGCCGTTTTTGAGAAAACGTCGATTTACGGCAAAAAATCTGTTCACACACACACACACACACACACACACATACTTTATCCAAATTTGGTCTCATTCGATTCAGAATGAATTGAAACGTCGAGAAAACATAAAATTAGCGAATCGGATTTTTTGATGAAAAAAGTTAATAAAAGTTTTCAATATTAGTAGACCAAATTTCTTAATTTTCTACTAATAAAATTAACTATTATCTAAAATAAAACAAAATTATTAAAATGAATAAAAAAGTTATTTCTTCAATCTTTGACCATTATTTTTCACTCATATAATACTTCATAACTCTATTTCAAAAACACTACTATGGAAAATATTTTAATCTAAAGTAAATAATGGCATTTATATCATATTTTTAGTTAAGTTAAATATTAACAATTTTCTAACAATTTTTATTAATTTCAATGAAAATCATCCCCAAGGACTGTACATTGCCAAAAGAGGGTAGATGTACACCGTATGATTTAAATGTTATAATAAGCTTTTCAGAGACATCAGAGGGTCTGTTTTCCATATACCGATTCCGGTGTGATAGGGTCGCTTTTATTAAATTAAATTTTGTTCGCTGAAGTACATAAAGATAAGTTACATGTATACATTATAACAATGCCGGTACATGCATGATTTAATCAAACAATATATCAAAAGCGGACAGTGTTTCTAAATGATTCGGAAAACATATTAGTAATAATTCATTTGCATTTGCTGAAAGCCACATTTGAATTCATGATGGAGGGATTGAAATTGACACGAAGGTATTAAGATTGCATCTTGTGATTTAAAATTTATTGGATATGAGTATAATACTATTTAATCATGAAATGATTTTAATATATATTAGTCTAATATATAGGAAAGCATACAATATAATAATTTATAAATAAACATTAATTTGTAAATGTAAGTATGTTATCTCATGGGTTGCATTTTTCTTAAAAGGTTAGTTTGATGTTACTTTCCCTCAATGAATAATAAATGCAAAACGTCATTGGAATTGCATTTACCTTTGTCTAATGTAGATCTTTTAGGGAGTAAATACAATTCTTACAAGACTGTTATAGACCAATCAATGTGCAACTACTTAGTCTGATTACAATGTAATTGAGTTAGTTCTAGTAGATGTTTGTACACGTTTGAGGTTTATTAGAAATGTAACCTTCCAAAAATCCAAATAGGTCTATCGAGATTTACTTTGTAATATTCAATTTATAAATATAGAAGATTTATAGCTAAAGTTGCTTAGACTGTGAAAAAAAGTTAAATTATACTCTTAAACTTTGACTGTTACTGAAAGTGCTTAGTTCTATGTGTCTTATATACTAGTATGTTGTTTTTCACGATGATGAGATGATTTTAAATCACTGATTGAATCAGAATCTTAACAGTGAAACCGTTGTCTTAACCAAAAATACTCAGAATTAAAATTTTAATTTAGCCTCAAACAAATAACGTGAGAATTATTAGTTGCTAATATCATATTTTTCAGTTTCGAATACGTTCTTTCAAATGATATCGAAGTGAATTATTTATTTCTGAATAAATGGAAAATGTTAACATTTCATATTTTTAAGTTGTTGAAACAAAGTGGAGCACATGAAGTCAGCCCAAAATCGATAAATCGTTCAAGCAACCGAGAAGTTTAAAAAATTGAAATTATTTAGTTGAACCTTAATGTTTTTTTTATAAAGTTAACATTTTTAACAGCATTCTTATACTACAAATGCGTTATTTTAAATAATATCAAATTGAAGTTATTAGTAATTGTATTAAGTGGAATATCTAATTTTAAAGAAAACGTAACAGAGAAAATTTTAGTAAACTTGAATTCAAATTTCAATTACACTGTTCGACAAAATGTCAAATTGCAAATTTTGGTGTTTGAATTGAAAGCAAGCTATATTTATAGAAGAAAATAGTTCATATTATTAAAATTATTAAACTAAAGCAAAATCTAATATCCTTGAATTATAAATACGTCATTCTAAATAAAGTGAAGTCGCAAAAAATATTTGTAATTAAATTACTCGAAAAATATTTTATTTCAAAGGAAGATATCAGTAGACATTGTTTGATCCTTAATATTTTAATAAATATTGTATTTATTAATTTCACATACTAAAGAATTATAATCCTATCTTGATATTTTATAGGAAGATAAAGTTGCAAATACTTGTAATTGAAGAATTTTAAAAATTGCTTTCCTATGTTAGCTGAAACAATCTTGCAACGAAAGATAATTCAAAATTATTTGGGTAATCCTTGACAAAAGTTATCATTGGTTACAGCATGTTCTTGAATTACAAACTATGTTTTATAAATATTTTTAATTATGTTTCAAATGATTGTTTTCAATGATATATACTTGACTTCCAAAAACTTCGTTCCTAATAATGCCGAGTAACAAATATTTATAATTGATCTAATTTGATAATGTTTTAAATTAAACTTTGCATTACATTAATTTCTACATTGTGTCCTTAATTCAAACTTTATTTTTATTCCTTTGAACAGTAATCAAAACTTAAGAATCCTAATAGCTGCTGTGTGGTTTTGACTTAATACTAGGTTTTACAGATGACAACCCAAACCGTTGTCTCATCTCGTGATAAATGTTACAATTCTGTAATAGAAAATATTTATTGATACAGCAATGCCGGATGAGGGCTATTTTCTTACGAAATTATATTGCTATCTATATTTCCAAGGGAAAATCGTTGCCACTACTGCTGGACATTAGGCTCCTCAAACCGGAATCATCAAACTCGGGACCTCTGATTAAGATCCAGCCGCTCTTGCCATATACCTGCAAGTGAGCCAGATTTGCAAATAATCATAATTGAGCTAATATTATAAGAAACAAAACCGTGGCAATTTTTCCATGAGCTTACCCACATAAGCTTTAATATTTTGATGAAAATACCATTTGCCATCATCATATATCCTTCAATTTCAAATACGTTTCTTGTTTAAATCGAGTGCTCTAGGTACATATTATCTCGTGCACTTCCACGTTGGTCCCCACGGTTGGTCCATTACAAATGAAAATAAATGGATGTCGGATAGAATGCGCGCTAAGAGTGGTTTCACGGTGTTTGATGTCCGTCAAATTAAGACTGATGATTTTGACGTTCTCCGAGCGAAAATAAAAAAATATCCGACGTTACGAATCACGTAGAGAATGCTTCAATGACGTGATACTGGGAAATGTTTTTAGATGGATCTTTAAACTAATTTGAATTCGTTTATGTCTATGTTATGTAATAATCAATTTTACGCATTTTTATATCTTATTCGGACAGTTATTGCGTTTATAGACATTGGATGTCTGAAGGACCGTAGGTTACAATGATGAAAATAATGTAATATAAACATATTTGTATTAACTAAAAGACATTGTGTACAGTCAATTTTAATTTTATAAGTTACTTAATTGAATGAAGTAACTTTATTTACCTAGATCTGTCGTTCACGTTTTGGCTCGTAATGAATCTGAATTTAAAAATGAACCTAAATTAGATCTAAAAATTCAAAAACGTAGAAGATTGGTTAGGAATGGTGCTGATGATCGGCCGGACGGTTTTCTTGTAATTAACTGTTGAACTTTTTTTTGATAATTTTTATGTAACATTTTGTCAATAGATATCATGGTCTTATAGATCATACTAAAATAATACGGCAAATTGTTTAATTTTGAAATTTTAAGTTCAAATTTCAATCACATGAAAAATATGACTTTTTTGGCGTTTGTCAAATTTAGATATTTCATAGTCGTTTTCTCAAAAACGGCTGAACCAATTTCAAACATTTAATTCGATTAATCTTGATGTTGACAAGTGTTTATAAGTTTTGCGCGACGATCAGTGTTTTCGAAAATTGCAAAAAAGTGTAAATGATTTTGTCCACTTTTCACCTCACAATCCTGAATCGATTTTAAAAATCTATGACCGTTCGAAAGATATTGGTTGGGAATCATGCTGATTAGTTTTTGGTTAATTTCTTGTATTTATCAGTTTAGATTATTTTATGCGATTTTCATTGAACTTTTTTGACGATAGATATCATGATCTTGTGGAACATACTGAAATCTTACAACCTACGACAAGTCGATTAATTTCAAAAATTCATCAAAAGTTGAAAAATTGAATATCGTTGTTTTACGTTTGTTAAAATTAGATGACAACTTTTATCCACGTTTTCTCAAAAACTGCTTAACCGATTTCAATAATTTAAGCCATTTGATGAAACGAGGTTAATTTTTTGATACGATTGGTTGAGTCGAATATTCGAAAGATGTTATTTGGGAATTTTACTAATTAATTGTAAACAAATATCGATCACACCGCTTTTTTAAATTGATTGTTAAAAAAATCTCGATGATTTTAATGAAACTTGGCGATAGAGTACATGGTCCTAATGAACACACTAAAACATCATAGTCTTATAAAAAGTAGTTCAATTATAAAAATTTAATAAAATTTGAATTAATCGGCCGCGCTTTTAGGAAATACTCTTAGCTTTGTTAGACACGTGTCCGATTTTCAATCATGTGTAATAAAAAAAATTCACAGAATTGATTAATCTGCAATCGTTTATTACATTATGAATCTATACAGCAACTCGGCATATTTATAAATTACTCATAAATTAATATATTTATTGATTCATTTATTTATTATTGATTAAATCGATTATTTACACATGTCAGTAGAATCATGCAACTTGCCTCAATACAAAAAGCCATTTGCAACTAGTTATAAAAATGCTTCTAATAAATAAAAAAATATTATGTTAAAACCATAAAAGTATATTTTTTCATATTATTTACCTAATAAATTAATACATTCTGTTTTCATAATTTGAATTTGTAATTTATTTGAATTTGTATTCAAAATACTGCTAACTGCTAGTAATCGAAAAAATAATTCTCTACCGATTTTTATCGAACAGAGCTGTAGAAAACTATTGAAATTGATTTTATAGTTTTCAAAAGAACTTTAGTTATTCGCCTTAATGTGAATGCATAGAATGAATGAGCATTTTCACGGATGCTCTTGTTTAGAATATATATTCGCCTAGAGCGCGCGCGATCACATCTAAAAACTTTGGTTATTTGCATACCTTCGCGAACTTAATTCCGTTTTATCTGCGGAATAATGTTAAAATCAACATATATTACCGAAGTAATTAGAAAAGTTTTGTGTAAATCCGAATGGTTTTGCTTGTATTATCGCCACATATACAGCGAATTACATGCCGAGTTGCAAATATTTGTAATTATGAGTTAATTGCAAAATGTTAATATGTGGACTTTGTCTAATGTTATTAGAACATTTAGAATATTTAATTGATGTTATAATGATAAAAATTTCAAAATTTATAAGTAAACTTTAATCAAATTAAATCAATTATTTATTGTTTTCTTCCTTTATAAAAAATACTTGATTTATATTATATTATGATCTTTCTTATTTATACTCATATAAATTATACTCGTGATAAATTTTAGTATTTGTATAATGTATATTAAAAACTCGAATCAGAAAAAGTCAATCTTATATTCGCTTCAAATCTAAATTAGGTAATGCTCTCACTTTTAGCATATTGCAATATTAATTATTTAATCATTTTTAATATTATTCTATATAATTCAAATTTTTTATAAACATTTTATTACATGTTTTTATAAAACTTTTTTTTGTCCAATAATATATTGTCATTACATGATTTTTCATTTTGCTGTCCATAAAATGATATTCATAGAATGATTATTCTATAAATATATTTATTGTGTTTTAGAAAATATAATAGAACTACTAGTGGTGCATTGCATTGTGCCTCACGGCAAATTGTACTGTAAATAAAAAAAATCAAAAACATTTTTTGAAAATTCTGAAAATATTTGGCTTTTCTAAAGCGATTATGCTTCGTACCTGTTTTAGAAGACGAAATATCGAAGCGCGAAAGCGCGGCGTCGTAGTCTATCTTTTAAACATCATAGATTTTTGGTAAAAAATACACAAAAATATAAACGCAATTTCTATTTAAAAATAAAAGTTCTATAAAATATCTGATAATTTGTAATGCATATGTCAAATGATCATGTTTTAACAGCCAAATGGCAATTTTTAAAACCTCTGGGCCTGCCTTTGCCAGAAAGTAATCAGCAACTCTCACTAATTGTATCCCCACACACTACACACACATGCAAACACGCACACACTAACACATATATCAATTTTGTTTAAAATATGCCAAATTGCTCAAAGGGCTTCGAAATGTAAAAATATATTAAAAAATTATATATATTCAAATTATTATATTCTATGTTTGCTATTACCTGAGGGAAGTTGAAAAAACAGATTACAAACTTATAAAGTTTTATATAAGCATTTTAAATATACTTTTTATAAATACATATGTATAGAAATATATTTTTAGATGTTTTAGTACATATACATATATTAGTATGAAATATTTGTGTCACTTTTTAAAAAAGAAATATACCTTATATAGTGCCATATGAAACCAAATATTTTATATAAAAATATAATTTTTTAAATTTGTGTAACAACAAATATTATATTCATGTTCGAATTGTTCAAACTACTATTTTACTTGTTAACTTCCTGTAGGGAAAATTATAGTCGTAAAAAAATCGAAAATGAAAATTTTTATATATCTTTACGTCTCAAAGGTTTCTGAAAATTATGTGTGTGTGTACCAATACAACTTTTCGTCGACGATTTCGGGAACGCGGATCAAGTGATTTTAATATTGCGAAAAACATTTTACCTGTATTGACAAGATAAAAAACTAATTACATTTTTGAGGATTGCTGGTCTAGCGGTTATGGACTCTCAATAAAAATAAGTTACAAAAATTTCATTTGGTGGCCAAAAATATTTATTGGACTTATGCAAATCATCAGATATTTTTCAACAGATATCAGATAGAGATTTTTATAATGTATACACATTTTGTGTAATTTTTTTGGGGTTCCGTACCAAGATTTTTAATTACGGTACGGAAAGTTCCAGCAATTTGCCTTAAGGCACGATGACATGCATCCCACTAGTTTTCAAAATATAGAACACGTCTATCGAGATATTTTTCCATCGATCATTATCAAAAATAACAACATATATGTATAGCATCTAATATAGTATAACCTACAACCTATACTGGTTTCGAAGCCATAATCTTTATATATATTATGTAAACTACACGGAATAGCTCTTCGTCAAAGATACTAGCATGATACGATGAGCACGCGAGGGTATCGGTTTCCCAAAGACGCCTTGTCTTTCAACTTGCCGCGGTTCCTGCTAATAGTTCCATCTCCATCTCTATGAAGTCCTAAGTGTTCCAAGTGAACTTACTATTACTTTGAAATACTTAGCACTATTAACTCTCACAAAAGCCATTGTCATTATCTGTTGGGATTTAATAATGAAAATCGTTCCGAAAGTTGATTCTTACTAGACGTTTTGCCAGAAACTAATTAAAAGTTGCAATGATATGATTAGTAAAAAATACTAACATTTTATCAAATCGAAGCAAAGCATTGAGGCTGAGATTTCTGAATTATTATTTATGTATCAATACAAAAGTGTGATATTAGATTATTTATTTCATTCACTAATTAACAATTTAATCATTTTTAAATATATTTTAGTACTGCCATACTTTTATAGTCAATCTTATTTATATCCATATCTCATATTTATTATTTATAAAAAAATAAATAATAAGAGGAAAAATTCAAATTTACGTTTTAATCGTTTTATTTCTGTAAACTAAATATAATAAAAATATTTCACTCTTGCTTTATATAATTCATTACATATTACATATATATATATATATATATATACATATTAGGGTAGTCCTTAATATGGACATTTTCGAATTTTCTTGCTCCCAAGGGCTCAAATAGTTCCAAATTGTTAAAAAACAATTCTCTGAAAGTTTTAGCTCAACGTTTAGATAGTGCGCAATAGTTTTGTATGGAAATATATATATATATATATATATATACATATATATATATATCTATTTTATGTTTTATTTTTACATATTTTTAGTTAGAGAAAAACTCTCAATATCACCGATTAAGAGACATTTCTATTAAATTTAAAATGATATTGGTACTATATAAAATTTATTAAATTATTACTCAACTTTCTCACTAATAATTTTAGTAATGTTTGCTATAGCATACAAAAAATGTTTGTTAAAAATACGTTTAGTGTTTGCTTATAAATAATTCTACTTTAAAATTGAATTGATGTTTCTAATTGATAATTTAGAGAAGTATCAATTTATTTTATTTTTCAACGATTGTGACTAATTATTTTGTCATTTTCTGTCCTATACTTAGATTACAGTATTTGCTAATGAAAATTAATCTGTAAAAGTCTATTAAATTTTGGAATAGATGTATAAAAAAACTTTAATGAAAACAATTTTGTTGTAACATTAGATAAAAATTACCATTTATAATAATCATGTGAATAATTTAAAATTGTGTACAGTTTGTTATTATGCACAGGTATTATACCACTTTTGAACTCATAAATTGAGTAATTAATTATTAATTTTCGTCTTTTACTAATAAGTTGTGAGCGTAGTAATGCTTGAGATACTTTATTTCATATCAACACAAAAATTGTGTAATATTAAAAATATTTTTTCCATCTTAACGAAACAATCATAGACTCTTCTAAAATATCTAAGTAGCCTTAGTTAAAATATATATTATTTATACAAAATATTTAATCGATAAATTAGAATGAAAGATTAAATGATAAAAGAATAAAATCAACTAATAATATAACAAATAATTCACTTGACCATGATATAAAGATATATTTTTAAAATTTATTATTGATTTACCTCTTTTAGAAAAGATTTAAGAGGTGAGCTTATTCACTAATACTTAAGATATTTTGTGTCATATCGGCACAAAAATTGTGTATCATAATTTTTTTTTTCATATCAACGAAAAATTTATATACTCTTCAATTTCTAAATAGCCTATAATATAACTAACATTCTCTTCATAATCGTATTAAAATTCTTTTTAAAATTTATTCATATGGTTTATCCAAAATATAATAAATGATAGTCTTCTGAATTCGTATCTTAATAATCTGAGAAAGTTTTATACTTGCCGGTATTCCTAACCGATTTGAACTAGGTTACGAAAAGTTCCATATAAGGCGGTGAGGGCTTTCTCATATTTTTTTAGATTAAATTAAGTAAATTGAATTTAATTTCTACAAGTATTTCTGTAAATCATATAAAATATATTTTGTAGGTATGCAGCCCTAGGTTGTAATGCAAAGCATTTATTCAAAAGTTATATACAGTTTGTTAATTTTTATGTAAAAACGAACAAGAGGTTAAACAATTTTCCAACAAAGTTCTAAATTCTTTGTATGTTTTTATAACCACTAGAAACAAGTTCAGCCGCGTTACAAATTCTAAATCTTTATTAAGATCTGTGTTACCCCTTGATATATAAATTTTTTTTTAATAACCTTCGATTTCAATTAGTTTGAGAATCCCATGCCCTTCTAGCACTTTGTTTCTGAATATTCGATTATGTTTCTTTAGTCCTCACCTATTTCGCTCAGTCTTTCTTCTCTCACTAACTCGTTTATCATCTTCGGTCGTTCATAATTAAAAGAGGCGTGACAAGCTTTTAGCTACATACCTAAAAGCTTCAGAGAAAATCTCGTACAAGTAGTTACCTGACACATTAAGTATCGATAATTTATTTTGCGACTCATTATGTTATGTTAATGGGATAGTAGACATAATCGCATACTATTATGCATGAATTTAGCAGAGAAAAAATATAATTTGACTGAAAGTTGCTTTGTTGCGTATGAAAATATTATATTTATTAGATTTGGCTATCCTAATACATATAATTACATCTAACACTAAACTAAACATGAATAAATTTAATCCTGTATACGCCAAATTTATTATTCCAAATTTTTTCAAATATATGGTTATAAAATATGAAAAACAGAAGTCGATCGCATCTAACTTCTGATATTAAGCAGTAGTATTATAGGTTTTTACTTAAAATTATATAGCAACATATTTCCAATTAAAAACTAGTTGGTATTGGTATTTTGCCTTGAGGCAAGTTACATGAACTTCCCGATATGTGTAAATAATCGACTTGATCAATAGAATATAAATAAATTTATGAGTGATTAAAAGTATTCCGAGTGGATTTATTACACATATTTAAAAAAGAACGAACACGGTAACTCGGAGTATTTTCTAATAGCAAATTTTCAAATATATACAATGTTTATAATTGAACCAGTTTCCGTAGGACTTTATTGGTTTAGTATGTTCATTAAGACCAAGTACTCTATCGTTATACCACGTAAATCGTCTAATTTTAATTTCAACAAACTTCAAAAAAAAATCTATTTATTTCCTCAAACTTCGATGAATTTTTAAAATTAAACTACTTGTCGTAAGACCTTCATATTTACAGTAAGTTCTATAAGACCATGATATATATCGCAAAAAAAAGTTCCACAAAAATTGGCTCAATTTCTTTTCAACAGTTAAGTAGATAGATTTTCACCTAAAACTAATCAATATCATTCCCAACTAATATCTTTCGAACAGTTTTTGAGTGTTTCAGAATGTCCTGAAACGTCAAAAAAACAAAATTATCGAATCGGATTTTTTTGAGCAAGCATAAACTTCTTCTTCGGAAAGTTAATAACTCTTATCGGCATTTGCTGACCAATAAAGACATTTTCAATATCATAGAAATTGCAATAGTAAATTCATCATATAGAGATGAGACAACCACACTGGTTGTCATCTTTGAAAAGGGAGAATTTATTGAGTTCTGGTCGTGGTAAAAAATGTAATTGCAATATTTTTTATGAAACATTATCATAAACTTAACTAGATGTATTACATCGTAAACTAAGTAAGTGTGGTTTTCAGCTTATTTTCACTCAAAGATGAAAAACGCTCTAGCCGTCCAGTTGATTACAAAAGAACTGTCTACTCTGAACTCTTATTATTAACTGAGTGATCAATTCTGGTATCTGCATTAAACAACTAACAAAAAAATAGTACTGTTGAATAAAGTAACCTGAATTGACAAATCGAAGCGGTAATATATTCCATTTTTGACATACATAACTTTGGCCACTCTATAAAAATTATTGAGGCTTGTTTGGAATGATTTGCTCTATAGTGCTGACTTTACACTATTTTTTGTTTCAATGATTATTGAGTCAAATTGTTACAATTCAATGATTATGGAGTCAAACTGTAGCTGAAATAAATTTTCTGCTAATAATAAAGTAAAATAATGACAAAAAATCATTGATCAATATCAAAAGATGCTTATTTTGTTGCAAGAAAAAATGCTTTTGATTTTCCAACAAAAATCCACAATTACTTAGTTGCCATTTGCCAACCTCATATATATATATATATATATATATATATATATATATATATATTAGTTACATTACTGCCATCTGCTATACCTGTAAAGTTTATTTTTTTAAATAATTAATAGTGGTTTAACTAATTAATTACATGTTTCTTAATTTCAGGTATGTATTTCAACTGGCATAATTACTGCAAGTATCAGAGTCGATAAAATTAATCGGTAAGCTTTAAATTAATCTCGTTAAATTAATTTCCATGAATATTGAATATCGTAGAAAGCATAATATTTTTCCTGCAAACTAATCCTGCGCACTACCAATTACCCACTTACAATAAATCTGTTCGATACTTTGTTTTAAAGAATAATAGGCATTAATATATGGTATAAACCGCGTTGGATTACCTTGTAAAGAACAACACAGAGCAGTAGTGCCGTTAAAAAAAGTTATCCGTCGGGCTTAAAGTCTTAGCGCTTATAACACGGCTTTGCCCATCCCACGATGGCAACTTCGGTGTTTATTAGAATCACTATGTGCACACAGCTCAGGAGAGTAATTGATAAAAGGATTAGAGCAGCTACCGAGCGCTTTTTGCATAACCGCATTACTTTGTAATTACACTGCATTTATAACGTGTAAAGTTCTATCTCTTCATAGGGAAACTTCATAGCACAGGTGTGTGCGGCTTTAGCTTTTTATTTAACGCCCGGTATTATGTTATATGAAAATTGCGAGAGCAAAGTATCTGTGAAGTGAATTAATTCGCTTGCCTGCGCCGTAATCAGATTGCATTTGCCATTACGAAAAGTGATTTTTTACAATTCACTTAGGGAAAATGAGCAAATGGGAAATAAAACAAACTTTTAGATTTTTCACGGATTTTATATAGTTTTATAAGATCAATATTCAATGGAAAGAACGCTTTATTCCAAAATTATTATTATAGCCAAATATTGCTCCTCAAATTCAACTAGCTGTAAGTGGAATTCTGTCTTAAGGCAATTAAGGCATCGTGCCTTAAGGCAAATTGCTGGAACTTCCCGTACCAAAAATTATTTTTTTTTTAAAAAACGATTAACAATTTTGAAAAAATTTTACTTCGAAAAAATAAGATTTTTGAAAAACTATAAATTGGACAAAAAATTACTTTTTTTTTGAAAAAAAATTTTTTTTTCGAAAAAAAATTTTTTTTATTTTTTTTTTTTTGAAAAAAAAAATATTTTCCTTATTGTGACATATTTTGAAAGATCTAAACTTTTTTTCAAAGCAATCGTACTGCTTTAACTGCATAAAGACGAATTATCAAAGAGCGTAAAGCGCCACGTCGCCGCCTAACGCGTAAACACTGGTACGGAACCCATAGGACTGTAAACCAAATTCATACTTATTGTTAAAATCTCTATAAAATATCTGATAATTTGATGTGCATATGTCTAATGATCATTTTTGGCCGCCAAATGGCATTTTTTTTTACTTTTTTCATTTGATCTCCGAAACCGTTAGACCTGCCTTCATGAAAATTTAATCAATTCTTTATCTTGTCAATACAAGTAAAATGTTTTTTGAATTATTCAAATCGGACGCTCCGTTCTCTTAAAAACTGAGTTACCGTTTTCGGCACTTTTTGCCCCGTACCTTTGGAACGGCTAGACCTGCCTTCGCCAAAAACTAATCAGCACGTCTCCTTATCAATACGAATCGAATGTTTTTTGAATTATTCAAATCGGTTTATCCGTGTTCCCGAAATCGTCGACGAAAATTTGTATCCGCACATACATACACACACGTACATACATACACACACACATACACACACACATACACACACACATACACACACACATACACACACACACACACACACACATACATCCATTTTTTTTAAGGTATGCCAAAATGTTCAGAAACCTCTGAAACGTAAAGATATATAAAAATTTTCATTTTCGATTTTTTTGCGATTACTATAACTTACCCTACGGGAAGTTAAAAAAACCTAAATATTAAATTAAGAAGCATAAATTAAGACGTAATAGGAAAATTATGTCAACTTCAAAACATTTGTACGCAATAGCTACTTATTTTAGTATTTTGCTATACCTTTGATATTTTTTGGAATAATAATTTTATGCAGTAACTATGAATACGTACGAATCTGTAGAATGGCAGATTGATTTCTTAATTTAAAATCTAAGTTATTACTCAATATTTGCTGGTGGTCAATATTTAATCCTCTCCTTCAGTAATCAATCTGAGTCTCTTATAAGTACTGATTGATTCCTCAGGTTAAAAGTAATAATATGAAGATGATATTTTGAATAAATATCAGAAAATAGTAGTTTTATTCAATTGTTATGTTAAGGGAAAAATTAGTTACATTATTCAGCAATTCCCCATTTAAATCAAACTAGTAGTAATTGATAGCACGGTATAAACTGCAACAAACATACAAACATAAACTGCAAAAATTAAATAAAACTAAACCAATTAAAAACAGAAAATTACTGGTAAAAACTATTTTTCAAAGCTTTAGTATTAAATACAATTACAATATGGACCTTCTTTATGAATCTTTTTATATTCGGCATAATATCAATATCAATTTGGCACAATTTTATATTTGGCATAATTCAAGCATAACCGCAACATTTATTTATTTTCTATAAATTTAGCGAATAGTATAGTATAGTATATTTTTGAACATGACAAATAAAAATAAAAATTCAAATTTTGCGGTATTTTTCAATTAAATGTTACATGAAATCTTAATCTGAGCTATTTTTATGTTACACATATATAGCGAATACATGCTTTTATTATTTATTGAATTTAAATTTTGATTGGTTGGCTACTATCATTACAAGTATATTTTTTCACGTTAAAATCTCAAGTGTATATATATATATATATATTTAAAAGATAATAAATTTTTGCATAATATCAAAAAATACAACAAATTTCTCTGATTTTTTTTTCTAAAATCCATATGTTTTTAGTATAGTTTCAGTTTCCATTCAGTAGAACTAAAATCAGATTTAAAAACTACAATATGTAGCAATGAAGTTCCGAAAATTACAAATAAAGGATAGATAGTACAATTTGTTTAAAAACGTTAAAAAACAATAATTCATGGTATGAGGGATATGGTAATGCGCTACACTATGCAGTATAAACATTTAAACAGTTGTATTCAAACGTTTGTTTACAATTCACATTTTCTGTTTTTAATATTAGGATATGCAAAACGTAAGTTTTTTTTACTTTTATACTAGTAGCTTACTACAAGTCAAACCACACTTTACTTGTAGTTTTTCAAACCTCTCTTGCTACATAATTTTAGTTTCAAGAACGAGGGCTAGGGCTATAGCCGAATCGTGTGGATTTTAGAATAGATTTGATAAAATAGATAAAAACATGAATGAGTTCATGTTTTTATTGATGTTATTTAGAGAAAAATTTAGAGAAATTCGTGGATTTTATTGATATTGTGCCCAAATATTTTATTTTCTCTTTATATATATATATATATATATATATAAATATAAATATATATATATATATATATAAAGATTTTTAATGCCTAATGGTTAGACTTTATTATTACTAATATCATCTTCAAATTCAGATTTATACATTATACATACATAAATTAACATTTGGTTTGATTAATCCCAAAATAATTCAATATAAAAAACCATATTCCCAAGACTATTCGTCAGTAAATTCCCGACCGGCTCAGATTCGGCGGGACATTCCTATTAACATTCCCGCCGTGTTTATAATACGCGCGGCAGCCGTGCGTGAATCATTAGCGACCCCGCAACAAAACACTGATTAATTACGGCGAACGCAACGCGAATTCGCTCGGTCGCAGTTTTAGTCGGCGACCAAATCTTAAAAAATTGAACTACGTAGCATGGAGGAAAGCCAAACTCTAGCAGACTGACATTAGGGAGAAATATACGTAGTCAACGGGTATCATATTTCACAGACGTATAATGAAAAACATTAGAGTACAACTGATTTATAAATGAAATAATAATATAGTGTATATGATACAAAAATAAGTTTTATATAGCTTTATATATGATTTTATAATTGACTGCTAGTTAACTGTAGTCCACTTATTTTGTTGTGCATGGTCCGAATTGAGATAAAAAGGGTCAATGCACAGCTTTGTTAAGGAAACTGTGTTATCCTTCTTTCTATATGTAAAATCGTGATAGAAATTATTAAAATGCTATGTTTTTAATGTGCAGTCTGACGTTTTATATATATAAAACCTGACCCAGGAAACACACAAAACGTCAAAAAAATGTTAGCTTAACTGCAACTTTTTGGTGTGTATTTATAACACATACATGAAGTTAAGTTCTATGTGTAAAACGCCTGATCGCATAGCAAATACATAGTAATTTGACAGTTTTTACTGCCATTTTATATGAAAAAAGGTGCGCAACACACCGTTGCCATAACAACGCTATGTTAAGATCTATTTTACCGGAGAATTTGCCCCAAAATTTGATACAACTATTTATTTTGATCCAGTATAGCCTCAATATAGTCTAAATATCTTAAAAATAGATGTTTTTTTTGAAAATTGTAAGCTGAATAGCCAATCATTTATTCGCATCATTAGGTGAATTTTATATTATATTAGTGTATTAACAAGTAAAATATTATAAACCGTTTTGCCTATATTATTTATTATATTTTATAGAGTTCACCAAAAATGTATTCTTATTCTTAATTAATTTATGTATGATACTTGTGAAATATTACACAGAATTTTGTTATCAGCTTCCTGAAAATGAAAATTTTTATATCGTTCCAGAGGTTTCTGAATATTTTGGCATACCTTAGAAAAAATGGATGTATGTATGTTTCAATTACTCCAAAAACATTCGATTTTTATTAATAAGGACACGTGCTGATTTTTTGGCATAGGCAGGTTTAGCCGTTGGAATATACGGGGCAAAAAGTGTCAAAAACGGTAACTCAGTTTTTAAGAGAACGGAGCCGATTCTAGTAATTCAAAAAAAAACATTTTACTTGTATTGACAAGATGAAGAACTGATTGAGTTTTTGGAATGTCTAGCGGTTGTGGACTCTCTTTGAAAATAAGTTAAAAAAATGTCATTTGGCGGGCAAAAATGTTTATTGGACATATGTACAAATTATCAGATATTTTATAGAGAGTTTAATAATGTGTACACATCTTGTGTAAATTTTTTTGGGTTCCGTACCGAGATATTTAATTATGGTACGGGATGTTCCAGCAATTTGCTTTGAGGCTCGATGCCATCTAGTTCAATTTTTATTTGGCCAAACGAACTGTCGCAAGCGAAATATTTTATTTATCAATAATTGTTCATTTTAGATAATTTTATATTAATTTTATGTTATAGTCTAATTTCAACTAATATTTAACTAACATCACCAAAGTTGCACATAATTTTCATAATTTTATTAACATTAAGTATGTTGCTTTTATTGCATTATTTTGTAAAGCTCACTTATTAACGATTATTCCAAATTTACAATCACATACACAGTATATACTCAAAATAGAATTTTGTTTTTTTATTTACTTTTCTCAAGTAAAAGGTTCTAATGAAATATTTAATGAACAACAAAAAATTCTAAATTATCAAGAAGTAAACAACCAACGACATATCATCTTCATTAATTCGCAAAAGTTGAACGAAAACTAAATTATGCGAGCTGAAAAAATTAATTAATCTAATTTTGTCTTTTTCCAATATAGTCTAATACACTTCATAATAACCTCGATTTTATGCAAAGATTCGTTATTCTTTTTTCTTCATCATTATTTTCTTTGGTGCCTATTTTTGGTATGAAACAATTCTTTGAGACAATTACTTCGTCTTCGGCCTTTATTTGAATACATTATGGACAAGGCAGCTTTCCGAAGTCCCCTTGTCCTTTGAGTTTAATTATTTCATTTATAATCCAATTTCCAATTTTACTTTTGTAATTATAGACGGTACATTATTATACTTACTCGCTTGATTGATTTGACCTTATAAACGTATTGTTAGATTTTCAATGGATATGGGATTGAGTATTCTGTATTATAACCTATAGTTGTCGACGTAATTGATGCCCAAAAATGTCATTATAGGAAAGGAAATACTTGTTAAATATTAAATATAGTTAATTATAATAACTCAAAATTCAGAATTTTAAATAATAACTTGTCAGCTAAATATACATTTTACTAAAACTGCATGTTTTGTAATACCTCTTTGGAAGCCATCCAACCTAAAATATCATCACACTCTTTACTCTATTTTTCTCACAATAAATTGTATACAATTATTCTGTTAAAATCTCCATAAAGTTACATATTTGAACCAAAAACTAAAGACGAGTATTTGATTCCAAATATTAATGTGTGCTACAGTTGCATAAATTCTGCAGCGTTGGCACTCCACTGAGTTTTTTCCATTAGCCCGCTTGCGCATTGGCAATGTTTTCCATTTACAAATACTGCTTGACAGTTTATTTGACATTATTTATTATTTATTGTGTCCAGACTACTTGCTATTTTATATTCGCATTTTCTATTCTTTCATGATATTTCCTGTATGTAGAATTTTTGAAACCTGCTGGGAATTGGGCAATTTTGTCGAATTCAGATTTTTCTGCATGTTTTATTTGAATTTTTATATATGTTTCTTTTTTTTTTAATTAAGTGAGGAGCTCAAACTGAATATAAAATAAGATTAAATAAATGTTAAATTATTTTATAAACATTACAGACTATTATAATTCTTTTTTATTCACATTTTATGCATGAATACTACAATCATAAAAACCAATTGAAATGATATATATAATACAAAATATAACAATTTTTCGAAAGTTAATAATATTTTTATTTCTATTATGTATTACCGTGCTAGTTAAGATTATTAAAACCTATAATTCTCATATAAAATTGTGTATCATATGCCTTCTTATATAAAATTTTATTATTTTATTTTTATTCTAAGTTTTAGTTCGTAATTTTACTATTATTTACCGGTTCATGCGATTTATTGTTTTATTTTAAGTAAAGGACTAAATAGATTTTGTACCTCTATTAACCGATATTTGTTTATATTCAATTCTGCTGAATTTTACTAGTTAAATATATATAAAAAAATCTCAATAAAGTTTAATTTCAATTTGATTAATCCAAAGATAAATATAAAATAAATTGCAACTGAAAAAAATTTGTATCAGAATCAGTATATATATATGAGTATTTTCAATTTCAGATATTCAAGCCCACAGTTTTATTTTTATTAGTTTTTTATTTAATACAAATATACTTTAAATTTTAATGATTTTAAGTAATTAAATATACTTCTTATATAATTATAGCTTATTGAGTTGCCTATTGCTTATTAATGGTTACGATCATGTATAATTAGATTTGAACAAAATTGACTATTACTGTTTGGAAATTTTGAATATTAAATCAGATCTTTTAAAAACCCATAAATTAGATTTTTAATAATATAATATTACAGTTGAATCCATATCAAATTTTATAATTCTTTTTCAATAAATAGAAATATTCGAAAATATTTATGCCGCGTGTTGATTGACACGTATTTTATTTAGCGATTTCCTCTTTTGTTCACTTCACGCTCTTTCCCTATCACAATCATTGTGGTGTTCGATGTTCTGTTTTGTGAAATTGTTTCATCCGCATTTTATTTTGCTTTGTCTCTGGGTGAAAATATTTATATGAACTATATTGATTTTTATAGCTATTGTTATTTGGAAAATATTCACATTTGATTTATTGGTTTTCTTATTAAATAATCATTATTATATATAAATATTATTTTCATACTTATTTTATTCATGTACTGATACGATAAAATGCAGTATTTGTACATACAAATTAAATAATTAAGCTTTTATTCATTCGTTGCGCGCATTTTATGTGAAACCAAAATGTTTCAATGTACGAAACACAGAACGGTGGAGACGCCGACACATTTGCATACCACGCTGGTGTTAAATATTTTATGGCGGCGAATACTTATTTTTGATGTACAGCATATGTTTGCATGAAACAAAATATACATACAACCTTTCCAACGTCACTATAAATAAAAATAACATCTCAGAAGTTTCGCGTCTGATTTAATGCATTTCGCTCCGCGGCCCGCAACATGAATTTAGAATTTGCATCACAAGAACGCAACTCTTTGCTACGTTTGCTGAAATGTAGCACTAGGTGTAATTTTTATTACATCAATTCTACAATGTAAGAATCAAATAAAATATACTTTAAAATTGCCTGGTTTATGCAATTTTATAATAGTTTAATTCACTGGTAAAAATCACCATAATCACCATAATAGCTATTGCATCTAATTTTAAATATGGCTAGTATTTCTGATATGATTATATTTCCTGTATTGCATTGAATTTCATAAATTAAAATTATATTTCATGATTATGTCAATAATGTAATAAGACCAAAAATTAATAGTATCTACAATGTTTGGTTTCGCTTAAAAGCATTTTTACCATATTTAATTATTTTGATCAGGACGATAGACTGTATGTAAAAATTGTGTTTAGTGCATATTACTTACTCACTTTAATTATTATCAAAATGACATACAATTTGTTAAATTCCTGCATAGTACTTATATTGACAAAAAAGTTTACTTTAATAAAAATAATCTATAATTTCCTGAATCAAAAATCATTTGTACATGTTTCAATGAATAATGTAGTTTCATTAGTTCGACAATATTAGTTCCGCATGAACATCTTTGCCATAGTTACGTTCTATTCCCCAGATATTAATATAAATTATGCAATTTGTTTATGGCTTCATATACCGAATTCTAAATTATCTCATTCGTAGCAGGTGAATATTACTTGGTCCTAATACAATAAACTTTTAATGGCAAGCGCATATACGGCAGTTATGTTAATATTGCATGCTCGCATGCCTATAATCTGCTCCATTTGAATGTGTTAAAATCACATCGTACCTAATAATCTTCGTCGCAATAATGATATGCAACTGCAAAACCTGCACCCACAAATACATTCTCTCGGCCATCGTTAACCCATTTTGGCACTGTGTATATTTTCTCTCTGACCCGCGTCATGTTATATCATTTTAACTCCATTCAAACACACCGCATACTTCGAAAGTAAAACAAGCGTGCATGGAATTGCTTTATGTAATAATGCGCGCGAGTATAGCGCATATATGAGACGAGGTCCAACGACACTAAAATTTGAGTTGTCACCTTCCAAAATCAAAATTCTTACTCAATAATTTGCTATTCATACTCAAAAAAGGCTTTAGACATAAATATAATATTTTATGGTTTTATTTTAGAACAATAATCAGATCGTAACAGTTATATGATATGTGATTCTCTTAAGAACGTCGCTGATTAGAAGGCAACCCAACGGTTAGCCCATAGATAATCTATCTATATTTGATATCCTTCTATGCTTAATAGTCCAGTCATTATAGTAAGTTCAGCTCGGAATTCGAGATACCCAGCTGTCAGTAGTAGCTGTAAATATGTACTCTGTAAATACACCCTAAAAGTTGTCTCAAAACCTACATATGGTAGGGTGTGCGTACCATATGTAGATTTTGAGACAACTTTTAGGGTGTATTTACAGAGTATTTATAAACTTACAGCTGGTTATCTCGAATTCCGAGATTCTTACCAAATTTAAGCTTAAATGACTGACATAAATGACTATGAAATTTATCTCATACATTTTTATTTATTCTCATTCATTTCTCAGTCATTTTTAATTTGATGCAGCAATCATGAAGAGGTTTGATCTATATTTTCAAGCTGACATGAAACAAAATGTAGTGAGATATTTTACATGGCCATTTAGAAAACAAACAATTATTGCCTCTTTACTCTAACTGCATTGCTCTATAAAAACAGTAAGGTAGGGTGGGGCACAAAGGCCCAATCTGACTTTGAGCAATTATATTTTGAAAACCATTATAAGTTATATCACAACAAATAGCACATATCAAACAACCAACTATCTGACTATGTTCAGTAAAACTCCTTGCTGATTCATTTTAGATTTTTTTGCTGTTTTTCAAAAATTTATTCTAATGTTTTATTTTTAATTTTAAAGGGATATTACGAAGTAATAGCTTCATTGACTTTGATTTCGTACTTTGTCAGAAATCTTCATCAACAGATTTGGATTCAATATTATTTTTTCAACTTATCTCTTCTGATTTTTTTCAAACTTTATAATTTCTACACCATTCTTTCTTTATTAAATTGGATTTTTTATTATATAAATCCTTTTCATTATATTCTTATATACTTCACAAAAGTTCTGTAGTTCACAGTCAAAAAAGTTCTTTGAAGATGTTTAGTTATGAAGTTTCGGAACAAGATATGTTCCATCATCAAGTTTTTTTGAAATTTTCATATGTGAATTGTCTAATGACTTTTTTTTTAAAAGCACTTCTAACTTTAATTGATAATTGACAATTTGTATTTACATCACTTCGTAAACAATGGTGATGAGTATCATGCAACAACTCTTCACAAGAAAATACTTTTTATTCGAATAATATTTAGAGTTACATGTAATTGTATCGTGATTAACAAAATTACATATACATAAGAATCTATGATCATGAGTTGGAAAAACGTATTTTCATTCTATATTTTGGATTTTTTGAATTCGTATTCAAACAAAATCTTAGTTATTTGGTGATTTTTATGCCCTCTGATCTCGGACTAAGGAACTAGAGCCTTGGTAGCGGTTCTCTACAATTTTTCCTCGTTCTATTCGGAAAGCATTTCCTGAAATTGCATATCGCTGTACACGATACCGGAAACGCAACGCGCGGCATAATTACGCGGGAAGTTCAAATGCGATTTAGCAGCCGCAATGGCACTGCGCTAGACGACGCGCTGGCGGGTATGCAATTCTTCGTGGAATATAGTTTATTTGAATACGAAATGTAACCGAATATCTAGACCGATATCTACGTTTTGCATTTTGCATTATTTTTCTTCTTACCTTCTACTTGAAAATGTAGGACAAACCGAAATACCCCGAAGGCATAATTTCAAACAGAAATTGTGCATGTTATATGTAATCTTATGAAATAGTTTCATACTAAATAAGTAAATAATAAGCTTGGATTATATACCTCATAAAATTCTAGTTTACTTAAATAAATGAGTAAATATTTATATATATATATATATTTGTAGCAAGTTATTGCGGATTTTTGTTAGAATATCAAAGATTTTTTTACGGAACTAAATTTAATTTGTTTATTTTGTTTGAAAGATTAATCATTCTTTATCATCTTTCAAACAGCATCATGATCCCACTTTCATAAAACTTCTGGTTTATATTAAAAAACATCTCAATCATTGAATTCTTGACCATTCAAAGTGTTTACAAAGATCAAAACAAATAATAATCAAAAATTGTAAAGTTGCGACTATACAGCAAAACATCCCAAACAAGGTCTTATAATTTTTGCCGGGTTGCCTAGAATGTGTGATATCAATAATCCAGGTTCTTTTTTAAGCTTAATTGCTTAGTTTTAGTCGTTGTCTAATGTAGGCATTGGAATTGATCATTTGGTTGGTAATAATAGTTCAAAGTAGACAATTTCTACTTTAATCAATTTTTATTTAATCAAATGGGCAGCCAGAGTGTTTTTAACCTTAAATGTAAAATCATCAGAACGAAATTTGGCAACCCGATTTTTAGAGACTAACTTATAACTCTTCTTGAACTTAGAAAGTCTATTTACATTCGAAGAAATAAATAGCATAATATAACAAAAATTTTGATTTGATTTTCCATCGGTCAAATATCTCTTTTGCACTGATGGACATTTTAATTGATCAATTAACAAAAGGTATTTTACATATAGACCAAACTAAAGAATTCTATTAAAACCATCTAAGCTGAAAACCGTACTTACTTATTTGCCAATTTAACACATATTACTTAGCATTCTACACAAACAAAAATTTATTATTTTCTACTTATCTTCAGAAAGTTCCAATATTTATGTATAGATAAAAACTAATTCGAACTAATTTACAGAATAGAAACTATTTGTTTCATTTTTTCTCAAATGTGTACACATCATTAAAATATTTAATAATTTGATGTATATATGTCCAATAAACAATTTTGACCGCCAAATAACATTTGTTTTTAACTTATTTTTATTGAGAGTCCATAACCGCTAGACTTGTCTTTCCAAAAATTTAATCTTGACAAGAGCCTGAAATAATATCTATTATTATTGATTACGGCTTGCTTATGAATAAATAAATAAATAAATAAATAAAAATCAGTTCTTCATCTTGTCCATACAAGTAATATGTTTTTTGAATTATTAAAATCGGACGCTTCGTTCTCTTAAAAACAAAGTTACCGTTTTTGGCACTTTTTGCCTCGTATCTTTGGAACGGCTAGACCTGCCTTTGCCAAAAACTAATTAGCACGTCTCCCTATCAATACGAATCGAATGTTTTTTGAATTATCCAAATCGGTTGATCGGTGTTCCCGAAATCGTCGACGAAAATCTGTGCCTGCACACACACACACACGTTCATCCATTTTTTCTAAGGTATGCCAAAATGTTCAAAAACCTTTGAAACGTAAAGATATATAAAAAAAAATATTTTCGTTTCATTTTGTTTCTGCGATTACTATAACTTACTCTACGGGAAGTTAATTAAATCTTTCACAAAAATTGAGTTTGGCACACATTCCGAATAATACGAAATGATTTTCAAATCTTAAATTTTTTACAATCCTGTGTTCGAAAGACACATACAAAAGCTTCGTTAAGATCTCGTGACGTGCAAGCTTGCCGGTTGGCGTCGCTTGTTACACGATAAGGGAAGTTCCGCATCTCCGACTGACACGACAGATCGCGTGGACGACGCGTGCGCGCCGATTCGAGGAACTCGAATAGAGCTTTCGCTCGCGCTCATTCACAAACTTTCGATGCAATTTGAGATTGAAATAGAAAGATTTATATTAAAAAATTAAATCCACATTAAAATTTCTTTCTTTTTTTCTTTCAATAAAACCTTACACGATAATCTTAACATTGGATTTATAAACATAGTTATAATAATAAACAGTGTCAAACATTTTCAAAACCAAGAAAAGTTTAAATTCTATAGTCACTCAGCTTCTTGAGACACCAATTTCAAGAAGACTTTATATATATATAAACCGTATTGGTAAACTCACTTATTCAAGTGATTCTCCAGCTATGGATATAATTTTTTAAGTAAAACTTCTTAAGACGCAACTAAGGTGTAATGCAACGGAAATGCGTTACGGCAGAAGACTAATGCATACATATATACTGTGCGTCATTCGCTTTCTATGAAATCATTTCTATACGGGTCGATTGTGATTAGTCGTCGTGTATGTGAATAGAGATCTGTCGTTGTATGCGTACCGACACTAACTTTGTAAGCGTACCGATATCAACAAAGAAATCGGCATAAATAAATGAACACTTTAAAGTTACATCGTAGTACAAATCTTGATTTAATGAAAAACGCCTGAATCTGAAGAATATTTTGCCCTGTTCCTTGAGAATAACAAAACAAATTAAACATTTGTACCGTGAATTAAACGTAAATTATTTCTATATTATTCGTAGTTTCTATAAATCTTTGAAGTTATTAAAATGGAAATTATTTTTTAGGCAAGATAGATATTACAGCTTTTCAAAGAATGAGATTATATCGCTAGCGAAAAAGAAAAAAAATACAAGCAGTCAATGAATGTATGTTAATCTTAATTACATGAAGTTCTTCAAACACAATTACATGATGAGTGAAGTTGCGAAAACAATATGTGTTTAGGCATAATCCACTGTGTGAACGAATATTATAGAATTTATTAATCAGCAATTACTTCATTTCTCTAATGAAGGTTCATTTCTAAATGCTAATTATAATGACAAACCGAACAAGTCATATTTGAAGTCATAAGTTCCTAACTTATCTATAGTTGATTGAAGTTGTAATATAATAAACTAAGTCTTGTGTAATTTACAAAAACAAGAACACAAATTGAATTATTCGTCTATTTTTTTTGAAAAACTATATTTGAAATAGGGTCTATCCCATTGTCCAGTGAACGTCGACTTCTTTCTAATTTTGATACCAGCCTCAGACAGCCTGATGTCAAGCTGCAGTGACAGTTTTTCATTTGCAAATAAAGATAGTAATAAGTCTCCAAATGAAAATGCTTTCCACGGAATCAGTGCACCACACACAAATTATCATTATTACAAAAATTATAATAATAAATTCATTTCATATGACAACCCTTTGCGTCGCCATCTATGAAAACTCATGTCGTTAATGAAGTTATCGCAACAAATCATAAAACTTGTTAATTTCTTACTGGTGTTGAAAATAATGTATAATTTATAAAAAATATTTGTCATAACAGTTATTTGCATGCATCAATTAGTAAACAAATATAATGTAGATCAATAATTATAAAGAAATATATTCTACAATATAGTGGTTTTCTAGATAAATCAAATGAATATTGTTTTTTACAATTAGTGTTGAAGTTTGCAAATATATTATCATTTCCATGAAACCCATAATGCCTTGTAATAGTTTGCTCTATCTTTTTTATAAGTTTCTAGAATCAAGAAGCACTGGTTTATTTGTAATTTCTCCGTGCATGTATTCCTCGTACGTACATTAGTTTCCGTAAAAGTAGAAAAAAACTGTTGTTTGTCATCAAGCTTCACTGTGCACAAGTTACTTAAATTGCTATATTTACAACACCAACATGCAAAACTTTTATGTAAACATAATAATATTTACTAGAGAAGCGATTATAAAATACAACATCGCGTCATGGGGGATATGAAATCTTTATAAAAAGCTTTGAGATTTAAAGTCCTGCAACGGAAATTATTAAAAAAGTTTAATTTTAGTTTTTATCATTTATGAGTTTACACAGAATCAAAATAACGCAATTTCTCTTTGAGATTGATGTTTAAGGAAAGAGATTACTGTGAATAATAGAATTTGGTTTAAACGAAATTATTTATACTATTATAATATTTGATACAATTTTAGTACGATATCTGAACTATAATTTTTAATGTAATTTTGGATTCAAAATTTATTTATAACTATTCTCTATTTATATATATATATATATATACATATTATATATATATACGATATATATATATATATATATATATATATATATACGATATATATATATATATATATACAACACAAGCAATTTAAAAATTAATACCAATATTGTTTCAAAATTTAAAAAAATGTAAAATATCAAGCAATAAGTTTGTATCATCAATAATATATTATAATGAATATTCTCCAAAAATATTTGTTTTTGGCACAAAGGTCCAATTTAAATAAGTGATTATGCTGCCTAAACCAAATGAAATACATCACAACACATGATACATTTAAAACAACCACCAAACTATGTTCATTAGAACTCCCAACTAATTCATAATTATAGATTTTTTTTACTATTTTTTTTTTAAATCTTTCATCTATCTAAATTAAACAACAGTGCTCAAAATCAAAAACACGCAACAAATAAAAACTTTTGTTATAGATTTTCAAACATGGCTGTTTATCACCTGATAGCAAAGTTGTCTGATTACACATCTTCTTTTCCTTACTTTTAAATATGTAAAATAAAAATTAAATTTACTTGTTTTTGAGAATTTGGTGTTGGACCATTTTACCCGCGGATTTTCTCACCGCGCTCTACTATAGTTAAATATATATATATATATATATATATATATATATATTCGTATATGTAAATTAGCGAATTGCTTCATTAGTATTCTGATTACCAACTCTATCTGAGTAAAGCCATGTCAAACACGACACTAATCCTAGCAACATTTTAATTATCTCGAACTAATAAATGTGAAATCGTGCGATGACAATATCATGATGAACATTTCCGCACTAAAATAACCAAAAGTCCATTAAAATGTTAGATTATCTCCTTCGTCATTAGTTTTTATGTCGCCATGACTATAAGTTATAATTTGTGCCGACCTAATGGTGCAACTTTAAATTGGACTCATGTTCTAAAGTAATAAATACGAAAAAGTTGTATTCGTATGTAATTTCTTTCTTCATCCTTCGCCCTTAATGAATTTAATATAGCCTCATGAAAGTTCAACGTGCACATTAAAAAATATTCTGAAAGAAACACGGCAATTTTGCAAAAAGGAAATCTCTGTATTATTTAGCGTGAAATATACCGTTGATTTGACTTGTCACCACTAATGGCTGTAAATGATTTATTTGACTCATTCATTATACAATTCAATATATTACGGAATGATTTATGGTATATGCATCATTTAAAAATGTTTTCATTAACTTTGATATAAAGCAATATTAGAGCAAAATATGCGACGTGATAAAATCTAATAAATATGTATATAACGGACTTTATATCAATTACTGGTTATTTGTGAAAAGGTCTTTGTTCGATAAAGTAAAATCTCTAAAAAAAATATACAAATAAATTAAATATATAATATTCTGTGTTATTGTTAAAGGCAATGGTCGTGATATTGTACGTTTTAGATGAATAACTTTATTTTTCAAAATACTGCTTTTTTAATACTTTTAAATTATAGCATATATGCAATATATGCAGTCACAGCTTAATGCTCTTTTATAGTTATTTAAAAATAATATGTAAAATATTTTTTCATGAATTATCGTTGAAATAATTCAGTTATAATTTTGCTGAAGTACATCGGGTAATTGTTTCATGGCTGCGGTTGAATGGTATAAAATATTTTATTAGTTCTGTTATTATAGTAAAATAAAAATGCAATTAGCATATATTTTATAGAAAAAATAATGAATGTTTCTTTCAACCTTTTTATACGCGGCATTTGAAAAATAATAATATTTTATAAACTACATCCGATTTAATTAAAACAGTACTATTAATAGTTTAGAATTTTCTATGTTATAATAAAATAGGTACATAGATAAGCTATATCATAATAAATATCTATAAAAACATTAATTTTCCTTTTTTTTATTTTAATATGCATACATTTAAACTAAATATGACATGAATTTTATGAACTTTCTGCAGAATAATTTATAGTAATAGCAAAAAAACAACCAAAAATATCAAATTTTGTATCATTCCAAGTTTTTAAAAAATTTCAAAATCTTCTAAAAATTGCAATCTTTCTGATATTTTAAGGTTTCCTTATATAGTTGGAATAAATAATTTTAGCTTTGCGATTTAGTTTCAAAATATTTATATTATAAAAATAATAGATATCAAATCTTTGGAAACTTTCCGAGTAGTATGCAATTTGATTAGGTTTTGTTTATTATCTTTTTGTTTCTTGTAAACATATATACAGATCGTCGCCCAAATATTAGCGCATATATAAGATCTATAAAACACGATGAAATTTACAGTGTTTATTATTATAATAATTATTTGAAAATATTTAAAAAAATTGCTATAAATCATTGATCAATTTTTATTGCAATTGAATATTTAATATTGAATATCTACGAATGTTTAATTACGGTACAGGCAGTTCTAGCAATTTATACTAAGGTACAATTCCGTCCACCACTAGTTAGTTTTTTTGAGACCATAATTTTATGGATTATGGAATAGCATATAGCAGATTATATAATGCTATAACAGAAGTAAATTAGATTTTTAAAAGGTAATATTATATTATAAAAAATTAATTGTTGTTTTTCTGATAACGTTTTTCTTTTTTTTTTGTATAAAATTAACAAAATATATTATAATATTGACGATCGTCTTGATGTTTTTTACACAAACTTTTTGCTTTATGTATAAATTATTGTTACACAATATTAATAAGTAATACGAAATTTTATTTAGTTTCTTCTTAGTTTTAATACAATTTACTCATCAGGGAGGAATATAACATAAGGAATAAACAAATAAAAAAACTCAAATAAATCAGTCATTCTGATAAACATATAATAATATATAAATAATATATTGATACCAATCTATTAGTGAATTTGAATATTTGAACTAAATAAAAATTAAATAGTAATCTATTGAATAAAAATAATTAAAATATATCTGCTTAATTATAATGTGTAATAAATTTAAAGATTTTTTTAAATCACTATTAAGACACAATAAACAGCAATTGCTATTGCTAACTACATTTTAATACTCAGCATAATGACATAATTTGGTCTCAAATAAAAAAAAAACTAATTAGTGGTGCTTGAAATTGTACCTTAGAGCAAATTGCTGGAACTTTTCGTATCGTAATTAAACATTTAAAGAATAAAGGTAATCAATAATCAATCATGATATAATTTTTATTATTTTTTCTAAAGTATTTCTTGATAGTAAAGATATATATTAACAACCCTGATGACGAATATTTATGAACGTATATTTACTAGTATTCATAGTTAAACGCAAAATAAGCAAAATTAAATAGATCCATTATATTCCTAAAGGAATCAATTCAATCAATCATTTATTGTGCCCTAGTTCTATAACAGAAGTTAACCTATATATCAATTCCTTCTCCTAACGAACTAAGAAAAGCCTATCGTTAATGCTCGCAGCTCAACTTGGCCTAGAGAAGACTTCCTAATAGTCAATAGTTAGGAATGATAAAAAAACGATTCGAATTCAGACAGAACGAAACGAATTGTGCGTTCGTTTTCTGTTTGGTTTCCCACGAAGGAAAAAATAAGTCAGTTAACTAGAAGACCTCATATTAACCGAAGCAATTTCATGTGTAATGACGTGACGGTAATAAAAGTTGACGTACACGTTGTTTAATTATTTAAGTATAATTTTGTAAACTATCGTGAGCAAATATTGTTAGCTCGGCATGTTCCGTGTAATATTGATCATTCTGACACAGAGTTTTAAATGTATGCCATCGCTCATATATTTGTGATTATATGTATGTATGTATATATATATATATATATATACTAGCTTTACCCTATTCTATTACATATATATAGTAATTAAGATAAAAAGTAGCACTCGTATCTTTTGTGATTCACTGTTGAGCGGTGTTAGTTGTATTATTGAGTGAAATATCCCAATCAGCATCTCTGTTTATAATAAAGGCTTGTAAGTTGTATATCAGTATTACTTTAATTTCTTTCCTTTAATGTTATGTGATGAATAAATATTATAGAACCGCTCACATGGATTTAATTAGAGGTTAAGTTGTTTATAAATATTCTTATGTGTCATAATATTTGAGTTTACGTTATGTGTCACAGATGGCGCAAGAATTTACTTAATGACGTATGTTAATAATCTAAATTATTATCTAAATGTTTAAATGAAGAGCTAATAGGGTAGGGCGGGGCTAGTTGAGCAATTTTTTACTTAAACGGATGTAGCTCCTCAATGAAAAGTCTAAATAAATTGCTATACGGCTTAATGGATTTGCTGTTTATCGCTTAACAAAAGTGTTAATACTATTTTTTGGTGATAAGTAAAATTTAAAAGCTACAGCTGTTCAAATGCAAAAAGTCAAGTATGCTCAATGTACCCCATAGGTGGGGCAATTTGAGCACTAAGAAAGTATAATGAAATCATAGGTTCAATGTCAATTAGTGATGAAATAAAATAAGTTTTTAATAACCAGTTCTATATTTATAGTCTTTATTGACAAAGAAAACAAAACTTATAGTAATTTGCTTTGAATAATTAACAAAAAGTAGAATCAACAAAACATTATTGTATCTTTGGAATTATTTTACCATTATATTCAGTATTTTTGTTTAAAATCATTATTATTCATGGACTTAGCTTAAATCTTAAAAATAATAATTAATTTCTGGAAGTTAAAGGTAATTGTCTTAGTAACAGAGCAAGTTTAGCAACTATGCTCAACTAACCCCAACTCGGAATTTCGAAATAAAAGTGAGTTTATAAAAAAACCGTGAGAATTATACCCAGAATCTCTGTGCATATTAAAAGTACTATAATTATATGGAAGAATAACATTTACCTGATTAAAAATAAATAACATTTGACTAAACCAGGCGAAAACTCGTGATGAATTACTTTTTTACTTTTTGGTCTCAAAGTAAACGAAACGCCCGTGAGCCTCACTCATTTGTCCAGCGGCCACTAGCGATCGCGGGATGTTTATTTCTCCGAAACCTCTATCTTTCCGCCATATAATGCCTAAACGGACGGTGAATAGTTTTCGAGATATTTCGATTGCTCAACTTGCCTCTATGCTCAACTAGCCCCGTTCTACCCTACTATTAGAGATTCATTTTTTATTTTTTTGCGCCTTTGGGAGCAAAAAAATTCAAAAATGTCCTTGTTAAGGACCACCCTAATATATATACATATATATATATATATATATATATATATATATATCCAGGGATAGGTAGGTAGGTAAATTAATTGAAGTATTTGTCTAATAATGAATCATTTTATTTATATTACACGTAAATTATTTATATATATACACACATATATGCAAATATTATTAATGATTCATAAATTTATTTAAAATTTTAATTATTCGAAATTGGATTAATCAAATTTTTCAATGCACATAAAAGTCATATTTCAATCCGAGCAGATAAAGCTAATGCGTTCCATTTAGTACTAAAACTAATGAATCGTGATAACATGTGTTTTCGGGTTTATTTACATCATTATATTTGATGCATAAATATTATGATAAACTCTCGCCGTGATATAAATCCTTTTCGGTATTTTATTATGCCATTAATAGATAATTAGATAAAATAACCATTAACATAAAATATTAATTGTGTTATCTCAATATTCACACTCCATACAATGCGTTGCCATTTGTGGTTACGATTCATATATTTCATATTTGCAGATTTCGATTAAATGTAATTAATGCCCTGCTGTAGGCATAATTCAACATTTATAGAATTTTGTATAATATGATGTATTATAAATGAGATTTGAAAAATAATTAAATAAACATATTACGAAATGTCTAATTTAATTAAAACATTTTAAATTCTATAATATATTACTGTATACAAGAATGCAAACAACGAATTCCGATAGTGAATTCTTAATAAAAATTAGAATAATACATTTAAACTTAAAACTTTGTCATTTTAGAAAAAATTTAACTGGAGTAATAATGAAATAATTTGGGTAGAGGTTCTTATCTCATAAACAAGTAAAACGTAGAATTTTTTAATGATACTATTTCAAAGTAGAATGCAAAAGATTTATGAACATCAAAAGAGAAACAGCCACAACAAAAGTATTTTTTCTTTGGTAGTTTTTTTTTAATTTTGACCTCTGTTATTTAGTTTCTGATAGCCAAATTTTTAGATATACGGTATTGTTTTATGAGATGTATCGATATTCTTATTTAAGATTCAACAGTTGTTCTATATAAACTCTATAAAAAAGTAGTTGGGGTGAAAATGACCAAATAAACCTTCAAACTAGAAAAGTTGTAAATAATAATGTTATTATTTCTAAAAATCCCTTTGTAATTAAAATTAAAATATTGAATCAGTTTGCACTCTGGCTGGTTAAAAAGGGACAAATGACAAATTTTTGAAAAATAATTAAAAACACATTTCTATAATTAGGAATTAACTGGGAATTTAACTGAACAAAATTCAATATTTGTCAGTTGATAGATTTTATTGGTTGTGTGTGATTTAGCTTAGACAATATAATTACTAAATGTTAGTTTGGACCTTTGTGTCATGGACGGGATAAAAAAGTTAAAGCATCGCTCGGCCAAATGTATAGAGCTTGAAGTAGATCAAGTTGAAAAATAAATTGTTACCTTTTTGTGAGTACTTTTTGAATGACTCACGTATATAATTATGAATAATTAATATTAACTAACATAATCAAGCTGAATGTACTTTGTATAGCTTGCTATGAAAAATAAATAAAAAAAAACTAACATAATCAATATTAATTCTTATTCCGTGACTAATATGTAGTCTAGTATCAGCTTACTTTCTATTTTTTTTTCACTTATTTTCAACTAATTCTTTTTTTTTCATTAACATTACAAACATATGCTACGCTATCCTTGACTAAATCTTTTTGCATATGTTTTTATGGTTTCCAAACTATTTCTTACCAATATGTCTTCGTCTTCAAGTTAAACGAATATTTTATAACATTTTTCTCTGATCCGAATAGATAAGCACTGACCAAAATGAAATTTTTTCTCTAAAATTATATCCTAAACGGATAAATACACATCACCATTACACGCTAAAGTAAACATTTTTGTGATTTATTAACCCGTTAAATATCCTAAATATGTTTTCCTTGTTCTAAAAAAAGATCGTATAATCAGACAACATACATAACCGAAGCCTAAAAACACAAAACGTGCTGATGGCCGTCTCATGGCAGTTATTATTAACATGCGAACCTTTCGACGATCTCTCGGGTCGCATTCGTAATCCGCAACGATCCCGCCGATCCCGCCTAGTCTGTCTGCCGTCGAGGATCGCCAACACTTGCAAATATGCGAAAACACACTCTGTCCCGCCGCGGTCCGGAGGGCGATCTCCCGAATTCACGGAGACGAGAGAATGCGTTGATCATAGTTAAAGAGCATGGGAATATTATTACTATGTTTTATTATTGTTAACGAGATAATAATAGTAATATATCAATATGTATTTTATTATTATACATTATTAATGAGCAAAAAACGTCATTCAAACTTTGCTTTAAACGACGATCTTCATATAGAATTTATAGACAGAGTAATAAAACTAATTAAATATAAAACTTTTTGTAGTCTGAAATAGCATACTAAAATATTATAAAATTATGGGAAGCAGTTGAATTATAAAAATTCATCAAAATTTGAAATTGCGGCGCGCGCTTTTGGCGATTCTAATCAGAATCTATGCCGAACGTAATTGTAAGTTACAGTTTACGTCCACACCAACAAAATACAATTTTAGAATATGAAATAAATAAAATAGTTGAAATAAAATGAGTTAATCAATTTATTTAATTTATACAATTTTAGAACTAATAAGTATCTTTGAAACATATCAATTGGAAATTTGAAATAGTTGTGTCTGTAATGAATTGATAAAACTTGTAAGAGTAGATCTGAAACAGTATCTATATGCAGTGTAGATTATATTGTATATACAATAAACAATATTTTGAAAATGAATTTAATTATGTTTTCTGCCCACTATAGGGCTATTACGTCCAAATGCAATCGGCATACCGTCTCAAACCCTTCTCTGAGTTCGTTATAAATCTCGAGGTAGCAGGTACTGCAAGCCTTTCGCCGATTCGACGTCGTTTCTCTCCATCTACATTCTGTTTGCCCCAGTGGTGCATCAAACCATTGCAATATCAAATTTATATTCACCTAATTTCGTTTTTAAGTCAAAATATTCTGGAAATTAAACGTAACATATTTATGGAACTCGTACATCGAAAGAAGTAAAAGTCTTTCACTTTTTTTAAAAATAGTTATTGAAATATTTTTCTTCTATGTTTGAGTTTTTTTCAACCGATGCGTTTATCATTTTTTAAGATATAAACAATTACAACGTTATTATTATTAAATATTCAATGAATGTACAAAATTAACACACAAACGCATAAACGTTACCACTTACAGGCTTCCGTAGTATAGTGGTTCCGGGTTCGTTCCCGTCCGGAAATAGTCCTTATTTTATTTTATTTTTTTTTAATTTTTAATGCTTATATTATTTTCTTTCAGTTCTCTTTTTTCCAATTTAAAGATCCAAAACTACCACTAACACACTCAGAGATAGCGACTCACAATCAGTTTATAAAGTTGAATGTTTAGATTGCGACAATTGTTATATTGGAGAAAGTTTCTAATATGTCATTAAAAGAATGAATCAACATATTTTTAACAAATTTTAAATCAATATAAAACTCAGCAATATAAAACCATGTTTCCTGAGCATATGATCAATCTCAAATATTCTTTTAACACTGATTGTCATATAATTTTAAAGTTTTGTTTTCCTAAATTCGACTTGCGTTAATAAGCAAAGCTTGTTTACTTTCTAAAAGTTTTAAAAATTAAGTTAATGTTTATTACAAAAATAATTTATTCCTTCACCCCTGACTCATCATCCGCCATAACTATAGACCGTGCAATTTCTCAGTTCCTAGTTGTATACACATGGTCACGTTTGCATACACAATCTCAATTTTCTAAAAACGATTTTAAGCATTTGCAATGTTTATAGTTTTACAATGTTTATAGTTTTCAACGTACTTATTTGTTTTTCATGTAATTAGCGCTAAAAGATTTTCAATAGATCACTGTATTAGCGTTACTCTTAATTTTCCTGGTTTGGTATTTAATATTTTACTTTATTCCTGCACTAACATGATTATCAACAAGCATTTAAGAGATGGCGTAGCGCAGATTAAGTTATATTAATTATCAGAATTTATCAGAAGAAAATCAGAATTTCTGTTATGAATGAAATGAATGATGAGCACAAGTGGTCTCGAAACGTATAAACTGAAATAAATATTTCATTTTATTTCGACACATTGACTGTTTTTACTACATATCTATATATTAGGAAAATTCAAAAAAAAAAACATAGTATATTCATATGTATACTATAATTAATATAATTTAATCCACACTACGCCATGTCTTTACTGCTTGTTGGTCACCATGGCGCGGGTGATAAATTCCGCGAAGGCTTTAGTCCGGGTATGAATTAGTGCGACGCGGCGGCTGCATGTGCGACCACCGGACTCGGCCCGGACTTTCCGGATATTCGACGACGTAGGGCATGGCGGTGGCTCTTTAGAACGCCACTTCGCTGCAAACGATTATTGCGCCATAACGGCAATTGTTACTGTGACTTATTGTTTAATAGCAAGCAATTGAATCTATACTTTGGCCACTATAGATCTTCGTATGTTTCATTATTGCACGGCTACAGGGATTATTGGCCGAAAAGGTTATAATTCAAGAATTTATCGTTATTATTGACCAAGCTTTGCGAACTGGTGAACATAAATTGTAATAAACTGTGCTAGGAATTCCGTACCTAGAGATTGGTATGTAATTGTACAAATTACTAGTAAATTTCAAAAACGCAATAATAATTTTTTTTATTTTCAATGTTCTATGCTTACTTAACTTTTGTCATATATTTCACATTCAATACTGATTTATATGCATTATACAATTTAATTACATATGTTTACGCACTCACACACATACTTTTTCCAAATTTGATATCATTCATAAAATTAGCGAATCAGATTTTTATGAAAACATAAACTTTTCCTTCTTGAAGTTATTAATTAGCGATTTTTTTGAATGCTTTTTATATTTTATCGGTGCAATATTATAGTTAATTTTGTTTAATACTTTTAAATAATAAAGGCATACAATCTAATAATATAAATTAATTCTGCTATTTCTTGCTTTATTTAATTTACAACATTTTTTACGACATAATCTGAATTGACACTGGTCAGAAGATTAAGTATTTTTAAAGTCTTTGTTTCCTGCAGTTTTACTTGTTTTCTATTTCTGGACAGGCATAAAAATTACAATATATTGAAAAAAATAATCTTTATGAATAGACTAGTAGATGTGATTGATATTTCTCAAATATCAAATTCAATTTTTTCAGGTTTAACACTTTCGACTCGGGAGTCGGACTGCCAGTCGGTACGCTGCGCTCGGAATATTATAGTGCTAGACTTATCTCTCAACTCGGATTTTTTTTTGTATCGGATTTTTTCAAAATGTGGTTATATTGCTTTTAAATATAGTTATTATGATAATAAAATAGAAAATTATGAAAATTAAAAAAAAAAGCACTCAAAACCATGCTATATAGTTTAAAAAATCATTTCTTCACAGATCTTTATTAGAATTATGGGGATCATGAGCTAATAAATTAATTTTGTTATATATTTATTTATAAAATTAATAAATCAATCAATAAATGAATGTAATAGTAAATTAATTTTTAAAAAATAAAAAAAAATTAAATGTAAGTTTAGTTTGCGACGAGTCGTCGCCGACACGATTTGCCGCCGGAGCGGCGGCATCCAAGCTTAACGGTAAAACATATCATGCCGCCGGAGAGGCGGCATCCGAGCGCAACGGTAAAATGACTATGCCGCCGGCATCCGAGTCGAAAGGGTTAAATATCTATGTAGTAAGGTATTAATGGGCATTAATCATTCAGTCTATTGGTGAGAGCTTTGGCATGGTTTCAGATTATATTCCTGTCTGGCAATCTTGATATCAAATAGTAGTAATATCAGTTTTTACTTATAATTATATATCTGAATATCATTTTAATTGATAATAGCTTTATGGGTATACTTGCACATATATCACATAACTATTAGAAATATATCTACCTAAGAGAATAGACATCACTGGGTTGCCTTCCAATAACCCAATATTAAATAATAAACAATAGCTTAAAAACACATAAGAATACTTCTGACTATTGTTCCTGAAATAATAAATAATAAATAAGAAAAATAAATAAAAAATATATGCAGAAGACTCGATCAAAACAAAAAATATATATGTATACTTGAGGAACATATGTGTGTTCTTCTAATTCAAAAATGTTTTGTTTTTCATGCAAGAGTAAAATTGCTAATAAAAATGTCTTGATAGTGAATTGTAATTATAATGAGTTTGATAACTTCGTATCTTTTTTCTGAGAAGACGCTATGAAATGAATTTCAATTGCATAAAATAATTATCAAATATATTTTAAAAAATAATTATTTCACTTTACAAAACTGCATCTATAGAGAACAAGAAAACTAGATAAGAGCCGGCAAAAGCACAAAAGAAACAGCAGCAAAAAATCAAAACGAATCTTATGCAATTATTTCCTTTATTGTGTTGCCGTTGCAGAAGTTACTATCTAGATGTGGCAGAAAACTTGTATAGAAGTTTTAATTCAATCAGTTTATTATTTACGAGGGAATATTTTATTATTTATGACAAAGAAAGTTATAAATCAGTATTTATTTTAAAACTTTTAGCAATGGTCTTTTTGTGTTAAAAAGTTGGCGCTGCATTAAATAGTTAGTAATGCAAGTGTAAGCAAAATATCATGTATATGCATGAACTGAATGGAAATAACTGCGAAATAGTAAGGCAAATAATTTTCGCTCGCAAACTCCTTGGAGAATCAAGAAAATATATTGCGGTAGAAGATCTTATAATAGTTACTTAGAAATGGTTATCAATAGAAACGTTCAGCGTAAGGAAATGGTTGAGTACCAGGAATAAATAAAACTTCCATGCTAAACCCCTATAAAAATCTTTATTGCAATTTTCTCAATCATTCGTTATTCATCAAAAAATGTTTAATATTATCACTAATATTAAATATTGAATCTAAGCAATAACTAATTTACAAACTAGGAGTGAGTGGCATTTACCTTCAGGCAAGTTCTGTGTGCATCTTTCACGATACGTTTAATCGACTTAAACTTCTAAAATTATTACAAAAAAATTTAACACTATTCCGAGAATAATGTCCTGTTTGCATTAAATATTAATCAATGCGATTTTCAATTTATATTATTATACACATTATTTCTATGTCCTAAATTAATAGAAAAATTACTACATTTTAATAATTAAACCACTATTAATTTTAATAATTAAAACACTATAATATTTTAAAATATTTATTGAGACAATAAGTATGTGGTTATTGTTTTCTCAGAAATTTGACTGAAAAATTTGATCTATAATTTACAAAGAAATGGCCCGTCATATCTTTACCAAAAACTAATCAGCATGAATTCTAACTGATACGTTTCGAACGGTCCTTAAATTTTCCAAATCGGTTCAGGATTTTTGACAAACCTAATCAAAGTGGGTCCTTATCTTATGAAGTTTGGTAAAATAGTTTATAATTTTTTTTAAATTTTGAAATCGGTTAATTTTTATTAAGAAAACGACGATAAAAAGCCAAAGTTTAGGCTCACAGACCCATAAACACAAATGATTTTTTGATCTCTAACGATTCAGAATGAATTGAAACATCGTGAAATCATAAAATTATTAATTCGGGGTTTCAAACAACATAATATATATTTGTTTTGAAAATAGCATAAAGTATATTTGTTTCTAAAGCAATAAATCAGTAGAAATGTGATTATATGTACTTTCATATTATTGGTTTTCATAGAAGCAAAAACGAAACTTTATTAACATAAACAAATTTCAAGATAATTTGTTATTATTTAATCGGCTGTCTTTAAAATGGAAAATTTGATTAAATTTACGTTCATGTTAATTTAGAACCAAAAAAAAATTTTTTATATACAGTATAAAATGTTTCTTTCAACGCTTTCCATGTCCATCACGCAAAAATGCAAATTTTATAATATATTCACGAATTGCAAATTATGTATAACGATTTCCACAGCACAGATCAAATAAATAATGCGATTTAATGAAAAAATGTCATAGCAACATCGAATACAAACTTGCGCTACATATTTACAGAACATTTATGCTTCTATGAATAAAGTAATTTCCATTTTGACAGTTTCATACCGGTATATCATTTATATAAAGGATTTTGCGGAACGAAAATACAAAGATTTTTATCGATCATGATTTATGCGAAATGAGTTTCGTTGTAGTTTTCAATTTGCGACATGATTGGTTCAGTGAATATGCATTCGCAATATTGAATACATCAGTAACACCCGCCGAAAAATGACATAAAATGCAATAGACGTCGTATATGAATATTGCACTTCGACTACGATAATTCCCTTCTATATATACGAGTACATGCGGATATTGAAAAGACCACTAAAAGCGAAAATTTGTTGATTCATTCATATTTCCAACCAATTTAAATCAAATCTATTGTAATAGGGATGTTCTCTCTCAATAAATATTGTATAAACCTTGTAGTATGAATAAATAAATTTGTTACCTTCAGTATTTGATATTGAAAACAAATGTACCTACTAACTAAAATTGATAAAACTGTAGGAATCAAAGAGGCCATGATTTTTGGATAAAAATTTCATGTCATGACATTTTGTATAGTTTTGATAATGATGTATTTTAATACATTTTCATAAAACATAGAAATATCTTTCATTTTCATTTAATTTAATAATTTCATTTAATTTATTTATTTTTATAAAACAATAACACTACTGATTTGTATGTCAGCTTACTTTAATCAGCTTTGAGTTGGTTTGAAAATTCGTAAAGCATGTTAACAAATATTAATTTGTTAAATAGGAACATGTTCTGTATATATACGTTTATGTTAATTTAACAAATCAATGTAAAAAAAATATAAAAAGGCAGGAGATAAAAAGGCTTATTTATTTATTTATTTTATTTAAATAGCAATTGTGCAGATATGATAAAAAAAATTATATTGAACAAATTAATAATTTAATAAAAATACACAATCCAATAAAGTAAAAATCACAGTTATATTAACACTTTCTATTAGTATTATGTTTAATTAAAGTAAAGTAATTTTTACATTATTTTAATATTTTATATGTATTTAAAAATTTCGGCTATACACTTACATACGACTTTTATTCATTTAAAAACGACTTACATAATTATATAAGTTGGTCTTGCCTCTTGTTTAAAATCTAAGTTTTAAACTTTTTTCAGTTTCATTCTTTTTAACAACTGAATATGAAGCACAATATTTAAATAATTGAAGAATATATATAAGAATTTTATTTTTAATTAAAAATTAAAATAAGAGAAATCTTGTAACGTACTTTTATCATAAATATTCTACAAAAATCATTTACAAATAATTTTCTATATGAATATTCTGCACAGTTTTATTACCTTTCTATTTAATAAAGTGAAAACTTTGGAATAAAATATGAAATATTTTACTGATCATGAAATTTTATATTCATAATTTTAAATTTGAAACGAGCAATAACACATGATTTTGAAAAAAAATCTGGTGAAAAAGACTACAAGACTTATTGAGGAAATGGAATGATATTCATAGACTGGTTCATAAATAAATTTGTTACTTGACAAATGTCTATAATTTGAATTTGAAAGAACTATGTCGCAAAATCTATTGTAATTAGTTTTTATATATGGGGTATAAGAATATTTTTTGGAATATGTAGGAAAAATGTCTGGAACGTAGATGGAATAATTCTAGTTTTGGAACGTCAAAAAATAGTTACATTGAAAAACCTTACGTTTCGTATTTGGATTTCCTATTCGATACAAACACAACTATACAATCATCTCTAAAAATTATTTTAACAGTGATTGTTGTAACAATCATACATGTTAGTCTAGCATTTTTTTGAAGAATACAGCCCAACGACCAAAGCACCAACATATATTGAATATGTACATCTATATTATAATTTGAGATATTTATTACATTTGAGATCTATAACCTCAAGTGGAAATTTGATATCATACTGCTTGATATAAGGCTGGTCGAGGTTGGAATCGAATCCAGGCACTATTTGTGCTAGCCCACATGCTTGACATCACAACACGACAGACTATCTGTTAAAGACTATATAGTCTTTTTGTTATTTGAGCTAAATAATTAACTTAATAGTTATGGTATATAGTAAATATTATTTGGAATCAGGAAGGCTGTGAAAATTTTATTATATTGATATTTGTCGATTAGAAATTTACTTCTCAGTCCCAAAAAGCTCTTGTTCCTATGATTTCTATTTATCCCTCAGGGTGGGTTACGTTCCTGCTAGTTTGGGAGTGAATAGTGGTGCGAGACCAGGATTGCAGTGGTGACATAGCCATATGATATAATATATTGCATTCGTATATGTTTTAAAGGGAAGCGAAGTCCAATTTCCGCAAATGTCGTCCGCATGTATGCCGTATGTCTGTCAAAGAATAGTATGCCAATGTGCGGTGCGAAATACACGTACTCCTGATATTCCAGGTTCTAATGTACGTCCTGCTGTATCCTGTTTCTAAAATTCAATTTAGATATTAGATCAATATTCTATCTAGAACATTCAATTCGTGATATTTATTGTAAAGGAATAATGGAAATTTTTGCTTCTATAAATTATTCGAAAATGGAAAACAATACAGAAAATGGTGCATAGTAGTTTGAGGCAATAAGATACTGCATAGTCCTATTTTACGTGGAGATAATCCATTAATTTTTATATATTTTTTAAACAATTGGACTACATATAATATTATGATTTGAGATAATTAATTATTATTATATTTGAGATCTATAACCTTATGTGGAAAATTGATATCATACTGCTTGATACAGAGCTGGCCGAGATTGGAATCGAACTTGGAGTTTGTGCTAGCCTATTCAATTCGTGATATTTATTGTGAAGGAATAATGGAAACTTTTGCTTCTATGAATTATTTTTAAATGGTAAAACAATATAAAAAATTGTGCATAGTTGCATAAGTCAATAAGAGACTGCATCGTCCTATTTTACGTGTAGATATTCCATTCATGTCTTTTTTTTAAACGATTTGATTTTTATGTAATTTTGAAAACGCAAATGTTTTTAAAAGTTTTTATACTGAATAAATACTTAGAAAAAGTTAAGATTTTGAAAAATAAATTCGAAAATAGAGATCCGAGTACAGTAAAATACAGTAATACTGTAAAAGCTCCTCATTCGCGTGAATATCTTCCATAAAAATGCCACGAATAAATAATCCGCAAATACAGGATGGCAGTTTATGTGGAATTATAGGCGAAATGTTCCAAGGTAACAAAAGAAATATATAACTATATAAAGAAATAATTGTTATTTGTATTTTTTGAACATCTTGATTAATTATATTCAAGCTAACACAATGGTTGAACAATTTCGTAATATTCTCTTGCTCGGCAGTTTTTATTAGATTCTTCAATTCAAACTGATACTCAATAGTTGCATCAGAAATTTGCCTCCTAAAATTCAAGATTGATTCATTACGGATCAATATTTATATAGAAATTGCATGTGATAGTTTTATTTTAAAATTTTTACCAGTGGTAAGCGACTATAGGAAGTTGGTCATCATTTTTTGTCCGCGTTATATATGTATTTTTGCGCCCAATAAATTTAAAAAACTTTTTATAATATTTATTATTTTTATATTTTTTATATATTATTTATTATTTGAACAGCTATCAGACCTTGAGGAACCTATAAAGTGACTTAACTAACTCCGTCGATTTCTAGATGACAACCCAAACAATTGTTCTATTTCAATAAGATGATTTTTTTATTATTACAATTTCTATAATAGTGATGAGTTTTTTGTTGATGAAGCAATGTCAGGCAAAGCCTATTTTCAATATAGAAATATAGCTATATCTTCGCAAATGAAATTTGAATGTCAATACTGCTTGGCATCAGGCTGCTTGAAGCGGTTTTCGAACCTGGAACATATGATTGTAATCCCATAGCTCTAGACACTAAATATAAATAGATGATGATAATTACTCATGTGTTTTTTTTTACTTGGATTTATGTTTTCATAATTCATTTACAAGCGAAAGTTTCAATTGATGCATTTAAATTATAACAATTTAATCTATATATATATATATATATGGGTGCATTCGACTTGGACGCTTACGCGCTGTGAGCGCTCACGCTTGTAAGCACGAATTTTTAGCGTTCGACTTGGCCGATAAGCGCTCAGAATCGATAACTAAATTCCGTTCGTTTTGGATACTGTGAGCGTCAATAAGCATCAAAATGGCGGCAACTGGCGGTAACGGTAATTGGGTAAATTTTATTACTTTCTGGATCATTCAGCGGGATTATAAACAATTTAACAATTAATAAATAAATGAAAATTGGTTTGCTTATGCTTAATTAATATTAATATTAAAATTAAAATTTAAAATTATTTAAAATTAATTAAATTTAAAATTAATTAATATTAATATTAATATTAAAAAATAATTGTGATATACAACTTGGCATTTTTGCGGGATTATAAAAAATTTAACAATTAATAAATAAATGAAATTTGGATAGCTTATGCTTAATTAATAGTAATATTAAAACTAAAATTTAAAATTATTTAAAATTAATTGAATTTAAAATAAATAAATAATATGAATAAAATAAAATAAATAATATGAATAAAAAATAAATGTGATATACAACTTGGTATTTTTGCGGGATTATAAAGAATTTAACAATTAATAAATAAATGAAATTTGGTTAGCTTATGCTTAATTAATAGTAATATTAAAATTGAAATTTAAAATTAATTAAATTGAAAATTAATTAATATCAATATTAATATTAAGAAATAATTGTGATCTACAGCTTGCCATTTTTGCGGAATTATAATGAATTTGACAATTAATAAACAAATGAAATGACAGATAGTAAAAACAACTGACGCTCACGCTCACGCTGCCCTACCTCTGTGGCGTGAGCGTATGTGAGCGCAAAATATGTGCTACGAGCATCCTACGATGGTGCTACGAGCGTACTTATGCCACACTCACAGCGCCAAGTCGAACGATGAAAGCGCGCTCACGGCGCGCTCACAGCGCGTAAGCGTCCAAGTCGAATGCACCCTATATATCGTTAACAATAAGTTAAATGTCAATAAAACAATGTAATAGCAACTGTCATTTATTTATTAAGATCTGACAGATCTGTAGAAATATTTTTTTACTAACAGAAATATTTTTTATTAGTCGCGGGTCAAATTAATTTGAAATGTTTTACAGAATTTGATTTTTCATTTCAATCATAAAATTAAGTTTTTCAAAGTATTATTTTCACACTAGTTTTCTCCCTGGATACATCGATTTCATTTTATACGAAGCGATTGCTAAACACAGAAATGGAAATGACAGTAGACAAGCATTATAAATAAAACAATATTCCAAATCTATATCAGGTGCCAATTGTCTTGCCAAGTGTATTCCAATACCTTTGGCGAAAACATGGAATGATTCAGCTGTGCCTCTTAAAGAAGGTGGACTCTCAGAGTAAATCAAGTCTATAGATCCTGTAACATAAAAATATGTAGCAGCAGCATGCAAACATCCTACAGGAAGCCACCAGTAAAAAGGCACATCATTAGGTTCTTTAGTAACCGAAAGATTTATGGTTGAATTAGTTATCATGATGTTATAAATTCCGCCAACGCCAATTTGAAGTTCAGTCATTTCTATATCGTTTACTATAAGCTTGTAAGTATCTGGAATAATATCATATGCAAATCGTGGCCCTGGTTTTGGCAGTAGTACTTCTGCCACGTATTCGAAATTTGGTGGTACCATTAAGTTTTGACCATCTGTATTCTTTAAATTAATCACATCTTCGAGGTCTGCGCCAAGGATAGTAATTATGGCCATATTGGTGTCCTTAGAGGTTTCTACAATTTCTTCGTAAGCTATTACATTAATTTTTTGTTCAATGGGATATAAATAAAAGGACGTTGCTTCACCTCCTTGAATAAATACAGAAATATTATTTTCTTCAAGGCATGGACACGTCACACGGATCTTGTGCGTTTTATATTTGTCTACATTCAATATTTCACAAGAAGACTCACTGGTTCCAACACGTTTACTAGGTTGAAACAATTTAGAACTCCGGAGAAGGCAAGGACAAGGTGCTGCATTGAATATCCTTACTTGTGCAGTGTTGACATCGATGGAGGGCGGTTTATTTTTCATAATCATGAATGCTAATATAGTAAGATACAACAGTGTTAAGAGTGAAAATGAAAGCCCTAAGAAAATCCTTCGAAAAGGTCTGTCGAAGTTTATTTTTCTCATTAATCTTTCGCATTTGATGAAGATTACGTATGCGATAATCGATGCAATTGGCATGAGTAAACGCGCATGATTCACTAATCTGTCGTGTGTGCCTAGACGAATATTTAAGCCATAGAGAATTTTGTCATGTGTTATACTATCAGTGATTACCAATATTGCAGCACTATTAAAAAATATAAATAACATTCTTAAAAAAGCTTTGGCTTCTGTTACAAGATCTTCACCATAAACCTCTGCAGCGTTATCCATCCAGTGCGGTAACGGAACACTTTTGCGTTTCAACTTTTTCCGTAAAGCCAGAAAAATACACGGAAAAAGTTTGAGAACAAATTTACGTTTAGGTGCTTTGATAACATAATATTTTCGCCCAGCATAAAATATTAGCACTGATAAAACTAATACAGTTATGCAGAGTGTTGTCATCGTTATTGTGATATTCTTATTGATCTTTTTGGATACGACTAAAGGAGGTAAAAATACAGCAAATATCTGGTTTGCTGATTTTAATATTAATTCTGTCTGGACATAATTTAATAAGTATGATAATTCTTCTGGATAAGCAAATTGGTCAATAATTAAGACGTTATAAGCCGCAGTAGAAATCACTCCGTGAACGACCATAATTGTTGAGCCAACAAACAATAAGATTTTTGCAACACTGTAGTTCTTGATTATAAATAAAGGATAAAGAATGATCTGCGCAGGAATTTCCAACACAACATTGGCTAATAGAACCATTAAAAATCTATTTTGCGATAGATCAGTTAAAACACCACCAATTGGGTACAGAATGTATTCAACTGTATCGAATATTCCTTCATAATGCGGTCGTAGATCTAATGGATCATTTATTGACATATAATTGATTATTACCTCGGCAATCCATCTAAGTTGTGAACTTATTATCAAATATAGAAGTCCCACTGGATATTCAGAACTTGTATTTGAACTACCTTCTTCTTGTACCATTATTCTGTTCAGATTATTTTTTGATAGATGTCAAATTTTTTGTAGTTTAAATTTTTGAATAAATTATACATATGTTCCTGTTGAACATATATATATTTTTGTTGGAAAGGTCTTTTATTAATTCAAACCTTAATTTTTATTGTATTCACATTGCCACAATACATATAATACTGATACGTGTAATTTAGTTTTATAAAACATTTATGAAATATTTGACATAAGGATGACATAAGGTTTTTTTGTTTGAATTACTTAAAATGATAGTGCTTCTATCAATTTTTTACAGCAATATTCATTTTTTATTATTAATTTTATTTAAAATATATTCTGTGGGTAATATATATTCTGTGACTACATTCATACTATACACAGCAATATTGATGTTCATATTTATAATAATTTATTACTCAATTTATTGGTGCAACCTTTTCTCTGATGACCAAATAGTAGTTAATTCCATGTTGATTCAATAGATTTTTTTGGAAATATAATTAATTTAGTATTTTTTGCAATTTCTTTGAATTTTTTAATAATTATTCAAAGGTAATTAATTTCATAACAAAATTTAAATTCATTTTAATTTTTTTTTATTATATTTTTAACAGCAATCAAAACCTTACGTCCTATGAGCTGTTGGGCTGAAACTTATCCTTACTTCGTATTTTTAGATGGTAACCCAATGGTTATCCATCCATAATTGATAATTTTTGTTATTAGAATTGATCTAATGGGCTGATTTTTTATTAGTGCAGTAGTGCCGGGCAAGGGCTATTTTCACTTGGAAACATATTGCTATCTATATTTCCAAGTGAAAATCGTTGTTATTGCTGCCTGACAACAGGCTGTTCGAACCCGGGACCTCTGAAACAAGTCCCGTCGCTCTTAACCGCTTACCTACGGGCGAGCTTCATTTTAAATGAAGTATATCGTTATTACCTTTTATTCTATGTTCAATACAAGTATTCATACAAGTCTTTTATAATTATGTGATGCCGAGAGATCACAACAAATAAATAATGATGAGCAAAATATCTGAATTAAATAAATCGATAAGTCGAACCTTCACAAAATATTTTTGAAAAACATTAAACATCTTTATATAAATCAAGAAGGATTTCATAAATCTTGGTGCAAATATTTAAATGGCTATTAATATTTTCCGTACTTGAGCAACCACTCTTTTAATGTCAACATCTTTCTACTACATTGCATACAGTATTATGTATTCATAAGTCATTTTCTATAAGCAGTAAGTCTTTTAAATTACCATACTAATCCGGGATAAAATTGGTATCATATTGTCAAATCGCATGAATTTACGATTTGCGAGATCGGAGCATTGGAATGCCTTGGCTCTGTTTGTCCTAATACGAGGGCCGATAAATTAATATCGAAAAAAATCAATGATATGTATATATATATATATATATATATATATATCTAATTTACTAAAACATTCTTGAATTGATTTTTAACTTCCCATAGGGTAATGAAAAAAAATGAAATTAAAAATTTTAGCATTTCTTTACGTTTTGAAGATTTCTGAATATTTTGGCATACCTTAGAAAAAATGGATATGTGTGTATGTGTGTGAGTGTGTATGTATGTATGAATACAATTTTTGTCCACGTTTTCGGGCGCATGGATCAACCGATTTGAATGGTTCAAACAACATTCGATTTCTATTGAAGAGCGATTAGTTTTTGGCATAGGCATTTCAAAACGGCGTAATAAGTGTCAAAAACGGTAATTCAGTTTTTGAAAGAACGAAGTGCCGGATTTGAATGATTCAAACAACATTTTGCTTGTTTTGACGAAAAGAAGAATTGATTAAATTTTTGAAAAGGCAGGTTTAGCGAATTCGGAGATACAAGAAAAAAAAGAAATGACATTTGGCGGTCAATGATCATTAGACCTATGTTCATCAAATTATTATATATTCTATAAAGATTTTAAAAATGAGTTCTAATTTTGTTACATTTTTTTTTGGGGGATCCGTACCGAAATGTTTAATTTTTAAAGTTCACTTACGCTTCAGATAAATAACAAATTTTTCAGATTTTTTTTCAAAATTTTCAAAAATGTACAAATTACTTTAATTATATTAATTTACACAATAAATATGAGTTTTTCAATTTATTTTAAAAAAGGTATATATTTTATATGCGTTATTCTAATCGTAAGCAATATATCCTCAGATAGATCATTCGGCATGTTAATGTAAACACTCTCAAGTGTTTTATGCGATAAGATTGTCGCTATATATTAATATGAGCGATAAAATATATAGTATTTATGATTATCTATTTAAAAATATTTGAAACAATTGTTATTGATCATTGATCAATATTTATTGATTACTGATTTTTTTCTCGATTATTTAATACTGGTACCGGCAGTTTCAGCAATTTGCCTTAAGGCACGATGCCATGCACCACTAGTTTTTCTACAAATGATAAATTGCAAAATGGTGGATTGAAAAATAGTAACAATAATATATTTGTTGAACCCAGGAACTGATATTCCCAGCTCTATGTCTAATTGGCGTTACTTCCACTGTATATCAGATGGAGACAATGCAACTGTTAACAAAGGGGAGAGAAGGAGCGTAATCTCTCTCACTGATAAACGGGCAGTTGCACTCCGGGGCCATTTGTATTCATAAGAGATTTCAATATAGATACATAACGGAGCACTGACTATGGCTACAATCCAATTCGCTGACGACAATTTATGATTTTGTTTTTGCTGAGCTTCCTTTCCTGCTCGTCGAGACCTTCAGTGCACTCGAGTGTGTTTACATGTGAAGTAACACATATATCCACCAGCAGCACTTTGTTGGCACAGTGTAAATCATTGTTAGCCACCCGTTCATACACTTTACTTAATTGCGTCAAAAACCGTTTCCTTATTGCGACCTAGTTTCCGTGCGAAGTCAACGAAGTGCTTATTATAGAGAAGCGATTGTAAGCGATATGCCGCCGACACAAATGTTGCTTCGAGATTTCATTCTTGTGGACGACGGCGACGAATCAGTAATTACAGTTTAAGTGCGAATGAAACTGAAAACTACATTTTATTATAGTTTATTTGGATTCAGGTTAATGAGCCATGTACCCTAAGAAATACATATACCTAATCGTAAACCTTACACTATTAATTAACGCCTTGATTTTTTATATCTGGATATAAACATATCTCCATTCTCATTTTATATTCCAAACCGTTTGTAATCATGTAATTTATTTTAAACTGATGCTTTAGGAGGGGCAACTCATCGGTTAACCATTCTCCTAAGTCGAGCGATTATATTAGATATATCTGATAGCTATGTGTGCATGTTGCAGCAATGCCTCCTGAAAATTATTTTTACTTAAGATCATATATATCCAACAGATTTTTTTCTGTTAGGTTTATGTAGTAATGAGAAACTAAAAATATTTCTATAAGGTAAACTATCCATTGCTCTTAATTAATTAAGAGTTTAACTATGAAATATGGTAATAATACAATAATCAGTTTTTTTTAAAAAATAATGCTCTATTGTAGCATATATATTTTTGTTTTCAATTTTGTTTTTTATATGCAATTATCCTATAAATTGCACTTACGGAAAATTCCAAATCTAAAAAAATGCTAAAATTTATTAATTCCAGTGAAATCAAAAAGTTGTTCTTCATATCGACAATTAAATAAAACTATTCAAACACCTTATATTACGATATACATTAAAATTTTTATTTATATCATGTAGGTGAATAGTTTTACTAAATAATTATTTTTCAATACTGACTATGAATTTTGATATATAATATAATCCATATCATTCAATGCGAGCTTTAAATTACCAATTCTTTAGCATGAAAAGATATTCCTAAGGTATATCATCACTTATTCTGATTTAGAATGGCACGAACGTGTTTCATGCACCTTTGGATGTAGAGCTTAGACTTTTCCTCTGCTTGAAGATAAAGTTAATCCAATATGTGATTTAAGTTTTAATGTCGATATAAGTGTACACAGTACAATTATTAAAATATAATCAAATTAATTGTTAATTAATCAGCAAAACTTTGAAAAACTTACTGACATCTGGAATCAATGATAGTCAACTTGCCTTAATCAGGTCTAATACAAAATACTATAATTTTATCATTTATATGATGTATATCTCGCAATTTCGACTCCTCTCATAGTTTGCAAAATTTGACATTACAAAAATCTAATTGGCCTAACGTCAAGGGCCTTTAGATTAGCTTCAATATAACATTATCTTTTCAACTGTTAAACTAAAAAGATCTCACTGAAGTTATTCTTAGACATCGCTCTCAAATATTGCCAATTTAGCTTATAGGAATCCTTATGTATTTCTGATTGCTGAATCAGAGTTAAAAAAAAAAACATTTAAAAAATAATTAATTAAGACCTGGAAACTTTTGCATAATTACTATTTGTATTACCTGTTTAAGATTTTCTCAGTTGATAAAATTTGATTTATAAATTGTACACAATGTAAAAATTTCATTACACTTTGATACAAAATCTTGTATTACAAACAAAAAGCTTTCGGGACTATTCTATTAAGTTTATTGACGAGATTCATCATAATCGCGTGTTTGTCACATTATAAATTTGTTCAGCTCACGGATTCGTGTGGTCCTCGCTTTGGACAACCTGACATCGTAGCAGCGATGCTCATTTTCACTTCAAAATATAGATCCAAAATATGTTTCCAATAGAAAAATATCCCATTTCGGGCACTGCGGTGTAAAATGATAATGGAAAATCTCTCACACTATTCTTCTCTGAATCGAATTAAAGTTTAACTCAGCTCACGGACCTGCCTTAGGGCAGTACTACCCATTTGTTATTATTTTATTATTATGCATCATAGATTTGCTTACTAGTTTAATAAATCCAATATATAATTTCATAATTACAAATTACTAATACATCATATTTTTTACCGTATCTGCATGCATGTATCCATTATGTTCGAATTGGTCTTACGAAACGATGTCTAGTTTTTAGGTGTGAGTGTCGGGCACGCTAATGCACAAGCCGTGTTGGGTCGGCCCGACGCTGCTGGTAGCGCTGTGGACAACGCTCTCAGTCCATGCCGACCTCTCTTTTGGGGGCAGTGAAACATAGGGATGTCAATATCGATACAAAATAGCACATATTCATAATGGATTCATGCAGGACTTTTTATTTACATTTGGTATAAACAGTGATTTAAATGTACATCGTTTTTAATTAAAAATTACTGAACTAACTAACTCTTGCCAAGCGGTTGTTTTTCAATGCCGTGATCACTTTTTTTTTCTATTCCTCGAATTTTTTTTTCTATTCCTCGGTTTAATAAGGTGAAACATGATATAAGCATTTGATTTTATTCAAATTTTGTGGAAATTTATATATATATATATATATATATATAAGTAATGTAAATAATTGGTATAACTTTCCTTGGGCATGCCATGGGTTGAATTAAACTCTAAGTCGATTCACGAAAGAATAGTGTGAGAGATTTCCCATCGCCATCTCACACAGCAATGTGCGAAATTGGTTATTTTCAATTAGAAACATATATTAGACATATTTTCAAGTGATAATTATCACTACTGCATGATATCAAGTTATCAATAGCGGATATTCGAACTCACGACCCTCTCCACACAACGCAGTTGCTTAACTTTAATGTATTTAATATATAATGTATTTAATATATAATGTAATAAATAAAATATCGAATTTTAATTCATTAATTAGAATAAGTTTCTGATAATGCATACTATTTTATTCCTTTTGTTACAAAAGTCGCCTATAGTCGACATCCTCTGCGTCGGCACTTGATTTCTCACTCTGAGCTTAACTATCCTGAATTAAATATTCTAATTCTATATTTTATTATAATTTATAGGTTGTTATAAGTATAAAATTTAATTTTTACCTGTATTATTATTAACAAATACAGATAAACCTTAAAAATACATTGACGTGCAGTATCGCTACTGGACAGCTTGCTGTCTTGTACAGTAGTGTCATTACTGCTCTGTTTAATTTACCAACAGACTCATTATATCTTCAAATACAATTATTACAAATAAGAAATGCGACTAATGTTTGAAATACATATTTTAAGGGCACATTATCGCACTGCATTCAACCTTTGTATGGAATTTTGTCAAGATAATTCATCATCAGAATAGAAACAACTATCAGTTAATGTACCTGTTGTAAATTAGGTTTTAACTTAGTTTACTTCGCTTATCACTATTTTCAGATAGTTTAGGTCTTGTCAGTGTAAAGGTATAGGTAAACAATTTTATTCCAACCACATGTAAACTATTCAAAAAGTTATATAAAAAAATCTCTTGGGCCTAACTCTAAAACAACAATAGACTTTATAAAACAATTATATAACATTTACCTAAAAATTAAATGTAAGTATCTTAAGCAAAACAACAGTTTACCAAATTAAAATACAAGATCAAAAAACGTAACAACGAGGTAAAAACATTTTTGATAAGAAATTGACATTGGCCATTTATCTCGTGATAACAATGTTGCCCGATTTTCGAGGATGGCTGATTAAACTTCTGTTGCCCTCTAGTTTAAAATAGTGTCGTTCATTAATAGCATACTTTTCGTTCATTAATAGCGTATTTATTGATGATGGTCGAAGACTCTTTTACCCGGGGATACTCTACTAGATACTATACTGCTCTGAACTGCCAGATATCAAGCAGTTGTGACAACGGATTTTACTTGAAAATATAGACAGCAATAATTTTCCAAGTGCAAATAGCTTTGATCCGGCATTGCTGCATTATTAAAACATTTGCCTTATCACAGAAAATGCAATAGTAATTTACAACACAAAGATGAGACAACTGTTTTGGTTATCATCTGTCGAGCAGACAAGTATTAAGTCAAATCAGCACGGCAGCTTATAGGAATTAAGTTCTGATTGCTGTTAAAAATAATTATAATAAGAAAAAGATAGTATCCTAAATTTAAAAGCTGCATAATATACCTACAAGATTTCAAATCTCACAGCATTTTTTTAGTTTCCTGGAAATTGATATAGGATAGTCTTCATTGTTCCACGTTTATATTCGACTGTTGCCAAAAAGGATTTCTCAACCCTACCCGATGCTCAGTCTTGTCATCGGCACATACCGTGCGATGGTTTTCGTGTAATGAATATGTCTATCAGAGAGACCTTCGGAAAATCACCACATCGCGCTTTTGGGTTATGCATGCGACCGATCGGGGCGGCTACGACTTCGGCTCGCGGAGACTCTATAATTCAGCGGTCTTCGAGTGGGTTTCACGCAACATTTCCACGTGAAGCGCAAATAGATTTACTCAACTTAATATTTGATCAGATATCAAAAATACATTTCTGAAATCTAGAATCTGGAGGAAATTATTAAGCCAATGTCATAGTTGCTGCGCACAAGATCTTAAGCAATACTAATCATAATACTGTATTTTCATTTTATTTGGACAAAATAGGGGTCTTACAAGTGACCATTTGACTTAACTAATAAGGAGAACACGTGCGTCGCTTGTCTCGGATTTTGATGAAACTTGACATAATGGTAGAAGAATTTTTTATTATAAGTACGTCGGTTTTATATATGGAAAACCCAATAGTTGCTCTATTAAACGAATTTTATTATTTCAGTTTCTGTAATAATAATGTTACCATATTTTTTTAAGTTGAAACCGAGACGGTCTTTTTTAGTCATCCTAATCCGGACGGTATATGGTAAATAAATTATATGATTTGAAAATACTAAATTATTATAACAAACTATTTAAGTATTTTTTCAAGTGAAAACCAATGTCACTACTGCTTGACATCAGGCAGGTATCAAAACTTGGACATTCAATAACTTAAGCAAAACTTGCATTATTTACCTCATAACTAAAACAATTGTGTACAGCAAACTATACACAGTACATTCAGCTATATATTATTACAGAGATTTTGATGTATTAACCAGTTGGGGACATATTCTGGATCTTTCAAAATTTTGTTCTGAAACCTCTGTAGAATAGTTATGTTTGATTTACTGGCCGCACCCCATAGTTGTAGACCGTACGACCATATTGGTTTAATAATTGACTTTAATTTGATTGTGTTTTTTAAAGATTTACCATTGCCATTCGGTGCATGATTGGTATAATATTTTCTAATATGCGATTTCAACTCATTTGATACAAACAATAAACGTTTTTATGATGCATCATAATCATAACACATTAAATCATTATCACACTATCATTATTACTAACTGATATTTGCTCAGATATTCACGCTCAAATTACGAGTGTACAGATATTATTTTCACTTTGTCAAAATATTTTTTTATTGACCTGTAATTATTTCTCAATATACTTTATATTGCAAAAACACAAAATATGTATATATCTTCCGTAATAATCCAACTTTTGGGTTCATTAACATATATTTTATGGGCCTTTCTAGGCTTATTATTTTAAATAAGAAAAGCTCTTAGGTGAACTTTTTTTACTACAATAAATATACTTCATAAATGTGGGTATTATAAAAAAGTATACATCAGATAATGTTTTTCCAAACTTATACACAGTTTGTATACAAATCTGTTTTTGTATATCTTTTACTTAATTAAAATTATAATCTTTATTATATATTATATTAACTAAATACAACTTAAATAACATGTCATTTACTTTGTTCACGCTTTGTACGGGAGTTTTAAAATATAACTAGAATAACTATGTCATAACCTTAACTAAACTTTAATAAATGTCACCAAGTTGGTTTATATTCTGAGAAAACTGACATTTTAAATTACCCTTTTGAATAAATCTGTTACTATAGATTGTAGTATGATTATATCTAAATGTTATACTATAATTCACTGAAGACAAGATTATTTCAATGCTTATCTCTCCTGTAAGGAAACAGTTAGAAACTCATGGACTACAATGTTTATAATCACTTAGATACTATCAAATTTACGGTATAAGTATCTATAATCTTAAGTGAATTCAAATTGGCAAATAAAATAGAAACAGCGTGTGGATGTTTCGTTTTTAAATCGGGATAATGCTTACGACTAGTCGCTAAGACGAGGGTAATTACAATGCACATAAATACTAAGTTAGCGGATGCATTCTTTCGTAAAATCTTCCTGCTTTTATATTCGAAACTTTTCTTTAACGAAATCAGAGAATTTATTTTTTCGCGTTGGAAAAAGACTCGACAATGTATAGCTGAATGTATTATTTTAATTCAGTTTTAAAGAATTATTTCTACTATAAGATAATAGGTAGCAAGAAAATAAAGTTTTATATGTATTATCATGCACATCAGAGTTGAACCGATATAGGTATCCACCTTTGGCTTGAAAGCCGAAAGCTGACTGGATGTTTTATATTTTATTAACTTTAATCTAACTAAAAATGCTTAGTTAAATGGGAAAATCTTTCTAGTAAATTGCTAGTAAATACCGCAGCCTGACAACTTGATGTATTTCTCATCACATTTTTCGGACGGTAGAAATTACTACCTTCATTGATGTCCAATATATAATTAGATCATTTATTAAATTATAGCAGTGGTGCACAATATTATACTTTTGAAGTGTACATTACTTAATTGTTTCGTAACATGTATTTTTATTTATAAGTTAGAGTCAAAAAGTTAAAGTTTAATTTATAAGTTCTTATATAATTTCTAGAATAACTTACATGTGATAGGGATAAAAAGAACCGTGTACACCTTTACACTAGGAAAACGTACAATAGGATAATAGCAAAATTATATTAATAGTTATTCTAACGCTATTGATTAAATAGATATTTCTAACAGGAAATGGTGTAACCTCTGAATTTTTTTACTGTGCTCCAATTTGCATAAAATTTTGGAAATAGGTTCATCTTACCCTCAAGTTTAAAAGTGGAAACAATTCGGATTCTGCCGCCACCCCCAGGAAGGTTGCAACTCCTTAATAAATAAATGGTCATTGAGCCATTATATAGCTAGAAAACGTTTTTAATATTAAAGAATATAATTGTAAAGTATTTTTTAATACCTTGCAATAAAATTATTTTCAACCCAGTGAAAACCCTAGAATCCTTGAAACAACCCCCAATGTGGGAAAAAAACACTTAATTTTTTTTTCTTATAATTAGTTCTTTTATCGATATCCGACGTTGTTTTGAAAAAATAAAATTACACCACTGAGAAAGGGTGTCATCCCCCCGGTGACTGGTGGCGGAGTCCAAATTGTTTTCATTTTTGAACTTGAGGATAAGATGAACCTAATTCCAGAATTTCATGCAAATCGGAGCACAGTAAAAAAAATTCAGACCCAAAATGCTCCATTGACTGGAGTAGTTGGATTTACATTATTTATAATAATTGTACTTCAAACAACAATGGATTTGATTCTGATGGAAATACCTTCCAAAACAAGAATTATGAGAATAATAAGAGTTGATAAAGAGTCTTTTGTTCTGTTCAAAAATACATATTAAAGACTCTAATATCTATTTTTAACAAAATTAATTTATAACTTTAATTTAAAGTTATGAATTAATTTTGTTATTCAACCTAATGATTAAACTGAATTGCAATAATTAAATAATAATGCACATATTGCTCTTTATTATTATTATCGGAATTAAAATAGTGGCCTTTTTGCTCTTGGATACTACAAATTTTAAAAAAGTAGCAAGAAAAACAAATTTTGTGATGAATTAGCTGGGACTTTCCTAAACACTGTTTGATATTTGTGTGCTTGACATTTATTTGTTGTGATTTAGTTGGATGGTATCTAGAAATCAAATTGAATCTTTGTGCTTCGTCTTATCAACTAGTTAATTTGATTTGTCATAAACATATATGGTTCCATATTAAAATATTTATTGTATTCTGAAATATCAAAAGACATCCAAATTGTTTTGGCCGACGCACAAAAAATATCACAACGCATTTTAAATATTTCATTCGCACATATATCACTTTTGCATTCATGAATAATTCAACACAAAATATTGAATTTTACCGAAAAACCAACGTATTTGGTTTCCACAACGAAACCTCTTTGGCACATCGTTATCCATATACCATTAGTTCATTCCTCATCGAAAGCTTCGCATTAGAATTCCGAACACGAAAAAACTCTAAGACCACAATGATATTTAATACTATCAGCGTGTATATATCTATTTGAGACAACGCATTCTCGATTTATAAATAAAATATTCGGTTTTCAAACTCTCTCAAACTTGGTTAAGAGGTGATCGTCCCTTTCCAAGGGAGGTTTTTGTCGTGTGCAAGGAGAAGCTGATAATAGAAAAAAATTCGCAGACGAAGAGAGGTGACGACTGACAAGCGCACGCGTTCCCAAAAACAATTCGAAATTCGTTTGACGGTCACGGGCGGGTTTAGGTTTATATTTCAGCCGGAAAAGTTTAAGATTTGATTTCATCGTATGGATAGAGGAGCTCGATGAGGGCAGGACCGTATTTAATAGACGATTACAGCATAGTTTTTTTTTCATATTTTCATTTTATGAACGAGTATACAAATGCAAATGGGCTCGCTTGTAGATAAGTGGCTAGAACGAATAGACCTAAGTCTCGGGTTCAATCCCACTTTGTCAAGCAGTAGTGAGAACGGTTTTTACTTGAAAATATAATTAGCAATATGTTTCCAATTGAAAATAGCACCGATCTGGCATTGCTCCATCAATAAATATTCGTCCTAAAACAGAAATTTTAAATATAATTCATCACATATAGGAAAACTGTTAAGGTTGTCACATGTAGAACCGACTACTATCAAGTTAAAGTAGCAACACTTTATAGAACTTTTAAGTTCTGATTGCTGAACAAAGAAACTTAAAAAAATACTTCGAATTGATTTCTGTATCTCAAAAAACTTATAGAATACCATACGATTACCATTACGATTTAACTTAAAGATGGACATGATTTTTAGTCACACCTACCATGTGCAATATCAGCATTCTTTATTTAGGCAAACGAAAGAAATTTTTACACAAAGAACAAAACTTGCAATTTCGTGTAAATTTTTAGTTAATTTTTTTATACACGTCATATTATGTCTGGTTACTTTAATTAGTAAAATAATATGATTAATTAAAATTTTGGTAAAACTTTATACGTCTACGGCTTTTCGTTTTTATTGTGGGCCTCTTATTACCATCAATTTTATAATTTTAATATACAAATGATATTCCTAGAAAATACAATTATTTATTTAAGATTATTATTTCACTTTGATTTTAATCAATATCATTTGATAATAAAGAATATTTAATTATGAAATTCTTCATAATCAATTAAAATCAAATAAAATAATTCATTTTGATAATCAAGAATATTTAACGTTTATTTTCAGAAATATTTATTTCCAATCTTAGCAATTATTTCCTGAACAAATGCTTAATGATCACTATCTTTAGAATCTCTAGTAGATAAAATATTGCATACTTTTTTATTTAAAATTTAAAATAAAATGTAAATAAATTTTAACAAGTTGAAATACCAGTCATTTTCAGCTATGATATATAAGAGAATGTATAAAATTATTTTCATAAATTTATTATTTAAAATAAACAACAATAGATTTATATTTAAACACAATAATAATAAAAATCTATACATAGAATCATTTAAAAGTTTTAATATTTTAATATGCATATATACACACCTCTCTCAAGTATTAACGGTAAAAAAAATTCTTTTAATTTTTTAATAATGAAAATGTGCATAAATTATGAAAAAAAATGTTTTTCAACAGTTTCTGAAAATGGAAACAATACATTTCTGAAACGTAGAGAGTATTATTAATAAGAAATTAAATTTAAAAAAATTAAGAAATTATCAGAATTTTTTTAAATATATAAAAATTATTATTTATGTCAATTATATCAATGTTTCGAACTGTATAGATATCAACTTCAGGGCATCTGCCAAAAACAAGATTTTAATTAAAATATAAACAAAACTAATACAATAGATATATTAAAAATGTCAATTAATGCATTATAATATAAATTAATATAATTAAAAAAATATAAATGAATAGGTGGTATGAATAATAATGGAAATGTTAAAAAAATTGGAAATCGAGACAAGAAAATTATTTACCTGCCCTATTGATTAAGCAGTAACAATGCATAAACATTTTTTAAATATAAAAAATATTACATATTATAAGATCAATAAGGATATGTGATGATCTTTCCATATACAAGTAAATAGCCAATAAGACATAATAATATAGAAGACCAGACACGTATTGCTTCCGCAAACTATCCGAGTTTGTTCCTTTCTTACAAAGGATATGAGAATCCTCTTATCGCTTATGTGCGGTATAGATGTAAGGTACTTTCAAGTAATATGTCTAAGGGGAAAGCCAAGTTTTCACCGATTTTCATCTTTTCATATAGCTCACTTCGCCATCATTATTCTTGAAAAGCCGTGAACTATAGAGTGCTGTGAAAAATTCATAGTTGACAATAAAATTTAGAAAAGTAATTTACGTTTTACGAGTTTGATTTTATTATATTTTATTGTCAATCGTAAACCCATTTTGCACGAATTTTGTTCACAAAACTTACGCTCGAATTCTATTAATAATAAAATATTTATGATGTTAAAATAAATATCTATGAACATATATTACATTGGATTATAGAATTGTTTTATTTTAATTTAGACGTATCTATAACTCTAATGAATGATAAAAATTATATTGCGATTGAATCAATTTAATTTTACTATTCTTTTGAGGCTTAACCTCATTCACAGCTTTGTATAAAGATACTAATGAGCATTTTTCTTTCTGTTTCAGGTGAGTCAGTCAAACAATCATTTCTTGGAATAATAATTTTCAGTGTAAGTAGAGGTGCAGATATATATATATATATATATATATATATATATATATATATATATACATATATATATATATATATATATATATATATATATATATATATATATATATATAATTATTTTGCTTCTTGTCCATTCCTCAAAAGCATCTTTTTTCCAAAATATCTTTGCTTTAATATCAATGAAATCGTTGAAAAATTGAAAAAAAAAATAAAAGTAATTCATTTTAATTTATTTTATAGCATAGACAGATTCTATAATATTTTATTTAAAACAAATCGTTGGCTGTGAAATAATAGTCAATACTATTTTCAATACAATTATATTGCACACTATGAGCAAGTTTTACAATATATAATTATGATTATGGCAATTAATTAGTTAAATTATAAAATTGCTACTTTATGGTAAATTGTCATATAAACTATTTTGAGCAAGTTGTAAGTAAATGCACGTGGTAACCTATTCAAATTCAAAATCGGTTCAGTATGTAAAAGTTTATTCAATATAAACATCGTGATACGTACATTATATATGGGGTGTCTAAGAACTCGGAATCAAACTTCTTTTCATTATTTCATTTTAATTTTTTTTTCAATGGTCAACCGAGGCAGAAATTTGAATGAAATTATTCTCCATCATTAACCGAAAGGATTATTTTTTCCGAAACAAAATTGAGAAAATATTCTGTAGTATTTTTTATAGCATCATAACAATAAAAAAGTTTGGCGGATCCTTCAGTTTTGATCATAGCTATTATGAAAAATTAGAAAAAAAATTTCTAAATTATGAAAATTATGATCCGTTAGCGTAGACAACTACACTACTAGCACCACAGTCGAAAATAGTGGGTCTATTTCCCTGAGTTTTCTAGAATTATTAATCTGCTAAACTACGAATTTCAAATTATCAAAACCGTCCTTTTTAAAAAATGTGCTAAAGTGTGTTGGCATATTCCATCAAATGTTGGCGCATTCAATCAGGACTGTAAATAGTTGATAGTTCAATAATAAAAAAAATCGAGTTCGAAAATTAAAACCCAAAATATCATAATTCTGAAATATATATTTAAATATATATATATATATATATATATACATATATATTGAAGTAAAATATTTTATTGTCAAACGTTTCGGGTTCTGATTTGACCCATCTTTAGTGCATACAAATAATTTGAAGAAAAAACAAAAAAAACACCAATGCAAATATAATGCACCAATAGCTATACAAGCTACAAAGCACGACTTTTAAAAACTATTATCTTAAAATAAATATTAAATTAAAATAAAACAATGAAAAGGTTTTAAAAGAAGAACTCTTCTTATCAAGACATGCTTTATGTGTAAAAACATATGTTTAAAAAACATAACATGTCTCAATGAGAAGAGATCTTTTTTAAAACCTTTTCATTTATTTTATTTCAATTTAATATTTATTTTAATATAATAGTTTTTGAAAGTCGTGCATTGTACTTGTATAGTAATTGGTGCATTATATTTTCCGTGTTTTTTGTTTTCTCACTAAAAATTTCACTATCTAAAAAAACCTTTCAATTTGTTTATTTATATATATATATATATATATATATATATATATATATATATATACAGTAGAACTCCAATTATCCGAAAGAATGGGGATCGGGACCCATTCGTATAATCAAATATTCGGATAATCGGAGTTTTTTTTTAAATTGCCATTGGAGAGAAAAAAAGTTACGTTTTGATATTGCACTATTTTTTTATTGAATTAAATGAAAGAACATGACATTTTCACATGTTTTAAATATAAATAAAATGTATTTATGTACAAGTTTAGAAATAAAAATCATTGTTTTGTAAACATCTCCGTCAAATCAAAACAATGTGCCTACACTGGCTTTGCTAGTGGAAGAATAATAGCGCACTTAGACTTTTTTTGGACAATTTTTTTCTGAGAGTGATTCGGATAATCGGCGATTCGGATAGTCGGAGTTCGGATAATTGGAGTTCTACTGTATATATATATATATATATATATATATATATATATATAGCATAGTAAATTATTCCTTTATCACGATAATAGCAATCTATAAAAACAGCCTGCTATCAATTTTTTGTTTGTTAAACATGTTGCAATTACAATATGACAAGAGCAGTATGTATATCAAAAGTTTCGCGACAGTGCACGCCCGAGCTTTCTGCTACAAAAAGCTCTTCGCTATCGCGCCATCAGCGGGCGCGTACGCTCAACGGAGCGACTCGACGCGTCGTGTGTCGACTCAATGACGAAATTGAATTTTAGGCTCCTGCGTTCGGGGGCAACATCAAAAGGATTTGCCTCTATTAGAACGAACAACACCATCCACGCGTGGCAAAACACTCAGGCCACAGATCCAAACGCCTTGTCTTGGGAAGCTTTCACACGAAGAACGAATTTATACGATAGATAGAGAAAAAATCTATATAAAACTAGTGAGGCGCGTGGCATCGTGCCTCAAGGCAAATTGCTGGATCTTCCCATACCGTAATTAAACATTCGAAGAATAAAAATAATCAGTCAACAAAAATGTCTGATGAATATATCTTATAAAATAAAATCACAAAAAATGTGAAAACTTATTAGATTAGTCAACTTTGTTTATATATGTTTGAATGAAATATATATGAACAATACCTAATTAAGCGGGCTTATTGTTAGAATGAACAATTTTATTTCAAATGCATCAATTTTTCATTCGTAAAATATATGCACTGAGTTAAGAATTTTAAATAGTCCAAAAACTAATCAGTACGTCTCCACATCAATGCGAATCGAATGTTTTTTGAATCATTCAAATCGGATGATTTGTTCTCGCAGAACCTGCCATTTTTTGCACTTTTTGCTCCGTATCTTCGAAACGGCTAGACGAATACGAATCGAATGTTTTTTGAATTATTCAAATCGGTTGATCAGTGTTCCCGAAATCGTTGACGAAAATTTGTATCCGCACACACACACTTACACACATACACACACATACACACATACATCCATTTTTTCTAAGGTATGCCAAACTATTCCAAACCTTTGAATCATGAAGATATATAAATAACTTCATTTTTGATTCTTTTGCGATTACTATAACTTATCCTACGAGAAGTTAAAAATGTGGTTTTAGTTCTTACTTGTAATTTGAAAGCTCTTCGTTTTGAATTGATGAGACGTTAAATTTTTATAATATTCAAATTTTAATTGAGGCCTAATTGCAATTAACCCGACCCGACGACGTTTCGAGTGTCATCCATGAATGACCTTTGCACGACCGAGCTATGTGTACCAGTGTAGTCAATGGACGACATGTTATGTGTTGGTCTTAATTTCAAGAGTTATCATTATGACTTAAACTATTGGTAATTTTAACTTTTAGTTTTTCAGAATGCTCTGGTCATTTGGTAATTTTACCTGGATAGTACTCAAGGAGATTTGGAAATTGGTAATCTTGTAGATTTTGTTATGCTTTTTTACGAATTTTAATTTTGCCACCTCGAATATTTACTCATTTTATTTTAAAATGAGCCGGAACGGAGATATTGTTGAAAAAAAAGGTTGAAAGTCGTGAAGAGCATCGAAATCTACAAGACTACTAATTTACAAAACTTTTTGTACTAGAATTACAAAATGGCTGGACTAGAATTGCAATTTTTATATTTACAACACAATTTTATTGATGATAGAAATATCTCAAAATATTTTGTTGTTCCTGGCCCTTTCAATAGCACTACTAAGGGGCACCTTGTTCCGTACAGCAGCGGCACTCCTACAAAAAATACTCTCATTGTAGCAAAAAGGCTAAAAATTAATATTATTGCTATTACTATTACTAATTGATGCCAGATATATTTGAGATTGTTCAATGTAATTTCCATAAAAATCTTAATTTGGTATAAATAGCAAAGTGTAGTGTATTTTTCCTACAAATTCTTCAACCTCATTCATATAATTTCTATTTTTAACTTCGTGCATGTGTATTTATTCAATGTAAAAAGATTCTTATTCATCTTCATTTGAAAGCAGCTTCCATTTACGAATTTACAATGCAAGTACAGAAAAGTCCGCGCAAAATTCTATACAGTTTGAGTCATTTTATATCCCAGCTCATGATACGGTCTAGACAGAAATTCTAGAATATAAAATTCTGACGCAAATGAAGTTATGTTCCTAACTTTTGTATTAAGACTTATATTTACTGCTATACTAATAATCATTGACGACTGATTGTAAGATAATACAATATATACAGATATTGACCTAAACTTTTGCTTATGACAAAGTATATGTGTATGTGCATGCTTTTATGTTATTCGAAATTATACAAATTATTATATAAGCAACAAAATTTTTCGTTTAAAATTTCAACTAAAATAGTCAACTTACGTCTTTGGCAAAATGTTCCAGTTTTTAAAATTGGTTTTTGGTTTGGCGCAAATATTAACAAATAATTTGCTCCTCATTTTCAATTATATAAAAACGACTCGAAAAAACTAATTAACGAAAGTCCGTATGGTTTTATCAAATGGCAGTTAAGTTTTGAAAAAGTGTAGACGGAAGGCCAGAGTTTGGCTCACGTATACAAACATACACACATACTTTTTTTCAGTTCTGGTATCAAACGATTCAAAGTGACTTGTTGAAGTGGAACATTGCGAAAAGTTTACAATCTAATTAACTTATTACCATAGGGTAAGTTTAAGTAATTATCCAAAAATTAAAAATGAGCATTTTTGCATATTTTCACGTTTCCTGAACATTTTGGCATACCTCAGAAAAAAATGATGTGGGTATGTGTGGGTGCATTTTTTTTGTTTGTGTGGGTGCATGTGTATGTATAGTATATGTTTTGTGTGGCGCACGGATCAAATAATTTATAATAATCCATTTGAATATTGGAAAATTTTGTTATGGTACGGAAAGATACAACCATTTGCCTTAAACACGTTGCCCTACATCCAATTTTTTTGGCGAAAATATGAACTTCTCCTTCGGGATCCTCATAATTTCCTCCTCATAATAACTTCCCGTAGGGTAAGATATAGTAATAGGCCGAAAATCTAAAATGAAAATTGTTGCATATCTTCACGTTTCAGAGATCTCTGAACATTTTGGAATAACTCAGAAAAATAGATGTGTTTGTGTGTGTGTGTGTGTGGATACAATTTTTTGGCGATGATTTTGGGCGTATGGATGAACCAATTTGAAAAATTCAAAAAGCAATCGATTTTTATTAATAGGGGGATGTGCTGATTAGTTTTTGGCAATACACGAAACAAAGAGTGCAGAAAATAAAAAACGAATTTTTGAGAAAATGGAGTATCCGATTTGAATGATCCAAAAAACATTCTTCTTGTGTTGGCAAAACAATCATTTTTGAAAAAAGCATTTTTTTGTTTTCCATTTTTTTTTGTATATAGAAAATTTTTCAGATTCTAATTTTAATTTTGGCTAAAGCTCTGAAGCCCACTTATATACTTAAAATAAATAATTTTAACTTCGTATTTCAGTTTATATAATTCTTATAAATATTAGAAAATGTTACAGTATTTATCATAATTTATTTGAAAACATTCAATATTCCTTGATCATTCCATCACAGTACGGGAAGTTCCAGCAATTTGCCTTAAGGCACAATGCCATTTACCACTAGTTTTACTTATATATTTATCAGTGATAATAATTGCTAAAACCTAATTGTTTGAAAAGTATTATCATTACTTAATAAAAAGTTTTCTTTTAAAAAATACACGATATTATTCTGCCCTATTGTGTATCATATTTCCCCTCATAGCAGTATACATTTATTTGCATAATAGAAAATTATGTCTTACCCGGCGATGTGATCAGTCTGTCTAGAAGTCTGACAATAAGTCTCATATTATCATAGCCTGTCGGGCAAGTATCACTTGTTTGGACACAAAGTGGAAATAAAGTTGACAGTTTTGCCACAAACTTCAGACGGTTTCTGGTATGAGCTTCGTTTATCTTTAAATCTCTTTTATTTGAAGAACACGCAACGTCTACGTTTTATTGTGGCGAGCGATAGTCTGTTTATTTAATTACGCGGTTACGACCCGCAGAAGGATTGAATTGTAAAAGTTCCTTTATTGAATGGCGAAAGTCTCGACGTGTGGTGTTAGTTTTGAATCGCAATTACTTTTCTATTTGATTAGGATTTTTATACGTTAAGCTTCCGACGATACCATTTACAATTAAATTAATTTATAGTTTTATTAATATTAACTACCCTTAGGGGTTTCTCACACTACTTTTTCCCTGAAACGAGTTGGAGTTTACTTCAGCTTACAGACCTGCCTTAGGGCAGTACTACCTATTATATTTATATTATATTTTAGGGTACGTTACAGTAATCACAAAAAATCGAAAATGACAATTCTTGAATAAATATATTTATATTTCAAGATCTACTAAACATCATCACCTTAAAAAATGGATATGTGTGTTGTGTTTTTTTTTTGATACAGTTATTTCGTCCACGATTTTGAGAACATGGATCAACCGATTTGAATGATTCAAAAAACATTCGATTCCTATTTATGGGGAGACGTGCTGTTTAGTTTTTAGCAAAGGCAGGTCTAGTCATTTTGGAGATACATAGCAAAGAGTGCAAATAAAGGCAATTCTTGAGAGAATGGAGCATCTGGTGATTGATTGATTTAAACAACATATTTATTTGCAGTCAAAAAGGTAAGACATTATGTTCTGATATGATCGTTACAAATCATTTTTATTGTTTCATATATATGTATAAATATTGATACGTACGTAGACAAATGAACAGGTGAATTGGTAGATAGGTAAACTGGTGGACAAGTAATTTGGATGGTATGTAAAATGGAACACAGGACAACTAGTTGACAAATATGAAGACAAGTAAATTGGTAGATCTGTAATCGGGTTGACGGGTAAATTAGTTGATAGATAAATTGGTTGGCAGATAAATTGGTTGACAGGTAAAATGATGGACAGTTAAATTGGTGGATATAAAAACAGATTGGTAGGTGAATTGATAGATACGTAAATTGGTGGACAGTTAAATTGGTAGACTGATAAACAGGTTGACAGGTATACAGGCGATATACAGACGATAGGTAAATAAGTGGACAAGTAGACAAATAGAAAGATAGGCAGAGAGATAGGTAGACAGAGTGATAAGTCAACAAGTTGAACGCTGAAAAGATAGAAAGGTAGACAGGCAGATTGGTAGAAAGGTAGAAAGGTAAAAAGATAGAAAAGTAGATAGGTAGAAATGTAGACATGTAAACATTTAAGCAGGTAAATAGTTAGATAGATACAAAAATAGGCTGTTGGACAATTTGACAAGAAGTCACTTAATTCAGAAGTTTAAAAAATCATGATTAATAATAGCTATCTAGAAAAATTCAGCGTCATAGTTGAGTATTTTTACAGTTAATATTTAAGTTATTCAATATCAAAACATTAGCATTTGTTTAAAGTAATATCAAAATATTAATATAGATATATTGAATCTATAAAAGAATTTTAATTGCTCAGTTTGATATCAACGATAATTATTTATACCATTACTTTAAGTCTAGAATGTTGATTACAACATACTGCAAGCGCTTTTCTAATGGAAATATTCTTCCTCAGTACTAATATTCGATCGACTTCCATTTTAATGATAATGAAGCTTGTGAATGAAACGTAATTAGTCGTATATTTTCTTCGCGAATCATTATTTATAATTCGAAAGTAATTAATGCATTTTTCTACGTCAATTAAGACGCGATGGAAGAAGCCAATATTTGCTTTTCTTTTGAAAAGATATTCTCACAAAGACTACTAATTGAGTACTAAATTTCCGCGTTCATTTGAAAAATTAATATAACTTTTTTAATATTTATCATTAAGAGAAACAATGTATATAAATTCATGCTTTGGAGGAACGTTCGCAAATACTTGCATTAGTAAAGCTATTTTAATCGTTATGAGAAAATATCTATTATAAGAAAGTTCCTTTTCAACAAACAAAGGCTCAGTTTCAAACTCAAACATTTAAAGTTGCTCAGTTATTTTGAATAGTATAAATTAATAATAGCGTTTTGTAAAAAATCTCTCCTTTAGTTGGATAAATAATTTTGTTCTGGCACTATTTCATGGATAACTTTATTAACTCAAGATATATATATATATATATATATATATATATGCTTTTTTCATTGATCGAAAGCTAATGAAATTTTAGGAAAAGTCCAGAAAATTCAAGTCAATAGGATTACTAAGTTTTTTTTTTATTTGAATTCGAAAAAAGTCTGGCCAGACCACTCGGACCGACGGAGGGTTAAAATAGTCTGCACTCCAAGCATAGTTTTTTCGTTCTTCTTTCTACTTATTTACTTAATATATTTACATTTGTTGTTGTAATTTTGTTAAATATTATATATGATCAAAATAAGCAAATACAATATTTTTCTCAAAATTTTAATTCACTTGTCGCTAACTTATAAAATTCTTAGAAACAAATAAAATTTTACCCAGTTATGTCCATAAAAAACTTTGGTTAAAGTGGGGATTATCTTGAAATTAATATTAGGAACTAAAGCATTCAGAGAAATCTTTTTAAACATTTTGGAAGCATCTGAGCCCTTGGGAGCGAAAAAATACGAAAATATCTTTAATATATATATATATATATATATATATATATATATATATATATATATATATTAACGTTTGTATGTAAAAAAGAAAAGGGCTGTTTTTAGGGCTGTTTTTAAAAAAAAGAATTGGCCAACTTGATCCAGACGTTGTTGAGTTATGCGCTTACCAACACATATTGCGATTCATTTTTATATATAAGAAGATTGGTTATAATTTTTATTTAGATATTGTAAACTAAGTAACCGTGCTTAAAAACAAAAAGTAATAATTTCTATAAAAATTTGACAATGTGGACGTTATTCTCCTGATTGTTATGACGCCTGATTTAAGACGATGACGATCATTTTTCCTCTACTTTAGAAAAATATTGTTAAAATAATCACACTTTACTTTTATTTAAGATAATAGTGGTGGAACTTTTTATCCGTGGTAATAATAATGATTTAATTTTTTAGTAAAAGTAATGGTAATGTCAATAAGCGAAAAGTAGTGTATATGTAAAATCAGTTTTCTGTAATTGATAACTATCTATGACGTTCCTTTGAGTTATAAAATGTAAATCGATTAACCTAATTGAGCCATGTAAATATTTATTTTAGGAGCTTTATAAGGTTAATAAAGATGTTCATAAAATTCTTTCTTTGATCGACACGATTGCGTATCGTGAAAAGCGTATACCGACCTCAACGCATCAATTTAGACACACTAGGAAGTATTTGATGGCAAATTTGCAGATGGTCACGTAGTTAAGCAGACGTGTTAAGCTATCGTCGGATTGAGAGATTCAGAACTGCCAACTCCGGAACGGTCCTTTTTCTTTCTATTCTGCTTCGGTTGCGTTTATACACAGATTACGTCTGTAACTTTTCCTCTGTGACAGTTATTCGGAGAAGAAAATCTAGCGCTTCAGAGCCTGCGCCTCCGCCGCCCGGCGGACCTCAGCGACACCGCCACCGACGCCCTGGGCCCCTTTTCTGGTGTTTGCGATATTGAATTCGAATGATTTTGCCCGCGTGCATGCATCGTATACGTTTATAACTGAACTCGGTGAGGAAACCCATCGATATTTACATGATTGCCAATAAAGGAGGGTCTATTGGAAACCATTTCAAAATGTTGATGGACTGTATCCCTTTGTAGTTGATTTTAAATTTATGGTGATCGGCTAGGATGCCCAGAGGTCTCCGCATAAGTTTTACGAAATCAAACGGGGAGCGCGGAAAGAATAAGTTTTATAATGGTATGTGGTTTTTGTTGCTTTGAGGAATACAAAATTTTTATATGCGCAGATGTTTAAACTATGGCTGTGATTTGAATTATTAAATTTACATTGTAAAAAAGTGTGATTTATTCGTACTAACAAAATTATGCAGACGATAATAAAATGCATCAACTCATAAATTTATCGCATGTATTTATAAGTATTTTGTTTACGTTTGAAATTCAAGTGGAATATGATCTAAAAATTATAATCTAAAAATAAATCGCCATATGGAAAAAAGTAAGGAGCGAAACAACATATTTTATGTCAGTTATTTTTAATAAATTTTTAGTTTCATTAAATCATGATTACATTAGATATGAAGAATTGTAAACATATTTCATATAGTTCAGTCTATAAGACGAAATATTTAATAAAACATGGTTTTTGCAGTTTTATGTAATGAATAACATAAAATTGTACAAATATATATATATATATATATATATATATATATATATATGTGTGTGTGTGTACGCCCTAAAGAAACCCTAAAAACTTTTTCCCATAAAATATGTATGTAGTATAAGTTGTATTTATCATGTTTGTAATGCTAGTATTTCATGAACCAATGAGTCGGATCATAATAAATTAAATAGAAATACCTACCATATATAGATTTAAAAAATAGTAAGAGTTGTTAATTTTTGTTTGTTTATTATATAGACATACATATTTAAATTATGATACTTAATTTTCGTGTTCAACCTGATAAATGCATTGATCTGCAGAGCATTTGTTGAATAATGTAGCTATTATTATTATATAAAATACTTTCAAAATTAAAAAAAAAGCATTGGACCTTCCATTGTACACCGCTAAAAAGGACAGGGTGATAATTTTTTTTAAAAAGCATCAAAAAACGCATTTCTACAATGATGAATTGTAGTCGTTGAATTTGCTAGGAGCCTTACTGATCATAGTCAGATAGTTGTTTATTAATGTATTATTTGTTGTTACATTATTAAATAGGTTTTCATAATATAATTGCTCAAAGTCAAATTGGACTTTTAACCCCCGCCCTACCTTACTATATACTGAATTCTAAATTAACGACTATTATATATTTGATTTTATTCCCAAGTAATATCTGTAAACGATATAAATTATTAATGACAATATTTCATCGGCGGTTGCGTTCAGACAAATTCGCAATTTCTGTTTATTACAGTAAGTTGCCCGATGTTATTTATAACAAAGAGAAAAGAGAATTAAAATTTATAAAGGAAACCAGCATGCGTATATATACTCCCAAGGTACATTGCAAACATAAAATAAAGTTCCTTTTCTTCTTTGATCTATAAGAAGAATATATATTAAAATTTTGTCGGCATTATGTTCGGGATAGATCTCTGAGCGCTTTTATTCGTAATGGAAATGTGATAACAAACTATATATAATGTATTATGATGTAGTATTTAATTATACAATGTAAGCATTTATTTACAAGAAAATACATTTTAGCGTTTTAGGGCAATTCTCGGATAAATTAGAAATGTTATGTTACGAGACTCTAATAGTATGAGTTAGTGATCACAGTCGAGCATTTTTCACATAAAACCTAACCTCCAAAAAGTTCAATCTTCAAAATATTAGCTTGGGTTAGACTTTACGTATGTGTAACCAAAGTGACAGAAATTTGCACTTATGATATAATTATTATTTGACATTGTTGTGCCTTTTGGAGGTTAGGTTTTAGATGTAGGTTCAGAACAAAACGCTTGATCACACAAAGCCTTTTGACAGTTCGTGGCTATCACCTCATACGATTATAGATCCATAACATAAATCTTCTACTTTAGACCCCTAAATTTTGACAAAAAAATTTTGTTTGCTAAATGATAATCAAGAGTTTATCTCTTTTACCCAAAACTCTGTTCAAATAGTGTCATAGACGATTGCAGCATAATTGCATAGAGACTAAAATGCATTCCAATAATATAATAGTAACCCTAAAAATTTAAAAACTATGCTTTGGCTATGAAGAGTTAAAGAAAAGAGTGCGCGTAAGGTTCACACACGATTGAAGTAAAACTTTTTTGCTATTGTACGAGATGGCATTTAAGTTAAAAATAAATACATCATATAACAATTTTGAATAATGTTCATCAATAATATGGTAACACTCGTGATGTACACAGTTTTTAATGGCAACCATTATACATATTTATATAATAATAAATTATGAATTTATAATAGCATTAAAAATATTTATAATATTTAAAAACAATAATGCAATTAAAGTCATACTTCAAATACGACATGATCGGTTCGTCATTGGAATTAGCATCTAGGACTTAAATCTTAGAGAAATAAAGTAATTGCCGATTAATAAATTCTATAATATTTGTTCACACAGTGGGTTATGTTAAACAACGCCTAAACAAATATTGTTTTTGCAACTTCAGTAATCATGTAATAATTGTGTGTGAAGAACTTCATGTAACTAAAATCAACATACATTCATTGACTGCTTGTATTTTAATAACCTCAAAAATATATAGTAACCACGAATAATACAAAGTACTTCAATAAACTTATGTTTCTTACACGGCACAGATTTTTCATTTGCTTTATTATTTGCACGTAAACTAAGGGACCGATTCTGCCGCAATGTTATGATAAGTTCATGTTATGAAGAATTTTCCATAGTAATATAGACAAAAGTTATGCGGTTGGTGTTCAGTCAGGCGAATTTCTCAGGTTTTCTCATACAAAACATAACCTAAAAGCCGCACAAATGTCAAAAAAACGATGTTAGATAAGTGTGTGTTTCTGATTCCTCTTAGGTAAGATACGAGTGACGTTGCAGTTTATGTTTAAAACGCCGGAATGAAGAGCAAATACATGATATTTTGACAGCATTCAGTATGATTCATTCGCATAATGTATGGGGAGTCGGAGCGTAACATAGCCATGCCGTAACATTTCTCTGTTATGCGCAGAATCGGTCCATAAATCATGTTTTTTTAAAGATTATTCAGTCTTACTCTACTATAATTTTGTTGACTATTTTATAAATAATATAGTTCGTCTCTATTAACACACCTCATCTAATTACTCGTCTCTACACTCTCTACACCTACACTATTTATCTCATAAATAGTGACATATAGATAGGAATACTGTAGAGAGTGTAATTAAAGACAATAAACGAGTAATTAGAGTCGAAGTTTGTTAATAGAGACGAACGAAGTTAACAATAATCATTAAAATATTATTTTTTGTCTAGTAAAGAAGGGCCAAATTGGGATTAGGAATGAAATATAATTTAGTTCTCTTTCTATCAACTGGATGGACATATACTTAATTCTGTACTGCCTAAACATATATAATAAGTATCTTTATTTGATCGCTAATGTTTTAAAGAATAATTTTTATACAGCACATCATTATTGCCTTCCAATGACGTATCATTATTTTTCTATTTAAATCTTTCAATGTTATAACATTTAAAAACACAGGCCAGACCATTATTGAAATGTCATTCCATTCTCCGTACTCGTGACGCATCTTGTGCTCGGTAATTAGGGTATGACATGCGGTGCCCTTGATCGTAGTTGAAATGCATTTTAGGGATGGGCTATTCTTATTGATGTTAGTACTGCGAGTCGTTGTACATGATGTTTTCGATATAATCAATCTTTAAAGAAATTCAATTATGCTGCACTAGCTACATTTCTTAATTTGTGGTAAATATAGAATTTTCCTATAATCCTTCTTATATAATATATATATATACAAATATTCTGATCAAAATTGAATTAACTATGTTTTACTTTATCAATTAGTTATACTTTATATGTTTTTTTATTATTTGAACAGCAATCAGAACTTACGAGTTTTATGAGCTGTTTTGATGATATCGCTTAACTGATTACGACTTTTATAGATGACAGTTGTTCCATCTCTATGTAATGAATTTTACTATTACATTGTCTGCATTGGTGTCAATTTTTAATACAGCATTGTCGGCTAAAAGCTATTTTCACTTGGAAACACATTGCTATATTTCCAAGTAAAAAATCGATCTCACTATTGCTTGACAGTCCCCGAGGAGTCTATCAAACTTGGAATCTCTGTTTTAAATACCATAGCTCCAATCACTAACCCATAGGCGAGTTGTATGAAACAATATTTCCAAATATCTAGTACATCACACATACAAATCTAACTAGTATTTTTTTTGCAAGCAAATATATTACGTTTAAATTCATATAATCAATATATATAATAATAGCTGGCGTTATATATATTAGTTGGCGTTTTTCAATTGAAAGCATTCTATTGCATTGCATTGCATTGCATTGCATTCTATCTTCATAACTATTACATTGAATCAAATTTTGAAAAAGCCGTTATTAGTATATAAGATGATTTTTTTTTTTTTTTTTTTTACATGTTCTATGGTATGATTTACCCATCGGTGATAAAAATCTTTTTAGTTATTAGTTGATATATATCAATTATCAAAATATTTCACAAGTAATCATAAACCATATGTTGCAGTAACAATGACATGTTATAGACATCTACTAATTAGCAATAATATTTCTTAATCTGCACCAGAGTTTCCTCAATAAAAATCTGCATCATCATCCCTCCATTATGTAATTGCAAAAACGCGTAAAAGCTGTTAGTTTGTTAAAGTTCCAAACTATGATCATCGGGGCCACTTTTAGCTAATCATTAGCAGTTTTGTGAAACGTGGTCGGCGTAATGCGGTTGTGCGGTCGCTCGACATGACGAATCACAATTACTCGATCCATTGGCTCGTTCGACAGCGGGCTCTGTGTTCACCTCGCCGCAAACAGGAGCGTCCGAGAGGCCCGGCCGACGGTAAGCGACGTGTGCCATTCTATGCAAAACATTTTAGAGGTGCCCACAACATATTGAAAAAATATCGATTGATATAATACAACAATTTTTGAAAGCTTTCGCTATGAGAGTGTTTTCCGCAGGAGTGTCGCTTCTGTACGGGAACAGCTGAACGGATACTACTAACAACACTTATGATTTTTTCATCATTTCAATAAAAGTGTATTGAAAAATTAAAAATTACGCTTTTAATAAACTAAAAATGACAATGAAAAACTAGAATTTTCAGTAGTTAAACTCATAGTGATAAATCTTGAAGCAAAGGCACAAACAATATGTCGTCCATAGACGACCACTGCACACACAGCACGTCATGCGGTCCATGTTCGTAGCGAAAGGGTTAAAATAAACATTTTTGTTCAGATAAATGAACTATGAGAACACTAAAATTTTAGCAAAAAATTCTGATAGACAATCTAATAAAAATGTATTACAATATACAAAATTGGTGTAATTTGTATGTTTAAGAATATTCAAAATATAGTATGCAATTCCGTAGTTTTCATTCGATGTAAATCATTTTGGAGTTGCGCATAGCATGTTTGAAAAATATCTAAATAGGATTTTTTTGTCGAGGTAATAGTAAGTTTTTTGAAAAGAAATTGTTATAGACAATTTGTCAAAAGTTTATCAGTTTGTAGACAATTGATCGAAATTGCAAATAAAATATGTTTGGTAATATTTAAAATATAATTTATCAAAATATTATGCTAATCAGTTTATACTTTGTTTTCAAACTTGATAAAATAAGAGTACAGTATTCACGAAGTAAAATAGGCAACACTAATGTACCTTAAGATAAACTTTATTAATATTACTTTACTTAAAATTACCGGGAAGTGGCAAAATCAAATTCAAGAATGTGAACGTAATATTTCACTAATATATTTAATAAATGCTGTTATTAGATCGAATATTCTGATCCTTTCTGATTTATAAACTTGTTTCGGTTAGATTAGTGCACCAAAATATTTATATATAAATGTGGTACAATGCAAATATCAGTAATGAAATGAAAAATGTTTGAAATATTTTTTTTTATTTTTCGAAAAAGAATAATCAATATATATAATTGTATCGAACTGAAAAACCCGAAAAATCGGTAACAAAACTGTTCCCTGCGAAGAAAATCTTTGACAAATTAACTTTATATACATTATATGCAATGATATGTTTCCTCACGTTCATCTAATTGCAGAAAATAGTCTGCACTTGAGTATAATTCTTAATTTTCTTCATATCTTCACGTTTCAGGGTTTCTGAACATTTTTGTATATCGAAAATTATTCAGATTTTAATTTTAATTCTGGCTAAGGTTCGAAATCTCACTTATATACTTTAAATAAATAATTTTAACTCTGTAATTCAGTTTATATATTTGTTTTAAATATTAGGCAATGTTACAGAATTTATAATAATCTACTTGAAACCTTAATATTCCTCGATCATTTCGTTACGGTACGGTAAGTTTCAGCAATTTGCCTTAAGGCACGATGCTATACACCACTAGTTAATATTATATTGTTAAAATGTTTTGTTATTAAGTTTCCGAAGAAGCGAACATACCATATCTCTGAAGCGTTGAATAAAATAATTAGAATAGCAACAAATCTAATGTGTTGAAGATAATTGAAGGCGTATAACAAATTGTTACATATGTATATTGAAACTCATAACCATTTTACTCTCATCAATTAATTGTTGAAATTTCACATTAAAACGTATCAATCACCGATCATTCTTCGCTCAAGGCTTAATTTTATACCAAAAACCCTTTACAACATAACAATTTTAATCCATATTAAATCGTATCACATTACTATAACGTCAACTGCATGGTACACGTATAAATGATGATATTGATAGTGCAGGCTGTCCATTGAAATGTATCCTGCATCCCATGTATAAAAAGCCAACGCGTGCCCGTGCTCGTTCATTTCATTGAGGATTGCCAAATTTGATAATGACGGTAGCGCTAAAATGCAATCAGAGAAAAACAATGGTTCATTACCGATATCTGACCAGAAGATCTCTCGGCGTTGCGGCTGATCTGATGACCTTTCCAGCAGCAGTGCGATATCAGGTCACCAAGTCGAAAATATTACTAAGGGAGCTCGAAATGCGCGATTGCTATTGGAGCTCAGATTACTCTAGATTTTTTTTTAAAAATATGATAATAATTTTATATTCCACATTGTGATGTTATTTAAGGGGTCAATGAGTTTTTTTTTTTGTTATAGATTTATTTAGCAATCAGAAAATTACAATTTTTCTATAAGCTAAACTGCGAACTATGTGGGTGTTAAAATAAGATAGGATCCACTGATCTATCTTACATTATGTTACTTAATATATTTATATATATAACTAATGATTATACTTAAATACTATGTAGAGGCCACTTTCTCTTCAATCTTAAGTTTTGTTGAGGGCGCAGTAAATCCTTTATCGATTCATTTGGGTGCATCTCCAATCTGTTACGGTATTTAGATCATATAGTAGAAGAGCCAGTGAACTATTTGACTAACCTGTTTTCACAAAGCCAGAAATTTTTTTAATGATAATTTATTATCGGCCCATTAAGAAAATACCATTCTGGCAGTCATTCCGCGGTTGCGTCATCATCCCTTCAATTTGTGAAAATGTAAAAAAAAAATTTTTATAACTTGCTCGCACAAGGCTCAAATTTTGAGGGTGTCTTCTTTTAACTGTTCAGAAAGCATATGTAAAAAGCCAGCCCATTCTGACGGTTGCAAGGGTCTGCCAGAAGAGTACATAATAGTCATGACGCGCAAGGGTGTGGGCGCATTGCCATACATAATTGACTTATACCCTTGTATTTGAATAATTTATACGCCATTTTAAAGGTCATTTTGAAAACATCCGTTATACCAAACTTAAACTTTGTATCTCACCTTGTGGCCGAGATATCATTGAAAATATTCCAAAGTGGCCCCTTTTTCAAACTCAATTTTTGGCGTAACCATAAAAGATATCGAAAAAAAAATTACGTGATTCTACTCATATTGGCTTAAACCACATAATGTATAGTAATATATGCTAAATAATCCTTTATTATTAGCTAAAAAGGATAAAATAATTTTTCAATTAATGTTTTCGGATAGTGCGTTTTGTTCAATTACTTTATTATTAGCGTTATTTAAAAGCTTATTGTTTTCTCTTTTAGTACTGCAAATATGGTTTAAATCAAATTTGTGGAACACTTTGAAAAATTGAAGAAACTAGAACCAGTACACCCGATTTCGATATCTTTTATGGTTACGCCAAAAATTGAGTTTGAAAAAGGGGCCACTTTGGCATATTTTCAATGATATCTCGGCCACAAGGTGAGATACAAAGTTTAAGTTTGGTATAACGGATGTTTTCAAAATGACCTTTAAAATGGCGTATAAATTATTCAAATACAAGGGTATAAGTCAATTATGTATGGCAATGCGCCCACACCCTTGCGCGTCATGACTATTATGTACTCTTCTGGCAGACCCTTGCAACCGTCAGAATGGGCTGGCTTTTTACATATGCTTTCTGAACAGTTAAAAGAAGACACCCTCAAAATTTGAGCCTTGTGCGAGCAAGTTATAAATTTTTTTTTTTTTACATTTTCACAAATTGAAGGGATGATGACGCAACCGCGGAATGACTGCCAGAATGGTATTTTCTTAATTGGCCGATAATAAAATATCATTAAAAAAATTTCTGGCTTTGTGAAAACAGGTTAGTCAAATAGTTCACTGGCTCTTAGACTAATAGTTCTTTATATGTTTCGTGCACAGTCAACATTTTTAGGTCGCCATAGACAGTTTTGTTAGTGACATGCCAGGGTGAGTTGAGGATGGCTCTTAAGATTTTAGTTTGTGTTCTCTGCATAATTTCCAGATTAGATTTGGAGGCGCATCCCAGTGGTCAATGAGTGTAGGCAGAAAGTATTGCACCTACATATTCCAAAAAATATTACCATATATGTTTTGCATAGTCATCATACATTATTGCATTGCATTAGTAAAATTTTACGTCAATATATTAAGTTTCTTTCTAAATTAGTACATATAAACGTTTTATTACACTTGGTTATTGATGTTGACATTTGTGAAACAATTAACTTCTTGTAGAAGAAGTTTGTTTTCATCTAACAATCCGATTCGCTAGTTTTATGTTTTCTCGACTTTACAAGCCATTCTGAATAGAATGAGACCAAATTTGGAAAAAGTATATGTATGTATATGTGTGTGTGTGAACAGATTTTTTACCGTAAATCGACATTTTCTGAAAAACGGCTGGATCGATTTCAAAATTTTTAAAGCCTTTCGATGTATCTCGATGAGAACTAGCGTTTCTCGGTTTTATGCGACGATCTGCCGAGCCGTTTCTTTGTAAATCGCAGAAAATGCGATGCACCACTAGTTTCTGCTAAAAGCTGATAAATGAGTATAGTAGAAAATACTGAAGCTACACTTACCAATAAATATAACCATATATGGCATTATTGCGTAAGGATAAGTATAATATTTTTATTTTTTTTTTTCAAAATAATATTATTGTTTTATATTGCACTTGATAATTTATATTGCACTTGATAATTTATATTGATTCTCTTGCATTTATCATAAACTTGCTATGAGTTATATTTTTTATAAACGATTTGCAGGTTTCAATAAGTTAGCAATAAGCATAATATCTTTTTATTTATTTCCTTGAGAATTTTTAACATTTTTATTATTTAAAATGGTAAAAACAAGTATTAGCAACCACTGGTTCCAGATTCAAAATCTATTTTGATATATCAAGCAGTAATGATCTCAGGTTTTTACTTGAGCTTATAGATCTCGAAAAAGGTATCTAGTAAAAACAGCTTTTTGGACCTTTTGAGATCATAATTAAAAAATTAATCTAATATAATCTTATCAGATAAATAATGATTAACCACTGGGTTGCCTTCTTGAATCACTATGTTAAGAAATGTACATTCTTATTGATTTTTAGAACACATAGTTCTGCTTGCTGTTTTATTAAAAAAATATCAGTGCTTGTAATTAAGGTGACCATATTTTTTAAAGTCAAAACCGGGATGGTAATTGTTTATTATGCTAACCCGGGGGCGGAGGGAGGGTAGTGTTTATGCTAAATAACTCAAATATGATTTTAAAATAACATATACTATTTAATATTATCAACAATATTTTTTTAATGAATCAATTTTGTTTCAATTTTGAACATTGTATAAATTTCTGTGAAAATTACTTAATTATAAACTTGATCAAAATATTTTTAAAAAAATTAGCACTTGTTTGTTTGTTTTCATAATTTTTGTTAATTTTCGTGGAACTGAAAGTTTAAATTTATTAGTCTTAGATGCTATTTTAACCCGTCTTTGAATTCGGCATCTCGTTTACAACGTATTGTTTCATATAAGCAAATCGTTGTCTTGTAAATTTTTTATCAAATAATTTAAAAAAATCAGTTTAAATCTATACTTCTCGGAAATCCGGGACAAAAGATCTAAATCTGGGAAAAATTTTGCATTTAGAAAGACTCGGGACACAAGGTGGAAATCCGAGACTGTCCCAGCCAAACCGGAACGTATGGTCACCTTATTCTAATAAATAAGATTTAAACACAAATGTTTTATTTTGTTTCTTTACATATTTATCAACCTCAGTACTTTATTTTTTACAAATAAAATATAAACATATTTGAACCTAACAATATAATATATTGTACCATTGTGTAGATTTACATTTTTGGTTCGTTCTAGCGAAATAGTATTGTATATATATGTAATCAAGTACATAGAGGTAGTTAATTTAATTTCCATATATTTTACTGCTGCGCTGTTATTTCAGAATTCCTGTCTCGGTATTTGAAAATGTGCGAGTTTCACTGTGGCACACTCCAATTTAGAAAAAAATAACTATTCGCAGAATTTTTTATCAACCGTTTTGGTATGAACAAAAATATTCTCGGGTGCAGCGCGATGGTATTGTTTCGTTTTGTCTGCGTTTTGAACATGTGCTACGCGACATATGTGGACACGGCTTTTCAATCATTCTCTAGTATTTGCATACATTGAATTTGAAATATCATTTTTTGCATTTTAAATTTTTGCTGTATCATTCCGTACTTCGTCTTGCGATTTGTGAATCAATTTCCGTTGATATTCAAATAGATCTCACACGATTTGTAATTCAGAAACCTGCATAATTACTTTTCTGTGTGAATTTTGATATATAATATCAAAGAAAAAGTTTTGTGTAAGATGTATACATAAAGGCTTGTCAACAGCTTTGCTTCTTTATTAGCTATTCATGATTCATTACTATATATTTATGTTCCTGAATTATACGTTCCGTATATTATTATTGTCTTTGATTTCTCCAAAGAGTCGAGAATTGTCTTTGACTATTGATGACCAAACTGATATGGAAATATATTTTTTTCATACATTGAACATCATCCAAACGAGCTGATAGCAAGTCTTTATAACACCACTTACAATATAAGACTAAAAAGAATGCAATTAATAGATCTAACACTTCAATCAATAATAAGTTGTTCTACCATATTATATATGATAGGTGTGTGTATGTATGTGTATATGTAGTCTGTGTAATGTACTTTGTTTATAATGGTATGTATATATTTGAGTTTTTTTTTCTTTATTATACTAAAATTTAATTAAGATATAATTTAGTACATTATTAAAAGGTGAACCACTGGGTTTTCTTTGAAGTTCTATGTTATTTGCCAACCTATTTACTCAATGTCTTTCTATTTAGACAGATTGTAATTTATAAGAAAATAAAAAAAAATACATTAAACTATCTATCGCCGTGTCAAAATCATAGTAAGGGAAATATTCAACAGAATCAATAAATTATCTATCAAAAACAGCTAGTTCATATTATTATAGTTTGCATTTCTATATATATTACTATTACTATTTGTTTTCTTCAAGAACGAGCTGTTTAATCGATCAATAAAGTATGAAAGATTATTAAATATTTTACAATCAAGAAGAATTTGTGAATTAACTCAAAGTTCATTCAAAGTTATTCTAATGTAAGTTAAGATACTCTTTTACTGGTCCAAATATTTTTACTATAGATGTGTCAACATGAATTTTACTGTCATGTCCAGAAAAATAAAATTTTATTTCTGCGATATGAAAGTATTTTTGCTAAAATAACTAATTAAGCTTTGACTATCATAAATGTTCATTATTTTTCATTTTTTATAATATACGTTAAAATAATAATAGTATTAGAAGAAAAAAAATTCAAATGTCTTATTCTACAATAAATAAAACAAAATCTTTCTATCACATTTTTAACATCAGAATAATGAAATTTTGAGTAGAAAATGGACATAGAAAAAGTCTTTTTTTCATAAATTTTCTATAAAAATCTTCCAGGCCATTTCTTTGCTATTAAAATTAAAAAATAAAATTAGATATAATAAAAAATAGACTATTTACATACTAAATTATTAGAAGCCTTCGATAAGCGGTTCAATCATGAAAATTCATCAAAGTTCAGAATTTCACCTCGTGTTTCAACGATTCTAATGAAGTTCATGCCGAAGCATCTGCACCTGTTATTTGTAGATAGCTAGTGATTGCAGTTTACGTCCGCACTTAAATAAAATACTTGTGTTAAACAAATGAATGTAATTTATACAATTCCAGATACTACAATCATGCTTCAAATATCAGATAATTTTCAAATATTCATGTTTCATGTGATATGAATTGAAAATCGTTTTTAGTTTTTTTTTTAATTTTTATTTGGTCTTGCTTACTCTGAGCATTTACCTACACCTACAATATTTTATTTATTTACATTCCATACTATTTTTTTATATCATATTCAATATATATGTATTATATCCTATTCTAGATTCTTCTTCATTTTTTTTTCTTCAATTTCTTTCAAATCTTTTCTTCAATTTAACTTTTTCATTCTCTCTCTTTAATTCTTGCTCTTTTATTCCAAATTTTTAATTTTTATTCAACTCCTATCTTTTTTCCATTTTTTTTCTTTCATTCTTCTTTTAATTTCAGCGTGTTTTAATATATGTTTTTCTTACTCATAATTCAACTCAGCTCTTCGAATTCTGTAATTTCTATCCTTACTTAATTTTTATACAAATTCTACTTAACAATTCCTATTATATTTAATTTCAAATTAACTATATATATATATATATATATATATATATATATTTGTCTTAAAATATTTTTTCAGTGAAAGCATAATTTTATTTTTCTAAATAAACAGTTGAACCTTTTATCTAAATAGCTGATTCCAATGTCTATACATTAAGTTGATTATTTCTCAGATATCGTGAAGTTCATGCAACTTGCTTTAAGGCAAAATGCTACTTGCAACTAGTTTAATAAGAAATTAGATCCAAATATAAAACTTAGCTAGGGGTGTATATTTTTGTTTGTGAATGAAATTTATTTTTATAAAATAGTCACAATTCAGATGTGAAAGTAATTCCCAGCAAAATGCTTTAGACGCGTCAAATTGATTTAAACTAGAATGTCAAGGAATTACTAAACTACTCAATCCACAATATGGAATAATTATTTTTATATAATAAGTAATTAAACCATAATGACTATCATGAACGTTCATCGTCCTCGGCCCATTCGCATCGAGCATCCAGCGCACGTAGTTCTATAAATGCATTCTCTTCTATTCGCTTGATGTGTGGGATATTAATTACAACACAAGCTCGGATACACGCGAATTTTTTTACAAGCGCGCTGTCCGCAACCATGAAATATGCAAAACCGCTCGCATTTTTATAAATCACGCCAATAAAGCGCTAAAACAGAGCAACGCCACGGGTTATAATTCAAATGATTTTAATTTTAATCCACGACAACAAACAAAACTCATTGTATCGACGGTATTATTTTCGCACTGGATTTAATATCATTTACGGTTTTAATGTGCATTTTGAAATTTCCATTTGCATACCTTTATTTGAATACATATATAAATATATGTTGGTATATCCCTATATATTACGTGTGTGCGTGTATCTATGTGTGCTTTTTATACCGAAGGAAGTGCATTTAGGCATTCCAGGCTAGGTCTTTTGTAAGGTATGTCGGTCTCAATACCGCCTGGGAATAATGTCGACTAAAACCTGTGTATGCCTTTATGCATCCCAGACTGGTATTTTGTCTGGGTATGTCGGACCCAATACCGCCTGGGTGTAATACCGACTTAAACCTCCGCCTTGTGCTTGTCTCTGATCCCCACGGTCAGGCATTACTTTGTGGGGGGAGGATCTAGAATGATATAATTCTTACCTTCATTGAGCGAAGCCCCATTTCTATTGTGTATCTATGTCTGTGTGCATGTATATGTAGTTTTAATTATTGTGTCAGTATATAAGATAAAAATAAAATAATCAATTAAAATTCTTAATCGCAAATTTGCAGATGCTTTTTCCAATAATCAAATAAAGATCAATTTACGACAAATATGATCAACCATATTTAATATAAAATATATTATATGTAAAAATCTATAAAAAACATATATTATTATGTTAAAATTATTATATGATGAAGGGGATGTATAGTAAAATAATATCAATTATCACATACATCAAAAGAAGGTTTTACAATACATGAAATTTTGATCGATATTAATAGTAACTTCCAAAGAATTTATCATGATTTGAAATAATTTTTTAATAAACCACTGCTCAGAATAATCAAATAACAATTAAAAATAGACGCATATTAGCAGTAGAATTGAGAAACTAAAAGGTGTTTAAAAAATAAATTTCTTAATTCTGACTTTTCACATTTTGAACTCTTTCTGATCAAACTGTCGAACGACTAAAATTTTATAATCGGGCAATGAGCATTAAAATTATGTTGATGTTTTATTGTTATTAATAATGCATATGCTTTTGTTATGCTAGTAGCCTTAGGTTCTACTTCTGTTTTAAGAAAGGTGGTAAAAATATTTTTCTTAATTTAGTTTATTTACATTGTGAAACCTTTGAGATCAAACTGAAAAAGGGCTAAATTTTATATTTGGACAAACTGCAGCTTTAAAAATATATGGATTTTTTGTTGTTATTAATATTACATATACCTACTTTCGTGGTTTTAGTTGCTTTAAATTTTGCATATCCTTAAGAAATTACAAACAAACATTCAAATAATGATCAATGCATGCAAACATCTTAAAATATTGAAAAGTTTATATCTGTTAAACAAGTCTAGCACAAAATAGAGAACGTTCTAAGCATTAATTTGTTTAAAATTTATTTAGATAATTTGCAATAATATATATTTATAAATCTCTTACTTAACTATAATTTTAATTTAATCATTAAATTGGAAGTGATTCAATATTTTCCAATACAAAGCTTTATCACGGAAAATCCACTGAATTATAAATTATGCATTTACATATATCTATTTGTTTCACTAATAAGCATTAGTACAAACGCTATGACTATAAATTTAATAAAATAATTTAAATAACAAGCAAATATTGTTTAATACAACTACGTAAATCAATAGTTAGCGTTTCAGCGAACTGTCACGTTCGTCGAATCTGTAATTTACATAATATTATTTGCATTCATAATTTTACTTCGAGCTTTAATTTTATGAAATATTTATACAGAACTTTGTGCGCTAATTTTTATTAAATCAATTCAGAACAGAATGATTTAGCAATCTATATTAATAAACTTATGTGCATTCCTTTCTTATTCTTCTTTATTTTTATTCATGTCATGGGTGTTCCAGGGTGTAATGGTTGAGCACACGCACTCGTGTGGATAGGGTTGTGAGTTCGAACCCCGCCCGAGACAACCTACTGCATCGTGCAGTAGCGATGTCTATTTTTACTTAAAAGTATAGATCAAAAATATAATTCCAATTGAAAATAGCCCATTTCGGGTACAGTGGTGTGAAGTGCCAATGGGAAATCTTTTGCACCATTCTTCCCTGAATTGAGTTGGAATTCCTCAGCTCCGACCTGCCCTAGAGCAGTACTACCCATTTTTATACACACATGCATTAAGAAATGATGGTGACCAAATATATTATATATATATATATATATATATATATATATATATATATATTCGGCTTGTAATTCTATTAATTGATAAAAGTTTGAATACAAGTATTAATGTAATTTTTAATCCTTATTTTCTATTTGTTATACTTTTCTAATGAGATAATTCTTTTTGTTTCAGGTGAGTTGATAAGTCTACATTTTTGGAATAAATATTTGAAATGTGGGTGGAGCCACAGGGGTAGCTAATACATATATAGGTATGTATATTATAAGTTATCCCAGAACTCAACATCAAGCTAAAACTAGGTGACAATATTGATTGTAACTATCATAAAAAATTGGGAAAAAATTATCTCATACTTTGAAAATGATGAGCTTTCAAGTGCAACCTAAGGTTTGTTAAACAGTGTCTATTACGGGTTAATATGGGTAATTTTTATTATTTTTGTTTAAACTTTGAAAGCGTAACCGTAAATAACATTTCAAGAACTACACTCAAAAATAAATAATAAATAATAGTTTCAAGATTTCTAGAATGACGACTATTTATTAAACTGTGAATTCAATATATTTTCAAAATTGGCTGACTTTCAAAGGCCCATCTTTTAACATGTATAAAATGAAGTATCTTGTTGGACACTTTTTTTTCTTATGTAATTGAACATAGAAAAATTAAATTGCGGATTAAGTAGTCCCTTTTTTACTTTCCAATCGATTTTTTCGTCTTTTTTATTAAGCAGCTGGTGTGGTGTTATATTGTTGTAAACCATTTTTTTAAACTTAAATAAAGAAATAATTTTTTAGAGTATGAATATTGCTTGAATACAAATTGTTAGCTATAATTTTCGTTTTATTTTCGGGCTCATGCCTGATTCGATATGTCAAAATCCTTCGCAAATATTTAATAGATCAGATGTCTGATCGGGCACTTCCTCGCCGTAGTTTGCTTTTAATGGATTTCAATAGCGTGCAGATAAAAAAAGATTTGTGGCCTGAATGTCCCGCTGTAATTTCCGGAACACACAGAACCAATAATGGCACAAACGGTTTCGCACAAAGCGCAAGCGCTACTCGCATAAAAACTAACGCGTTTTGTAATCTGTTATCCTATTTATAAAATGCCAAAACCGAAATCCTGTGCTCATATTAAAATATAATGCATAGTCGGTGTAATGCGTTTGCTGTAATGGATTTTAAAGGTAATATCGAATAGACTTTATCGATCGAAACTCTGAGAGAGCTCTAAGAGATCTTTCTCTATCTTTTGTTTTTCTTAGCTATCTTCGCTAAAATATCATTATATTGAAATGTACTTGTATATGTCAGGATAGAATTTGTTTTACCGATTGAATGGCGTTTAATGTATACCTTATTATTAGAAAATGAATAAAGCAAATATATATACATTTTATTTAATTACACATTATAAATAGCCTTGGGCAAACATTTTTTCTACTGATAGACAAGAGTCAAAATAGTCTGTACGTCATATTGTTCATTCAAAATCATATCTAATTTATTTTGATTGATGTTTTTTACCATTTATATTTATACATTGATACTAAAATACGAACGTCCAAGTTTATATTTGTAAATACTTATTATTTATCTATTTATAATTTTATTCTTCATACATATCGCCAAAAAAGCATCTTTGGGCGTGTAAGCTTATTAAACAGTATATAAAAGAATATAGATTACCTCTCTACTGATCTATTCAAAATCTTAAGGGGCACAACTAGTGTAACCGCCTAAAAAAAGGTGATTTTTGAGAATTTATAATAAAAATACTACTTTATCAATCATTTCAAAATTTCAGGAATATATTTATACATGTTTTAAGATTCCATAGTAAAATTTTTGAAGACAAACATTAAATATTTTTTAGGTTATCGTCGATCTCCAACGGCGCGACGAAAAAGGCCCTTCACGTGATTCCGGCCTTCTACGTGGATGAAATTTAAAAAAAAAAAATCTCGTTAAACTAGATAATATTGTCTGTAAAATAGACTACGATAAAGAAAAGAAATCAAAAATTGACAAAATGATGGTGTTTTTTAAAAAAAAGTCGAATTTTACCCAAAATTTTGGTCGTTTTTGGACTGCTAAAATTCGATTTTTGATCCGATCAAAAAATCGATAGTTCATTTTACGGAGAACTATATATAGAACATGTAAAAAAAAATTGATAGTGATTGAATCATTTGTTTTTGAGTAATCGCTGCAACAAATTCGGAAAATGCTGTTTCGAGAAAAACGCGTTTAAAGATTAAATGATCGTTATACTATATACTACATATATATACTCTTTAAATGGCTGTGACTCAAAAACTATTAAGATATCGATTTAAAATTTTGGTATGTTATTTTTAAAGGTATATTCTAATTTTGAAAAATTCTTCCATTCCTCTAAATATGGAAAAATTGAAAATTCGATTTTTTGAAAATTTCACACTAGTTGTGCCCCTTAACTATTTTTGATATTCGTAAAAAATTAAATTTTTAATTTAGGATGTACCATCTCAATTTAAAGTACCAGTTATCATCAGATTCCATTATAAAATAGCTTTACTGATTCACGTTACTGGAATAATACAATAATATATTATAAAATTATTGAAAATGAGTGCGACGAATCATTTTTAATATGTATATAATATATACATATTAGAAATGATAATCGGAAAGAAAATTCATATTAAAATATTGTTTTAAAATATTCAAATTATAATAAATTTGTAGAATTCAATAAAAAATAAATCGTGAAAATCTAACTATAAATAATGTCATTTTTTTAAATTAAATTTGTCAAAAAATCTTGATAATAAACCCATTTTTAATTAATATTTAGTTTAATTAAGAAGACAGACAAAAACTATTATTGAACAGTTTTACCATATTCACGTTACGATTTTAAAATGCATATATACTAAAAAATTATATTAATTATAATTAGATTTTTATGACTTGTTTTTTATTGAATTTTACAAATTTATTACAATGTTAATAATTTAAAACAATATTTTTATATGAATTTTCTTTCTCATATATTGCGTCCATAATGGTTTGCTCTTGTCACATTGGATCGTGTGATGTACGCGATGTTAGTTTCTCCGGACAGGTGTCCTGGCCGAGCGAAATAACAATTTCTTTGTGACTATTGTGGCCTGACACAAGCCAATGTATTGTCATTGCTGACAGATGTCTGGTATAAATGAAAATGTTTTTCTCATTTCCTGAGTTACACCGCAAATCAGATGAAAACTGGCTCTATTTCGAATACGTCATATCAAAGCGATGAGTATTTCTATTTTAGGAATAAAATCTGTATCTTGCTTCATGTTAAAAAAATACAGAGTAACATTTCTTATTAAATTTCATACTGCTAGTGGATCTTTCTAATTAGATTCTTTATTTTTCTAGTTTTTTTATTTCATGATATGAAGAATCTAGTAAGTGATAATGTACGTGGCTATTTTGTAATAGATGATCTTGAAGATACAATTATCTTGTCTCTATATGTAGCAAGCGTTTTACATGTAATTGCTTTGGTAAGACGGTCTAATATCTGAACGTTATATAAGTTTTCAAGCAAGATTTCGATTTGGAAAGATTGTTGGTCTATTCTTTTTTTAAGAAAACCGATATTGCAGGTTCAGTAGTGACACATTAACCAAATATACGTGATATCTAATGAATATTAAGATATTATCAATACCTATAAAAAAAGTGTTAGAACATCACCGAATGTGTTATATTGCAATCGAATATGAATAGAGATCTCAGAACTACTAAATATTAAACTGCTAAACAATAGCATAGTTTCAAATAGACTACAGCATTTTTAGACTTTCAGTATTTACTAATCTAGAGTACTCATACCTAGCAATGTCCTTTTATTAAAACCATTGTGAATTGAGCTTTGACCTCCCAATAGTAAAACTGCATTTCATTAAAATTACCTAACTTTCAGGGGTGTCACTGAAACACTTTGAATGTTTTTCGTTTATTTTGTACCCTTATCATACATTTAAACAAACTTATGACTATTCATTACTATCAAACAACACCTTCATCTTACAAAAACACGTCTGGACGTTCAAGACGCGTAACTCCGACTTCATAAAAGAATGCAATGAAACATAGATGGTCATTACGAATGATATGAAGTATTTGTGGCGGCATTTGTATTGTCGATATGCATTCGATAAAGAGAGCTGACATACATTTACGTAAGTCAAAGAAAGGTAAAAACAGTATTAATTAACTTCCCGTAGGGTAAGTTATTGTAATGGGCCGAAAATCGAAATTGAAATTTTTTACATTTCTCGACGTTTTCAAGGTTTCTGAACATTTTGGCATACCTCAGAAAAAATGGATGTGTGTGTGTATGTATGTATGGATACAAATTTCCAGTCACGTTTTCGGGCTCACGGATCAACCGATTTGAATAGTTCAAAAAACATTCGATTCCTATTGATAGGGAGATGTGCTAATTAGTTTTTGGCAAAGGCAGGTCTAGCAGTTACGGAAATAAAGAGTAAAGAGTGCAGAAAATAGAAATCGCGTTTTTGAGGGAACGGAGCATCCGATTTGAATGATCTAAAAACATTCAATTAGTAATGATTGGGAGAAGTGTTTATTAGTTTTTGGCAAAGGCAGGCCCAGCCATTTCAAAGATACGGAGCAAAATGTGTAAAAAATGGCAGTTTTTGAGAGAACTTTATGCTTGTCTTAACAAAATAATTGATTTCGGAAGAAAAAAATATTGTTCCAACTTTTTTTTTTTTCAAAAAAAATTTTTTTTGCATATCGAAAATAATTCAGATTTCATTTTTAATTCTGACTGTAGTTCTAATACACTTTAAACAAATAATTTCAACTTTGCAAGCCTCCTTGCATTCAGTTTATATAATTCTTATAAATATTAGACAATGTTACAATATTTATTTATAAAAATCTATTTGAAAACATTCAAAATTTCTCGAACATTTCGTTACGGTACGGGAAGTTCCAGCAATTTGCCTTAAGGCACGATGCCATACACCCCACTAGTTCTGTTTTAAAATTGATCTAATAGCCTCCAATCAAAGCTTTGAATGTTCAGTCGGACTATTGTCATACTTATGACTTTATCCGAATTATTTATTTCCAATTAGTTAGTTTGTAATGATATTAAATATGTAGAATTTACAATTGTCAGCCGTAATATAATATAGTGACATGTTGGAGAAACAACTCATTAGTTGTTTTTCCATTCGTTACAAGTAATATTAGCAATATTTTAAAGATAAAAATATAAACTTAACTATTTTCTTTTCAATAATAACTACGTTTTTTCAATCTTCATCAGGAAAATTGATGACTTGAATCAAGTGTACTAAGTCTTTGGGAGTCAATGCACAGTAAATTCTTGTGAGTTACAATCTGTTGAAGAAGACATTAAGTAACTGTTTTTATTTTGTACAATAGCTATAAGAAAAGTAATCCAAAGATTGATTGGTTGCGTATTTCTACTTGTTTTGTATTTTAGACTTAATTTTGATTCATAGCAGTGCCCAAAGTCGCTGCTAAACTATAGCAGTGCCCAAAGAGGGTATTTTTAATAGAAAACATTTTTTATCTTTATTTGATACTGCGTCGTTTCGAATTGCCTGCAGAAAGGATTTGGACCAGAACTTTGTGGTTGCAAACGCAAAATCTTAACCAAGGCGGTCCTTGGAAAATATCTTGCCACTCCGGAATATGGATTTACATGGATATTATACGCGTTTATATGCCAATGCCAATATCTATGACATTCCGGAATATGGATTAACATGGATATTATACGCGTTTCTAAGATCTATCTAATGTCTATAAGAACACAAGGAAGTATACTAGCTCTCGATTTACCACGTTTCGAGATCATTGGCCTTTCTCCGGCCGATTTGATTGTCTGCCTTCGCGGTATCATGAGCGAACGATGAGAGATGCTCGCCGATTCCGATCCCAAGGCCGATCATGCGGCGATCGAGCTCTTTGATATGCAAATAAAAGTGGGAGATCGTGGTCGTGGGCGCGCAACTAACAACGATACAACTTTAATTAATCACACACTCGATATGCGGACGGATCTGCAAAAGCTGAAGATAAAATGGAATATTAAAAGGATAAAGTGAAAAATATCAAGGTGTAGGTAATGGTATCTTTTGCCTTTGTGCATGTTGCATGAACTTCCCGAAAGTGACTTGATAAACAAGGATGTCATTGTAACGAATTGCTTTTGAATTTCCAAAAATTTCTAACATTGTTCTTTTACCGATAATTATGAAGAATTTGCCAGACTTTTTTACACTAACCAGAATAAATGAAAACCACACATCATAATATAGCTTTAAATTTTTTTTAATGACTTCAAGAATATCTTTTAATTACGAGCAATTCACCTTATATGAGGTGATCAGCGCAGCTGTCAATTCTAATAAATTCATAGCAAACTATATTCATTTGCAGGAAATCAAATGTATATTTTTTTAGATCTTTTTTACATGATACAGACAACAAAATTTAAGAAAATGATATTACTAGCCTGAAACTTATTTAGAGTTTTCAAATTGTATTCAATGCAGCTGTCAATTGACATGTTCTAATAAATTCATAGCAAATTATATTCAGTTACTGGAAATCAAATTTATATTTTTTTAGATTTTTTTTACGTAGTACAGATATTTCTGATTAGTATACACAGTGCAGATATTAATATTCAAAATATATAGTGCAGATATTTATATTCTAAATGAACTTCAGAATGGTTAGCTAATCTATTATAAGGAAGGATACTGTAATATAAATATTTGTGATAGTAGTCTTAAATCACTCTAATTACAATTGTTGTACTCGGCAAATTTCCAACATTTCATTCAATCGAAACTGATGTAAGAACTAAACTAGTGGGGTGGGTGGCATCGTGCCTTAAGGCAAATTGCTGGAACTTCCCATACCGTAACGAAATGTTCGAGGAATATTGAATGTTTTCAAATAGATTATTATAAATATTGTAACATTGTCTAATATTTATAAGAATTATATAAACTGAATTGCAGAGTTGAAATTATTTGTTTAAAGTATATTAGAACTATAGTCAGAATTAAAAATAAAATCTGAATTATTTTCGATATACAAAAAATTTAAAAAATTAAAAAAAAAAAAAAAAAAAATTGGTACAAATTTTTTTTTCCAAAATCAATTATTTTGTTAAGACAAGCAGAAAGTTCTTTGAATCAATTGAATCGGACGCTTAATTCTCTCAAAAACTGCCATTTTTTGTACATTTAGCTCTGTATCTCCGAAATGGCTGGGCCTGCCTTTGCGAAAAACTAATAACCCCTTCTCCCAATCATTACTAATTGAATGTTTTTTAGATCATTCAAATCGGATGCTCCGTTCTCTCAAAAACTCTCAAATTTCTATTTTCTGCACTCTTTGCTTCTTATCTCCGTAACTGCTGGACCTGCCTTTGCCAAAAACTAATCAGCTCTTCTCCTTATCGATAGGAATCGAATGTTTTTTAAATTATTCAAATCGGTTAATCCGTACGCCCGAAAACGTGGGCGAAAATTTGTATCCATACATACATACACACACACACACACACACACACACACACATCCATTTTTTCTGAGGTATGCCAAAACGTTCAGAAACCTTCAAAACGTCGAGAAATGTAAAAATTTTCAATTCCGATTTTCGGCCCATTACAATAACTTACCCTACGGGAAGTTAATTATGCATTCAAATGTTCTAAGAAATGTACCACAAATATGTTTAATTTTTATGTCATTCTACTCACTAATTCAAATGTTAAATATTATCCTTAAATTTTCCTGTATGTTTACTATATTATTGTAAGTGAAAAGGTACTGTTATTATTGTAGCCAATAAGCAAATTAATTTTAAGATAAATATTGGCAACCTAAATCTTATAACTGGCCATGCATAATGATCAAACAGATTTTTTTCTTTTACTATATTTTCTACACGTATGCTGAAATGACAAAATTTTAGGAAAACAAAAATATACTTTAAAATTGCAAAATTATCTAACTATTGACAGTGATTTTGAGATTAACAGGAAAATGATTCATCATCCTAATTCAAATCAAATATGATTTTTTATACTTGTCATCAAACAGGCAGCTTTTATTTTAGCTTTATACTAAAAGTGGTAATTGTTGAATATCACCTAATAACTAAAATTTGTTTTAATTTTGAAATTATTAGTATATTTTTTACACCTATCGGTAATGAAAAGAAAGTATAATTGGCTTTTGATGAAAAGTCATCTAACCTTGTACAGTACAGTACAGTACAGTCTAAAACCGGTAATTATTGTTACATCATGTTTTACCTAAAATTTGTTTTAATTTTAATATTACTAGTATATTTTTACACCTTGTTAATGAAAAGAAAGTATAATTTTAGGAATAAAAATTGGCTTTTGATGCAAAATCATTTGACTATGGACAGTGATTTTGAGATTACCGAAAAACAATAGCATCCCTACATCAAATTAAGTTTGATATTATTCATTTGACATCGAATATAAAAGTACTTTTTTATTATTAGTACCTCAATCCGATATGCTAAAACTGGTAACTGTAATAATTCCATGCATTAAGTAAAATTAGTTATCACATTCTTTGTGAATAATACTTGCTCCTATTCTTATACTTCTGAAAATATCTCCACTATGGCAAGCAGTTGGGATAAAGGTCGACTCTTTCCTGTAGTTCTTAGAAATTTGTTAATTTTTTTTCAAACTTACTAATACTTAATTGCTGATCCTCTTATCTTCATGTAAGAATCTCTTAAAAACCATCCCTAAATCAAATTCATTATTATTATCTGACTATGAATGAGTGATTTTGAGATTGAAAAAAAACAATAGCATCCCTTAATCAAATTAAATTTGATTTCTTGCATTTGGCATCGAATATTAAAGTATTTTTCTATCATTAGTATCTCAATCTTATATACTAAAACTGGTAACTGTAATAATACCATTTATTAAGAAAAATTGGTTATCACTTCCTTCTTAATACATCATGTATTAAGTAAAATTGATTATCACGTCCTTTGTGGGTAATTACTCCTATTCTTATTCTTTTTAAAATATTTCCATCTTTACAAGCAGTTGGGGGTGAGTGTCCACTCTTCTCTATAGTTTTTAGAAACTTGTTCAACTTTTTTCAAAACTACCAATACTTATTAGCTGATTCTTTCATTTTCATATGAAGATCTCTTGAAAACCATCCCTAAATCAAATTCAGTTTGATTTTCTGCATTCGACATTGAACACAAAAGCAACTATTTTAGTATATGTACCTACCTAATGTAATAACTAACCGGTAACTGTAATAACATCATGTATTAAATATAATTAATTTTTAATCTTTTCTTCTAATCATTACCAAAATTTCATATTCCAAAAACTAGTCTATCTCGTCTCATGTTAAAACCTTCTAGTATGACGCCTGGCAATCATTGTACTTGTAAAAGATGATAGTTTCTATATGCAAATCAGTAAGCGAATGCGTTGTATCCGGGACTTAATTAAAAACTTGTTAACTTTGTTATATTGGGTTTTTGAGGAGTGTCTGCATTGGCTCTTGTGAAATAAACCAGCGAAGGAGACAATATAATAATCCATCCAAATAGAACGGAACGGGACGGAGAGTATAATCCTTAATGATGTGATGCGGATATAAATATGCATATTTTGAGCGCAGGGTGTGTAGGAAATATTTATTAGACTGAGCTCCAATATAATACACAGCTGATAGTTAATAAAAATTATATTTTATGTTTAACTAAACGGTTATTTAATATCATAAGCTCAATACTTACCATGTAATTTTATGAAGTCTTTAAAACTACAAGTGAGTATCTCATCAGCATTGCTCAGCAAGCAAGAGAATGAAATTGCTAACTTGAAATTTATTTATAGTTTTTGAATACATTTGTTAAAGCATTAGAAATATCATTGAAGTGGTTTGTCATTGTTAATAAATTCCCAATCAACAAATATCAATTTGTTGAAAAGAAATCACATTCGATTTTTACATTTAATCAATAACTATGTTAGAATTTTCGAACAGCAATCAGAACTTGCTATAGAGTTATTATGATCTTAACTATGTACATTTTGAGAAGGCAACCTAACAGCATCTCTTTGATATATTTATTAGAATTTTTCTACTGCTGTTGATTTTGTTGACTGACGCAGTTGCTGAAATACTTTAATTTGAACATTGCAATATATATTTTCATAATACAAAACATAATTGATCTTACTACTGCTTGACATCCGGTTTTTAGATTTGGGTAACTAACCTGGAACATTCTGGTTAGAAGGCCAAAGCTCTAACCACTATGCTAGGGGGGCTTTCTCACCCTAAACAGCAATAAAAATTGTTCAAGTGCCAATGGAGGCATGTAGTCTAAGTTTGTTAAATTATTATTGTTTCTTAAGTTTACACAAATTTTCATTACGAAAATTCAATTAAATATTTATCTATAACAACTCTTATAAGCCAAGTAAAAGAGATTAATTGTGAAAATAAAACACCTTGAAAAATTGCAGAAAGTGTGTCCAGTGACTAATTTGCTAGACGTTAGTATAGAAAATTATTGATGAAAAATTAATGAATAGTCGTAATGAAACTAAAACTAAGAGCAATTAATATTAGAAAATAATGATCTACAGTTGATTGAATTATTTGAAAGTTTTCTTCTAAGGCGATTTGATAGCACTTCTGATAATACTCTTTTCACCAGGCATTTGAAATGATGACTTCTTTTTGTAGCCCTAAAATTTTGTAATCTTATTCGTTTTATTATCTGCAAATGTTCAATTTCTGATCCTTTCATCATCGAGTGAGTATCCTTATATCTTTAGGATAATTTTTGCTTGTTATGTTCAAAACTATTATCTACCAATTTCAACTTTATTTGCATTAAATCCAATCTATATATCTATCATCGATACGATTTTGGACAAATAGAAGAAATTTATATTCCCATTATTTGAACAGCTATCAGAACTTACGAGCAATTGTGCTGAAACTTCTCCTTTAGTTGCTTTTTAGAAAACAATACACGGGTTGGCTTATCTATTTTTGCCAGATTTTCATTTTTATTTGAAATTATTCTAAATATTAATGAAAAAAAAGCGCCACTGGATTTGAACCATCAACTCTCCCGATAAAAAATGGAAATAACTTAATCATTATTTATAAGAAATTATTCAATAAGTAAATAGTTAAAAATATATAATTATCAATAAAATATTGTAAATTTTATATGGAATGGAAAAACAACTACTGAGTTGTTTTTTCCAACATGCCCTTGTAGTATACAATGTTCCTTTTCGGCCGACTATTGTAAATTCATCTTTATTGAATGTCCTTTACTGGACAGTTGTAAATAAAAGAGATAATATATATATATATATATACATATATATATACATATATATATATATATATATATATATATATATATATATATTAAAGCAATAATGCCCAGGAAAAGCTATGTTCACTTCAAATCATATTTGTGATTTCGATTTTAAGTCAAAATAGACACTACCACTGCTTGAATTGATTTGTTAATTTTTAACCACAATGCAATAAGTAATCAACGTTTCTCATTTTTCTGCATGTCAATATATTTCTCACCCTTGCAATAATAATGTATTATAAATAAATAAATAAATTCTTAATTTCAATAAAAAAATGGTTAGTACAATAAATGATTAAATTTTATATTTTATCAACTTTGATAAGAGATTTTGTCACTTACCGCGCTGCGCCTGACATTAATGGCTTTGAAAAGGAATGTAATACATCATGTTATTGTTTTTTTGCATTACCTTATAAGCATAATTATTTGTCATAAGTGGTGGTAATATAAAAAAAATTAAAACTAAAGAATATTATTTTTTAAAGAATAAATTCATATTTTCTTGAAGCTTCCGCTAGTCATGTGGTTGATAAAATTATAAAAACCTATTCGTTTCACATCAAAACCATTGTCTATTACTTATTCTTCAAAGAATGAATTTGCTTATCAATTTCCTCGAGCTGTCGGCGCTGTGACTAATATGAAGAGCGTATATAGCGACTATGAAAATTAATGTAATACCTTTCGCATCCTTCCTGCATTATCGCAGAAGCGTAAGGCGGGAATTGAATTTTAAGTTTGCCGGCGAATACGTACAATTTATAACTATACTGTAGAGTTCATAAAACAACCCTGTGTGCTCCTCTGGCTGCCTGGCCGCATGCACGGTTTCTTCCCAGCTCGAAGTTTTGTAAACATTTTTAATTATCAGACTGCATAATAAATTGTTTTAAATATTCATGTAATACAGCATAGCCTACGCTGTGTTTGTGTAAAAATATAAGAACAATAGGAGCTATGTTTATCGTTTTTGAAACTAACGTACGTATTAGTATGAACTATAAACAATACACGTGGGTATGAATGCGATTTAATGCTAGTATTATATGATTTAATGTCCTATATTAGCAGTTTGTTTAATATGTATCATAAAACATTTTATTATGATTCGTTTTGTTAGTGTTTATTACATCTATTACAAGCTCAGGTAACAATTCTGTAATAACGCGTTTATTTAAATTAACTTTCTCGCAGTAAAGATTGTTTTGATAGCAAATTTATTACATCCTTGCTTCAAAGATTATTTGATAAATCTGCGTATTTAGATGATTTTGGTCTATTTAGTCACTGCTTTTATATCTATAAGTATTTGACCAGAGACAAAGTTAAAAAGTAACTTATTTTTAAATATTTGACAAAATTTGAAAATGCTTATTTAGATGATTTTAAATTGTCTATTAAAGTTATGTCAGAAAAACATCATTTTTGATATAATTTGAACAAAAAACAAAAAAATTACTTTTTATGACCATAATTTCAATTATAGAGAGTATTTGTGTTCAATTTTCAGATTTACATTGACATTGGTCAATTATTTATAGATTATTTTATTTAGATAGTAACGTCGATAGTTGTTTTTTTATATTATATTTATGGATTAGATTTTTTATTTTTTAAATGTACATTCATTAATTATGAGTAAAAAACAGTTAATTTCATCTATTTAACAGTTCCATTTCATTTCTATTCATTTACAGTTCTATTCATCTGATTATGAGAAAGTCCAAAATTTGTATTATTATTGTATATAATTTTTTTAATAAAGCTTATACAAAACTAGTGGTGCATGGCATCGAATCTTTAGGCAAATTACTAAAACTTTCTGTAACTTAATTTAAAATTTTTAGAATGAGACTTTTTGTGAGAATTTAGAATTTATTGGAACATTTGAAAAGTTTTTCAATTTTTTTTTCATTTTTCGAATTTTTTTTTTTTTTAATTTTGCTGATCCTGATATTTTATGAAAACTGATTTTTTTTCAATTTTGAACATTTTGAAATTTTATGGAAGTTTTTGATATCCATTTATGTCGGTTGATCCATACACTATCAAAAATATTTGATTTTTGACCGTCCAATGGCATTTTTTTCACTTTTTTGGAAAATTCGGACCTGTCTTTGCAAAAATTTAGTCAATTATTCAATACGTTAATACAAGTGAAATGTTTTTTAAATCATTTAAATCGAATGCTTCTAACAAAACTTTAATTGCCATTTTATGCAAACGGTTACTTGTATGCTTATATAATTATGGATTACAAATTAAATTCAGATAACACCCATAGGGCTCGCCCGTAGGTAAGCGGTTAAGAGCGACGGGACTTGTTTCAGAGGTCCCGGGTTCGATACCCACTTCGAGCAGCCTGTTGTCAGGCAGCAGTGACAACGATTTTCACTTGGAAATATAGATAGCAATATGTTTCCAAGTGAAAATAGCCCTTACCCGGCATTACTGCCCTATTATAAAAAAGTCAGCCCTATTAGATTAATTCTGATAACAAAAATCATCAAATATGAATGGATTAACCATTGGGTCACCATCTAAAAATACGAAGTGGGAAGTTTTAGCCCTACAGCTCATAGGACGTAAGGTTCTGATTGCTGTTCAAAAATAAAATAAAAAAAAGATAACACCCAGTTTAGAATAGAATATTTTAAAATTACTTAATACTAAAATTAACTATTAAAATCACAACGTTACTAATTTGTTCTAAATTACTATCTTGATAATTACTAATACTTGAAATAAATTCCATTATACAGTATATTCCTGCATTTTTTTATTCAAAACTTGGGAATATTTTAAATATGTTTTATGGTTATCAGTACTGTTCAATCTTCCAAAATTTTTGACGATTATATAATTTATTACGAATTTATGTCAATATTTTTCAATAGTCTTCATATATTAAGTTATATAAATCACTATATATGTCTAATACATTCAACAATGAATAACTAAACAAATGATTTATTGATTTTGCTGTAATATATTAGCTACTTAGTCCATGAATAACATTACCTCATTTGAATATATCGATATTTCATGCCGATACATGACACTCGGCATCAATAATATTCTAAAACTTGGCCTGTACTAATTTATGATTAATATATGCGTTTGTGTTCGTCGAATTCGCGTTTGTGCTAGTGCGGATTAAATCGGCTGATTAACACTCACGAACTGCAGTGTTCGTATTTAATTACTTCATAATTACCATTGAATAATGAATGATTCACGTTATACGAGTAGGTGCAGTCGCCGCCATGTATGCGAGCTTTAAGCTCACTTGTTAAGTTGCATCCACCTTACATATTAACAGGAATATGGTTTCAATGTTGCATGCTTAGAAGCCCAAAGCTAGAGCTTTCCGTCTCACGATCACGAATGCGCTTAAGTGTTTTGTGAAATTAACATATTGCTCTAAAATAAATGATCTACACGAAGTCGATCTGAATACAAGTCGTGTTACTTGAACCAGGTTACGACGCAAATGTTACAAACTGTACCAGGATATAGAAACACTTTATTTCTACTCTAAATGCCTGAAAGAGTGATTAGGATTATTTTCACAATAAGTCCTAATTAATTTTGTTTCATGAATAAGCGTTTATTTTATGAAGACATTAATAAATAAATTTGCAACACATTTTCAAATTGCGTTATGTACCACCTATTAACTAGTTAACTGTTTTTAATGAATATTCTTGTCCTGAGGTGTAGACAGAATTTTGTGTATTAGCGAGTATATTTGTCATGCGTATTAAACTGTTACCAATTGCATATAACTTGAATTTTTTTTAATAAATATAGATATATATATATATATATATATATATATATATATATATTCTGAAATGCTAAGTTATTTAGAATATTTTGAGGCTATGACTGCGTAAAATAAGTAGTCGCAAGAGCCAATTTAACAAGTTGCTTGAACTTTCAACTTAACATTAAGAGTTAAAATTTAGCTATTCGAATAACATTTTCTCCTGTAAATTTTGCTTTTTATCGAGCATTTCCATTAATAATTAAGTAATTTCAATTAAAACTCAATACTTTGTAATTCTACGATGATGTTATTATACCTCGATACTTTTTGTACACTTTTTTGTTTTTGTATATAAAATCATGACATACTTAAATTAACTTGGAGCTAATTTGCTCCACTTACAATACATAAAAAAATATTTTATTGATATTGGTTCAATGCATATGTAATATATTTTTGTTCATCCGATTTTATAGCACCCCAACTTTGGGAATGACAAATATACGCGTTTAATTTGGGCGCCGTTAACTGGCAAATTATTTGTAACATTTTTTCATATTGAGAACATATTTTGAGAATGGATGTATAAATACTAGCTATGTGCATAACACGTTCTCGAAAAAAATAGTTCGAAATTTAAAAACGAGAATGCATAAAAATACAAACTTTATAGCTGCTTTGTTGTTGTTTTTAGAAATATAGAAATTATTAAATATTATAGAGATTTCGAGATCATAAATTTTGTTGTTTTTATAAATTTTATAATCTATCTAGCTTGGACTTTGAAATAATTTTATTCATCAAGGGTGCATTATATCTAAACTACTTCAAAATTAGCATTTCTCCGACCTTCTAACTGAACTTCTGACCTTGTTTCATAAATCTTTTTATTGACGTGGAAACTCTTGATCGTTATTATAGTTAATATGTTCAAAACTCATAAAATTTTCTTTTCTAATTCTTTGCCATTATTTTCATTAATAAACATCATCTAATGAATAAATGTGAAAGTTTATGTCTCATTTGAAGTCTTATTGAAGAACGTTAATACTTACATAGTTAATAGTTATCCTGTTAACAAATGCATCCAATAAATAAAATAACAAACATAATAGATAAATATATGGCAAAGAGCAGAACCAGTGTTACTTTTACTAATATAAACCAACTTTAAGTAAGAGTTGCAATAAGGTGCTTAAGAATAAATCCACAAGATATTTAAAATAGTTCTGTCTGTTCAAAACACAACACTACAAAATCGTATGTTATGAATTCTTAGTAGTCTAATGCACATGGAAACATGTAGAAAAGATGGGAACTCCCAGTCCCGTTTTATGATAAAAACTAAATTTTATGTGTGTATAAGTTTGTTTGAAATACCAAAACTGGAACTAAGGGGGCGTCCATTAATCGTTTTTAAGAATTTTTGGACCTCCCTTGGTGATACATATTCAAAATTAACCCCACCCCCTCCCCCACTAAACATCACGTATATTTTTAGTTATGTGAATAAAGTAATTTTTTTTTTTGAAAATCTTTGATTTAAAATAAAAATTAGTTAAAAAATAAATACACGTGATATCTTCTTATACCCCTCCCTCTCCCACGTGGTATTTCGTGATTTTTTGTTAAACCCCTCGTCCCCCTTCTAAAAACCTCACGTGATTAATGGACCTCGTTTCTAAACTTCGTTTTAATGATCATCGTTTCTAAACTTTGTTTTTAATAAGTGTTTATATATGATATTGATAGCGTAAAATAGGTCTTATTATTGATACAATATTGAAATTATCAAATGTGTTTGATATTATATAAAATTAATATTTATTTTTCGTTCAATGTGTTTGTTATTCATCATATTAAAAACTGACGAAAAGGACTTTTTATGGTGATTTTCATTTTGCACGGTTTTTTCAAATAAACGTTAATTTTTTGAGTTAGACATTTTTTTGTAGAACCTGTCTTCCGTGTAAAACGGGGGATAGGTGTACTTGTATTTAGGTACAGCATCAAGTAACAGATATTGATAATTACAAATGCTTGTAATGACAATGGCGGCGATATTGTGATGCAGAGTAACAAGTCCCTAATGAAGACATGAATGTAGTAAATCTAGTCCGCAAAAATAAACAAAAGCCTTTGTATGCAAACTGACAAAAAGGGCTTTTTATGGTGATTTTCGTTAAGCACGGTTTTTCCAAATAAACGTGAATTTTACGAAACGAGTTACACATTTTTATGGGACCTATCTTCCATATAAAACAGGGGATAGGTGTACTTGTATTTAAGTACAGCATCAAGTAACAGAGATTGAACAAATGTTAGACTATGGCGACGATATTGTGATGCAGAGTAACAAGTCTCTAATGAAGACATGACTGTAGTAAATCTAGTCTGCAAAAATAAACAAAAGCCTTTGTATGCAAACTTATTGTAAGCCGGCCATCTGTTGTGCCGACGAATCGGTTGAGTCGCGAGTCGCGTGTACTATTTTAAGCAGTTGTTAAATGCTCGTCTGGATTAAGCCATCAACGCATCATGTCCGTGCCCGAGTACGATTCGCATGTATCGCAACGTATAATTAGGCCGCTCTGGCGTCGTCGTTCGTGCGATGAATTCGCAGCAGATCCTGTGAACTCTGGCAATGAAGTTGTAACGAGTCGGCCAGAAACGGCCGAGTACGAGTCCAGCTTTTGTGTTTGTTGTTTGCTCGACATTTCGTTTGACAGGTTGATTGTGCCGATTTCGCTCCCTTCTTTTTTGTTTCGCCAATGAAGTTTTGCACCGGATCAAACACGCCGGCCGCTCGGACGAACTCAATAACTTCTCTTCGGACCCGGCAATATGAGATACGACTTCCTGATTTTTTTACGCCTCTAGTTCCAGAGTTAGGCAACGCGGCACTTTTTACTAGAAGTTTTGCTAATTTCTTTTTTGTACTCGTATATGTGGAAACGAGTAGTGCATGACATCGAGCTTGAAGGCAAGTTGCTGGAACTATTTGTACGGCAATTTATTTTTTTTAAAAAAAATTATTTTATTTTTTTAAGAGTTCTAAAATTTATTGGAAATATTAATTTTTTTAAAGCGATCACGCTGCATAGTTGTTATGGAGATACATTATCAAAGCGCGTAAGCACCGCGCCGCATTATAACAATTAACCATTATAAATCTTGGTACGAAACCCCTATAAAAGTAAACAAAATTCGTACTTATTATTAAAATCTCTATAAAATATCTCATTATTTGATATTCACATGCCTAATAATCACTTTTAAACCCAAAATGATTTTTTCTAACTTTTTTTTATCTCCGAAACTGCTGGACATGTCTCCCAATTCTTGATTCTATCAATGCAAGTGAAATCTTATAAAATATTTGACAAAGTTTTGACCCGTTTCTTCGAAAGACCTGTCTTAGCCAAAAACTGATCAGCATATCTTCTCATCGATATAAATCGAATCTTTTTTTATTAATTATTCAAAATTATTCCGTGTTCTCAAAAACGTCGGCGAAAAATAGTATCCGCACATGTATACACATACATGCATACATACATGCATATAAGCTCTCTTACATACATTTTTTTTGAGGTATGCCAAAATGTTCAGACGGTTTTGAAACGTAAAGACATGCAAAAACTTTCATTTTCGATTTTTTACTATTACTATAACTTACTCAACGGGATGTTAAAACAAAATTAATACATACATAATATAAACAATAAGAGAGTTTAAGAAAGCGTATTATATTCGAAAAAAGGTGCTGCATTAACAATAACAGTAATTTTATTACCAAAATTCTTAAGACATATATATAACAATTAATGAACAATACGTTTTATTTAATTGTTATTAATAAATATTTAGCCATATACACAGTTGTCATAAACATTTGTTAAATTATGTATATTTGGGTGTAAATATATTAAGGGACCGATTCTGCCGCATAACAGCAAAATGTTATGAAGAACTTTCCATACTTTGACAAAAGCCATGCGGTTGGTGTGCAGTCAGGCAAATTTCTCAGGTTTTCTGATACAAAACAAAACCTAAAAGCCGCAAAAATGTCAAATAACTATGTTAAATAACAGTGTGGTTCTGATACTGCTACATAACATACGAGTGACGTTGCAGTTTATGTGTAAAACGCCTAAATGAACAGCAAATACATGACATTTTGACAGTATTCAGTATGATTCATTAGCATAATGTATGGAAGTCGGAGCGTAACATGGCTTTGCCGTAATATTTTTCGGTTGTGCGGCAGAATCGGTCCCTAAGTGTTGATATGTATAAATATTCAATCACACACATAGTTTCCATAAATTCAGGCTGACCGAAGCAGGAATCCAACCTAGAACGTCTGATTAAAACTCCATCGCGTTAACGACTTCCTTACGGGCGAGCCATATTAAGTTTTGACGAAAAAATCTTACTTTAAATTTGTTTTTGACGATCTTATCCTGCACGTTTCAATATTCAGATCGTTAAGTTTGCATTCAGGTTAACAGATATTTAATATTAATGTTGAACTTTCAAAATAAAATCTCTTATGCCTGGTACTAAAATACTCTTGAGTGCGAAATAAAAATAACGGTGCACTCTCTACGTAGCGTGCTCGTCAAAGGATTTGAATTTTAAGAATTCACTCTACGCCCCTGATCTCATTATACGGTCTAGAGATTTCGATCCACCGGAACGAGAACAAAACTAAATAAGAATTAATTAAGTTGAGTGAACGGTCCACGGATTTCTCGACAGAAATCTCATAGATTGACTGTCATTCCAGAGAAGATTCTTTATTTACATTGTGCGCACGTAGTGCAGCGCTTCGGAGCGAGGACGAGAGACTGCTCCCAATGGGCTGCCGAGGTAATGTTTACACGAAAGTGATTATATTTTTAAGAACACTTTAATCTTAAAAAGCATTTCAATACGGTTATAGAAAGTTTTTCATTTATTTGATCATCTATCTACATGAGATATAAAATCAATTGTACATGATATAGTAATATAGATTAGAATAAAATCTAAGAACTGCATACATTGGTGTAGTTCTTCACAGTGTTGAGTAAAAATTAGATTAAAATAAAATCTAAGAACTGCATCTATTGGTGTAATTCTTTACAGTGTTGAGTAAAAATTAGATTTGGTAATGGAGAGTGGATGCAAAGTATCAGACGTTCAATTCTATTTCTGGAATTAATTATTGTATTTTTTCCGGTCACTCAAATTATAAACATCTATGTCCGTATTTGTCAAATTTATAAATTTGTTTCAAATCACTATCGATATTTAATTATATCATAAAACTTAGTGTAAGTGGCTTTTTTCATTAAGGCAAGTAGCATGGACTTTCCGATATGTGTAAATAATTGATTTAATCTATATGTATTTTTTAATTTAATGATCATTTTAGACCACAAAATGTAATTTTTTTACCGTCACTGCTTCAATGCTCCTTTCTCTTAAAAAATTCAATTTTTTGCATCTTTGCCCAAAAATAATCGGCATGTCTTGCCGACAGTACGAATCGATATGCAATAAGATATACAAAAATATTCATTTTAATTTTTTTTTTGATCTACTGGAACCCTACCCTGCTGGAAGTATTGTCTTTTTATAGAGTTACTCATTGTAAAAAAAAATATGAGAATAGTTAACTTTAGAATTTGCTACAAATCAACAAACAAGTAGTGGATGATATTTAATTATAAAATTATACCCTGAAACATCATTAAACCTAAGGATTCTATGTCTAATTAAAGAATTTTATTAAAACTTTAATAAAAACATGCTAATGTTAATAATTATCTACTGAAAAATTATCATTATTTTTCAACGTATGTTTCTACTATACACTGAAGATCATCTTTTTCATGATTATTGTTAATGCCTTCACGTTTACATAATTGTAAAGTATAACCTAAATTATTAAAATATATTTTAATTGATAAACACATAAAACATCATGTATCGTTTCACAAAATTTAAAAATTCAAGTCTAATTGTAATTTATATAAAAAGAAGTAATTTCAGTTGATAGATTTCAATTTATATTAAACGCGATCATTTTGCGTTTATATAAATTACAAATTGTCATATAAGGACAGTTTTTTATCGGGCTACCAGCAGTAGATCTTATATCACAAAAATTTTATTCTATCTAGTTTAATAAAACAATAATAATAATAGTAAAAACTAACTTAAGGGTTAATTTTATTTTTGATCTTGTGTATTTGAAAGCAGCTAATTTATTTGGATAATTTAATATTTTCTGTCCATAATTTTCAGAAAATTTCTTGATTATCATATCGATAGTCGAAACATGAACGTCTTGATAAATTAGCCACGTAGTGATGAAACGTCTATTTTATTTTTACTATGATTAGATGTATTGTATTTATGTATAATTGTGTATGTATGTACGCAAATAAACAGAAAATTTGAACATAAAAGTAAGTTAATAAGACCCTTGGATTTCAAAACCTCAAAAATATAGTTCTGATTGTATGCATCCTAACGATAATAATGAAAATATTCTATTAAAATTTACTTTTCTGATGGGATTATTAGCATAACATCATACCCTAGGTATATATGATGGGTGTATATCAAAGTGTTAAATAAAACAGCAATATTTTCTTAATTTTTTTTCTAGATTTATTGTGAACCAGCGTTTCAATAATAGAGTCGGAAGCTTACTTTCAGAATCGAAAATCTCGTGATATTTTTATGAGTTCGATATAGGAAAGGATTGAAGATATTTTGCTCGACTCATCGTTTCCTAGCAATCTAATAGCGAGCTTCTCTTTACTTTCAATTGCTTACAACTATCTGGAGCATTGTTTCGATTGGCACTTTTACAATGGCGATATAAGGATAAATAAGCCATTATTTTTGTAAGAGTCAAAGATAAACGTATCTGGTAATGCCAAAACCATTTAGGAATTGAACCATTATGTGAATTGTTTTCATAAACTGGTATTTAGGAGCACAATAAGTCATTAAATATAAAAAAAATGTGACTAAAAAATGTGGATTATTGAAATAATTATTAGTACCTCTATACTTTACTGACGCCTTGGTACAGAACGTGATTTTCTCATGTTAAATAATATATTTAATTGCTAATTATTAATTAATTTGTTTTGTGTATTACTATGTACTGTTAATATAAATCAACAGTATTAATGAAAAATATATTTAAATTTTTCTAATCACGAGCGTACAAGTTTTAAATTTTTTGGGCTTATTCTTAAAAAAATCCATTAATATATTTGTTTTTATTCTACATTTACATATATATAAATTGTAATTAAAACTATCCATAACCATGCACCAATTAAATGTGCAATATTTTTAAATAATTTGAGAAAATTGTTGATGAAGTAATACTGGGAATTACAACAAGAACTATTCTTGCAGTTATGTTAGAAATAAAGTTTTACTCGTTCTTATAATAATAGCATATTTTTTCATTTGATATAGAAGCATATTCAGATTGAGTTTTCAAAGAACTATATATTAAGTTATTATTCAAAAATATAATTATTTTTAAAATTTTAGAGATTAATAATAATAATAATAAATTATAATCATATACATACAAATCAAATATATCAAATATCAAATTCCTCATATTAAATAGTTCTTAATGACAAGAATTTAACATGTGTGTACTACTTATTTGAAATTGTTAATCGATAGTGACAAAACAAAGTACCTATTGTTTTATTACTGATTTTTTTCATTATTCTTGAATACAAATTAGAACTATGATTAGTGTTCTATGAGCAGTTTGATGTAATTTAAAATATATCAAAGCTGAAGATTTCTAGATATTTTTAATAATTATGTAATAAATATTTGCACAGGTATATTTACTTGAAATTAAGTTTAGATGTGTGACTTCAAAGTTTGATATGAAGCTGCCTGAGATGGAAATGAAGCATTAAACTCTAACACTAAAATTTAATATTTAATCGTATTTAATTATAGGCTCTATTTATTGACTATAAATTACAAATGTAGATAAATATAAACTATCACCATAGGGACCCGTTTTGTATAGGTATAAAAGCATCATTTATACGTGGTTATCAATAAATACTTCATAAAATAAAGTCAAATGCTATATCTTTATGCCTCAATAAATATCCACGATACCTCAAATATCTTATTCCAAATGTACATTTAAATGCTTTTCACATGTTGATACTCACTAATCGTATCCTGGTTCACACCCCCAAACCGTAAAGCGCCGTCATTCGGATATCTATTTATAACAACACGTTGCCAAGAAGTTATAAGCCATAAAATAAATATATAACAGCATCTTTCACGATTCTAAATAACTCTATATGAACTCTCCGGTTCACTCGCTCGCTTTCTACCGCAGTATATAAATATAAAGATGTGTGCATCGTCGTCATAACTATTAAACCATATCCAATACTCCGTAAGGAGTACGAAGCCAACTCGTCTGATGGGTTGCCCTATGCTCCGCGGGTCAATGTAACAGATCATCTTTAGCCGTAAATAATTTAACGCAGGAATCCCCATCCGACGAGCCAAACATTATTTCTCTTCGAGCTCATGCAGTAAGTTCGCAAAAGTTAAAACGACCAAGGAACGTAGAAAGCCCACCTCTCGACTTCTGGGGGCGGAATGGGACATCTCGATTCAATCGCATCTGCAAACGTACTGTAAGATTATATATACATTTTTAAGCGAATTTTGAGATTTGCTGTTTTTCTTTAACAAACTATTTTTGTATTTATAGTTGATCACAAAATTGTAATATATGATCACTTATTTTCAAATAAACCTCATAAGGCTTCGTTATAGTTAGGTGATCCCAGGTTCGATCCCACTTCGAGCAACCAATTGTCAAGCAGTAATCACGGTTTTCACTTCCAAATAAAAATAGCCGTGATTCGCCCTATTACAAAAATTGTAATAATAATTCATCAAACAAATATATGACAACTGTTCGGGTTGCCACATGTAGGACCGACTAGTATTAAGAATAGTATTGAGTCAAATTTGCACAACAGCTTATAAAATTTTTCAGTTCGGATTGCTATTAAAAATAATATAAAAAATAATTTAAAAAAAACCTAATCATTGCGTCAGATATAAATTTTTCTGTATTTATAAATCTCTCAAGCAATGTAATATACGAAGTGTGATTGTATTAGCGTGTAACTTAACCTCTAATTAAATCCTATTCATCATGGAATCAAGATTGATTTTGCAGCAAAATATTTATTTAATTGGTGATGTTGAAACTCAAATTATTATCTTGATTCCATGATGAATAAATATTACATAACAGCCCACATGGATTTATTTAGAGGTTATGAGGTTTATAAATATTCTTATGTGTCATCACGTTATGTGCAAACAAATGGCGCAAGGACTTACTTAATGACGTATGTTAATAACAAATATAAGAAACTTTCAATTGACGTGCGCTCTATCGTTTATATTAAGAGCTAATTCTATTAGAGATTCATTTTTATTCATTTGGAAGCTTTGTCGCCCTTGGGAGCAAAAAGATTCGAACGTGTCCTTGTTATGGACCACCCTAATGTATATGTGTTTTTTTTTTGTATGTATTATATGTTTCTTATGATAAGCCAAATTGCTTAAAAAATTGTATTTTTTTGATTGCTGTTAAATCAATATTTAAAAAAAAGATATCTTTTAAACTGTTCATGTAATTAATCTGATCTTTTTCGTGGCATGGTCGTTAGATCTATGGGCTTCCAGTTCCAGGTTCGATACCTGTTTCGGGCAGTCTGATGTAAAGTAGTATTGGCATCTGTTTACACATGAAAACACAGATAGAAAAATGTTTTCAAGTAAAAATAGGCCTTCTCATGCATTTGTGCTTTACTAAGAAGTCGTCGGTATTAGAATTAATACTACTAATACTAATAATAATTTCTTCAAATTTAGATAGGACAACCGTTAGATTGCTATTTGTAAGAGGTCATCACAACACTCGTTAATTTCACTTTTAATATAATAGTAAAAAAATGTAACAATATTAGAATATTAGTTCAATTTATTTTTTACAATTTTCTACAATATCATAATCTTCATTTTATTAGTTTGATCATGTATTTGCATAACACACTAAATCAATAGCAATTGATTTAATGACTTAAGTGGGTATATTTAAGGTCTTATGTATTCATAAAGTATGAAAAAGTAAATCTTAGAACTAAAAATAGGTCCAGCAAAGTAGTTATTTATAGTGGTGATAGTATATGAAGAATGAAGGCAAAAATGTGAAAATAGATTTATACTTTAGTGAACTTAAAATTGGTCATAAGATTTTTTAATACTTCAGTACTTTCAGGCTACTATGATGTTCTATAAGCCTTGTTTTATACCTTTCTCTGACTATGTCTGAGTAGCTACTTTATTTCTCATGAAATTAGATCAAAGGCATGATAGAAATCATAATCAATTATCCTGAGAAGTAATGATTATTATTTACTAAATGATTTGTAATGATTATGAGTAATGTTTAATCCTTTAAGATTTCAACCCATTAAAATTTTGCGAATAAATCTCTGTAATAATTATTTTGCATATATGCAGAGTTTAAAATAATTACTGGCGTATTGATTTTAATTGCTCCAATTTAATTATAATCAGACATATGAGCTTCCGCATGGTCACCCTTAGCGTGATCGGCATGGGCTCGTACTAATTGTAAGGGTAGCTGTATAGGTACAAACATATAGTTGCTTGAGGCATCTGGATGCTCTTGATGTAAGATAATCCGATAACACGTTAATTGCACATGAAAGGCAAACTGGAAATACAACTGATATAAAGAGTACTAATCTCTCAATACGGCAAAACCGATTTAGAATTTACGATATTGAATTAATAATAATATCTTGCCCGTATGGCATTCAAATCGGGATAATAGATCCTTGCTGAATTAATGCATTACAGTTCTCGGATAACATTTCGCTATGTACTAATGTACTCGTCTTTTGATGAGACTCAACAACAATAATAAAAAAAAAATGCATTGCCTTGAAGTAAAGGCCTAATTGAAAACAAACATTTTCACAAGTATTATATTCTGGCCCTGTAAGCGCCCGTGTTTGTAATCATGAAGTCCGAAGTTGAAGCCCGTAGTTCAGACAACCTTATTTCAAGTAGTGATATCCATCTTTACTTGAAAATATGGATGAAAATAAGTCTTCCCAGTGTTGTTTAGAGTTGGAAAACTATAAAAAAATCATTTTTTAAAAATGTCTAAAAATCATTTAATTTGGCCAACGCACTGCTATCCACAAACACAACACAAAGACTCAAAAGAAAAATATTTAGTGATTTAATTAGCTTGTAATTACTCGTGTCACATTATATTACTTCTTATAAAGGAAAAATGCAACTGTGTATTTTTCACTATTTATATATTGATGTCATTTTTACATATAATTGCCATAAGATTTACTTAATGTCTATGTAGGACAGTTGTAAATATATTGTTTAATAAAAAAAATATCATTTAATCAAAAAGTGACATCACAACAATTCATATCCTTCTTTTGATTAAATTTCACTAGTAAATTTTAAGTTGACATCAAACATATTCAATTTATTATTTAGTAACATTGAGCATATAGAATGATATTTATACAAAAATACTTTTTAAATGCTTTTTTCTACAATTTTTTTACTCTATTGCAAGAAGATTGGCAGCCCGCGGTTTTCATGAGGCCCTTTAAATATTTAGCTATGGTGCACCAAGCATTTCTAAAATACAATTTTATTTATTTTATCAACCTTTCCAAAACGATAAATTAATTATAATATTTTCTTTTTTTATTATTCAAATTATAAAATATTTACTTTTCTACTTTTGTAATTTTATATTATAATGTTTATTAGTATTTAGTATAGTTATAGTATAACAAGAGCTTTGTAAATTTTAATAAGTTCGGCGCGCCATAAAATTTTAAAAATTTAATGCAGCATTGAGTTAAAAAGTTTGTTATTTCAATAATTCAAAAAAACATTTGATTCCGTGCTAATTAGTTTTTGGCAAAGGCAAGATCAGCCGTTTCAAAGATATGCGACAGAAAGTCCAAAATATGGCCGTTCAATTTTTGAGAGAACATTTTTGAAAAAGCAGGTCCAGCAGTTCAAGAAATCCAAAATAAAAGTAAAAAAAGACATTTTACGGTCATAAAATAATTAGACATATGTATATTATATATAATAACTAATATATTTAATTATAATATATTATAATAATTAGTACAAATATTGTTTATCTTTCTATGGTTTATGCGCTTTGAAAAATAGTTATAAAAATAAATAATAAATAAATAAATTTATCAAACACAGATTTCATATATTAATTTTGGCATTTCAGCCAAATATATGCTATAAATTGTAAATTATTCAATTTAATGAGCCTAATTACAATCTTGAGGGTTTAATTTATAATTTACGTAGCATTGTAAAACAAATCAGTCAAAATTATTTATGTATCGAGGTTTCACTTACAATTCTCATCTCTAGGCAAAGAACAGCAACTTACGGCGGACTCGTTCGCGATTAAATGCGAAATACGACAGCGGATTGACGTCGAATCCGATTGTCAATTACCGAATGCGAAACTTTACTTTCGGGGTTGCGGCCGGACAGAAAAGATTTCTTGGCACATTTGCTACTCTTTCCACGACTATAAATATCGAGACAAATCATTCGGAATTTTATTTTCTATGTAGCTCGGCCTGTTGAGTGACAATCGGCATAATTTATACAACGTCTGATGAGCTAAACTGATTGTAATGGTAAAAGGTAATTTATAGAAAGTAATTACATCAAGAAACGCTTTGAGATACCATTTACTTTCTTTTGTTTCAATCAATTTAGTGTCAATAACATGTGACAAGCAATAGCCAAGAAGATAATTTAGGAATCAACCAAGATTTATACTGTTATACTATACTATACGTTATTTTACTTTGCAATTTTGGTGTAAAGTTTTTGACATAAAATATTCATTTTTTATTTATAGATTATATATAATGCATGGTGCATTATATATATTGCATATACATGGTGTCCCGGAACTCAACGTTAAACCAAAACTTTGTGATAGTTTTAATCGAACTGTTATGAAACAAATTAGATTTTTTTATTTTATGTAGTTTGAAAACTACGAGCTTTTCAGTACAACCTAGTGCTTTGGTGAAATTGTGACCATTTTCGGGTAATGTAGTTCATTTTTTATTACTTTTATTCATTTAAACTTTGGAAGCGTAATCGTGACTAGGATATCTAGGTGAAAATGATACAATTGCTCCAAGTTTTTAAGAATTAAGTCTTTTTTGTTGATCTATAAATTTAAAATGTTTCAAATCGGACGACTTTGAGAAGCGCTCCTCTAAAGAAAAGTACTAAAGTGTGTTGGCAACCAATGTGTTATTTTTAATAAACTGATTATATATTTATTGTGGTTCCTTAAGTAGGCTTAATTAAATATTTTCACAACAGGACTACATCTATAAGTTAAATATATCCAACATCGAATCGATCACCAATAGGTGACCTTTCGACCTGTTTTCCTTTATTTAATAAATCATCAAAATTACTGAATGTCGTATAAGAACGACAGATCGTAATTCACAAATGTAAATAAAAAATATTTATTGTGGTTAATTAAAATCAAAAAGTGCATAATTCAACTTTATTTTTAGTCTAAGGCCAGACTATATAAACTTATATAGATGATGCAACAGAGGATTTTTACATTGATAACAAAACAAAAATTGTAAAAAGGGACTTTTATTTATTAATAGGTTAAAAATAATAAATTGATTTTTTTATCAATTTGAACTGATAACTTTCTTTCTAGAATATAAGGAAACTTCTGACTGTGCGTTAGTACTTTATTTCTAATGAATGCAGTATAGGTGTTAATAAGTTTTCCAAAAGCTGGAACACTCTATTTTTAATATAGTTTTGGATGCGTGTGTATAGAAATTCTTAACAATAATATATTCTGTAATTATTTTTATCATATGCTTAGAAAGTCAACAAGTTTTAAATAACCAATAACCATAACCAATTCTTTTTCAAAATTATATTTAAAATTGATAATTTAATGTTTTTCTTTTGTGAAATGTTGTGATCTGAAAATTATTGTTTCAATTCTTATCGATCGCACCGTGTAACAAAAAACGTAAATGTTTGTTCCATATCGTAAATTATGATCATACTCTTGCAATAAATAACTTGCTCCGCTGTTCTAGTTTGGCTTTTGTGCAAATCTGAGCCATTGTTTTCGCGAGATTTTTGCCATTTTGCTCAGTTGTTATTTTTATATAAATCGCTCCCTCTGTGTCAAGATTTAAAACAAACTCCCTACGGCATGGCTTCGACTTGTCTATTAAACAATAGTCTCTCGGGATTAAACTCTTTTCGAGAGTTGCTGTGAAATGTTTTGCACAATACCTTTTTGATTTTGCTTGTTTTGCAGGATTTTGTCAGATTTACTAGCAATAACAAATTCATGTGGAAAATATGTATTTTGCATTCATGCATTTTTGTTCTATTATAATACGTATACATATGCTACTTATTCAATAATAATCAAAATTCAGTTATTTACATAAAATTGTTTCATTACAGTCAATTGTTTCATCAAAAATGTTATTTTTGTAATAACTTTCAAGAAATAATCGATACAATTTCTGTTTGATGTATTTTAAATATGTCTATAACATTTATGAAATTATACATTTCGTGTTCTAAAAATGTATTTTAAGTGCAGACTGGACGTCAACTGTAATCAGTAGCTTCGCACGAAAGAAAGTACATATGCTTCGGCACAGATTCTGATTAGAATCGCTCAAGCTCGCGACATAATTCTAAATTTTTATTTTTGTAATTCAACCGCTTATCGTAGGCCTATAATATGTTAGTTAGTTATTTCAGTCTACAAATTTCTCGTCATATAAAGTTTCATCAAAATCATAAAAAATTCAGCATTTTATTACGGCCCAATCTTTACCAAAAACTAATTAACGCAATTTCTAACCTATTTGTTTTAAACAGTTTTTAAATTTTAAAAATCTATTCAAGGTCGTGGGCTAAAACGTGGACGCAATATTTTACACTTTTGCTAATTACATGGAAACGGCTTGGCCGATCGTCATGAAAATTGACAAAAGCTAGTTCTTTCCGTGTTACACCAAATGTCTTTCAAATTTTTGAAATCAGCTGTCTTTGAGAAAACGTAGACGAAAGGTCAAAAAAGGGATTCACGTTCATATATACACACACATACTTTTTCCAAATTTGGTCTCATTCGATTCGGAATGACTTGAAACGTCGAGAAAACAACTCAGCTAATCGATTTTTTTCGAAAACAAACTTCTTCGGTAAGTCATTAATGAACATATTACACTTATTTGTATTGACAAATTTATCACAAGAATGATAATAATTTTAGTCAGTTAAGTTAATTTCTTTTACACTTAATTAGAAATAGGGTATGTATTCTACCTGAATAAGGTACTATTTCACACAAATACAAAACAAGTTAAATTTATCTCTGTGAATTGTATCCCGCCCGCATATAAAAAGGCGCATGCAGGTTATTTGTTAACTGAGGAAGCAAACGAAACCACAAAAGTTAAAAATTCGTCTTCGGGATAATAATTAAGGAAGGGTAGCGGTAATTACGAAAAGAAAATAGCTTCCGTTATAATTAACCAGCAAAGTTTTTAATTCCGTCAGTCTGGTTTAGGCCTGCATATTGATAGCATTATTTCGACCCCTTATTATTAAGCTTGTAGCACAATTTCACGTTGTGTTAACTCGTGTTGTGCGCCAAATTACAAGGTGAACTTGTGTATTTACATAAATTTTCTTTAAATAATGAATGAATTAATAATGATTATCTTTTGGCACAGTACAAAGCATTACATTTTCTTTCTCTTAATTTGAATTCATTTTACTTGTTCCGACAACATAACTGGCATACAGCCCAGATCTACGTCATCCAACATTGTAATAAGAAATTTTTTATTTATTTATCATTTTTTTTACAAAACTAGTTTATGCAGTCTTCCAAAATACTCAGTAAAATATCCTAGAAAGAGATATATTTATTACAATTTTGTTATTCACATAAGTAAGTAGTCAATTAACAAAGCACACAAATAATTTAAAATTTGCATTTGGTTAAATGATACCGCACTATGAGAGTGTTGATTATAGTTATGATTATATAACATTCTGATAATTCATAATAAATTTTATTATAATTAATGAACCAAAAAGATTACACTAAAACCTCTCTTTGAGGGCGAATGTCACAAGTTTTTTATGAAGAGTTTAATACACGATTCAGGTCATAAAAATACATATAATTTTACTATTTCTTTAGGTTCAATTCAATAATTTTATTTGATTGAAAGCCATTTCATAAATCATTGATGTATTTACTAATGCCGACTTTTATTTACGGGGTTTTTATTCCCATAGGGTAAGTTATAGTAATCGCAAAAAAATCGAAAATGAAAATTTCAAATTTCAATTTTTTAAAGTTTCATATCCTTCTGAACATTTTGGCATACCTTGGCAAAAATGGATGAATGTGCGTATTTATGTGTGTAAACATGGTATGTTTATAGACTAATTTTTCATCCACGATTTCGAGGGCACGGGTTCATTGATTTGAATGATTGAAAATGTTTTTTGAAACAGGAAACATTCGATTTGTATTGACGCGGAGAAGTGCTTATTAGTTTTTGGCAAAGGCAGGTCCAGAAGTTTTGGAGATACAAAACAAAAAGTGCAAAAAATAGCAGTTTTTGAGAGAACAGAGTATCGGATTAGAATTATTCAAAGCACATTTTTTTGTGCGATGATGTTGATGGTATCTGGGAAAGGCAGGTCCAGAGGGTTCAAAATTTTCAACATTTACAGAAAATATACAAAAATTTTTTTTTTTAATAATATAAAAATAATGAACAATTTATTTTTCAAAATTCTAAGGTTTACTTATATACTTGGAATAAATAATTAGCAATTTGTCAGTTTATATAGTTCTTAAAAATATGAAATAAGGTCATCCAGTGAATGATAAAATATAAGGTTCTTTAGTGGGCTTGATTAGATATGTAGCTTATTTACTTTTTTTCAAATATTATATATATATATATATATATATATTTTCAATAGACAAGTCCTGGATTTTTTCAATATATTGATTGTTTCTTTTCCGAACAGTAAATCCAACAATAAAAAACAATTTGTTTCTTGGCGATGTTTAATAACGACGTTTCGGAACTAGATACGTTCCATCATCAGGTTTATTCTGTTAAAGTCAATGTTTTTTAAAACTATTGATTAACATTAATTAATGATGGTTATTACAGATTATTTAGAAAAATCACAATGGAATGAATTATGTACCAGTGTAAAGAGTAATAAAAATTAACTAATAAAGGTTTTATATAAAATTGAGAAGCAAAAATTACTTACCTGTAATAATTTATATATACATACCATTCGCTGTCTAATTTGTATATAAAAAATGTTACTTATAATAACCTAGTTGAGTATATTTAAAATGAATGAATGAATGATAAAATATGAGATAAAGTCCTTCAGTCGAATTGATTAGATATATTTAGTTTATTTACTTTTCTTGCAAAATATATAAATTACGTTGTCTAATTTATATGCTTTTATATTTAGCCCATATATTACGAATAAAGAATGTTACATTATTTATAGTAACCTAGTTGAATATATTTAAAACGATTATTATTAGTCGTTAATCAATTTTTGTTGTTGATTATAAATTTTTTTATACGGTACGGAAAGTTCCAGCAATATGCCTTAAGAAATGCCATGCACCACTAGTTTTTTCATTTAATGCTATAGAATTCCACATTTGCTTTCAAACAAAATCAATTATTAATAGCTCATTACATTATAAGTCAGGATTTAAATGCAAAATCTATTAATATTTCAATTCATAAAAGGAAACCCATGTATTGTATGTATCTATAATTATTTTTTCATAGTAATCTTGATTACTAAACGTGATATTTTCATTTTCATCATTCGGAGTGTACTACTAGGATTCTCGAACCCATCCTCTGGCATATACCTGTACAACAAAACCTGCGCAATCAAAAACATTGAGAGAGGAAGGTTGAATGTTCGTCTCATCTCGCTCACCCTCGTGTCGTTGTAAGCCGGTTTTGGGTGAAGGTTTCTGGTCGTTCGCCTCCGTTGCGTCTTCTATGGAACGGACGCAAGCTTCCATGCCTTTCGTTTCAGCGTCAGTCGGCAACCAGCCTGCGATCAGAGCTGAACCCTTGTCGTAATAAAAGTCATATCGAATTCGAAGTGAATAATAATAATAATAAATAGTATGTATAGACGTTTATTAGTAATGGTATAATTATATCAAACTATAAATTTGAAAGTAAATTTCTTTTTGTTTTATTCAGTTTTTACCACTATGTCGTGAATGTTAACAGTCCCAACGTGTATTGACTGCTGCATGCAATATTATTTCCTGCAGACGGTATTTTTTGTGTGACTATTTCTGTGCAATTTGTGTTCTCTCAAGCGTTATATTATATAATTTTTATTTGCGACAATGTTCAGTGAAAAAATGTGCTTGTTAAAGTTCTTCTTGTGTTGTTTTGTTCTTTTTGAACTAGTTGATTTTGGTGTGTATGCGGATTATGAGAACAGTTGGAATTTTTACTACGAGCAGCCGTGCTGCGGGCGCGTGAACAAGCACCACCATCACATAAGGCATCATAGAGGTTAGTGCACGCGTTTAGCGAAAGTTTTAATCCGCCATTCTTCTTAATGACTATGAACTTTGTCAATTAACGTGCTTGATGAATCGCGAGCACGTGCTGTGCGGGGCTACCGCGTTGCAACTTGCAAGTCCCAACGCCATTTCGAACTCGGGACGTGTTCTGCTCATTATTATGAGCTATACATTTGTTGGAATATATTGGATAGTTTAATTTAGATGCAATCATTGTTATTCCTCCCTCTAGGACGTTGCTATTGTAATGAATTCCCGTGTTATATTGTTATAAATTGCAAACGTAGTTTTAACATAGTAGTTTCTACAAAACCTCAGTACGCAATTCAAATTCGTATTTATGACTAATCACTTGTACCTCATGTTTGACAAACATTTAACGAAAGTACAATAATTTAATTGCTCATTTTTATCGTTGAACACTGATTATTACAGCAGCCATTAATGTTAGTTAAATAAGTTTGGAAGAAAATAAACATTCGCAGAATAAAAATAATCATCAAAAAAATTGAGTAATAACAATCGCGAGCACGTGCAACTTTAGTTTAATTTAGATGCAATCATTGTTATTCCTCCCTCTGAATCTCCCTATTGTAATGAATTTTCCTGTTTTGTTAAAGAGACTGTTAAATAAATTTATTGAATACACTGTTACACTTATACACTACACCCGCAATGAACAAATATTCTATAAAACTGCTACTGATTAACTTCCCATAGGAAAGTGAGAATTTTCTCATCGAAAATGATTTCACTATTTTTACATTTCAGAAGTTGTTTGACATTGTGGCATACCTTAGAAAAAATTGATGTATGTGTGTGTATGTATGTATGTATGTTTGGATACAATTTTTCGACCGAATAGAGCATGCGATTAGAATGATTCGGTTCGTGGCGGCAAGTTTTCAAAATTAAAAAATTCTCACGCTATTGCATTCATTTTCATTGTGATGCATAATGATATGAATGCTATAGCATTCACATTTTGAAGTCAAGTCAAAAGTCAAGTTATTGTAATCGTCAAAAAATCGAAATTGAAAATTTTTACATATCTTCAGGTTTTGAAAATTTCTGAACATTTTGGCATACCTCAGAAAAAATATATGTGTGTGTGTATGTATGTATGGATACAATTTGTTGTTCACGATTTCGAGAGCACGTTTCAACCGATTTCAATGTTTCAAAAAAAACATTCGATTCGTATTGGTGGGAGAATGTGCTTATTAGGTTTTTGCTAAGACAGGTCTAGCCGTTTCGGAGATACGAAGCAAAATGAGCAAAAAAAGCCATTTTTGACAGAATGGAGCATCCGATTAGACTGATTAAAAAAACACAAGTTTCCAAAATTGTAAAAACTCTATCGTTTCCTTATACATATTTTCCTTATACGAATACTTAACACTTTTCCAGTTGTGAATGCTATAGCGTTCATTTTCATTGTGATGCATAATGAAATGACTGCTACAGCATTCAAATTTTTGAGTCAATTATTTCGAATTTAATTTTATATAAATCTCAAAGTAATGCCTGATTCATTAGGTATTTTCATATTATCTTTTTTCCCGCAGTCAGTAGCTAGCTATAAAAGCATAATACTTGACGTGGATGCTATAATATTCATTGTATATAACGATTATAATATGAAAATCTGATTACCCTTAAAATCGGTGTTTAATAAAATTTCGGGTATCACAATCAATTTAAAAATATAGTGACTGCCGATTTTTGTACATTTCAGAAATTGTTACTGTCCGCAAACGTGTTAAAATAATTTTAACTATATAATTCTATAATTACACTATGCAACTCCGTCTCAAAATGTTTATATAATAAAAATGCACAATATTAGATAAGGTCCTCTGAAGCATTCCAAAGTAGTATGCATTTCGATTAGGGTTTTAGTTATCTTTCTACGTTTCGTGTAAACATATATACAGATCGTCCCCCAAATATAAACACTTATATTATATTAGATCCATAAAAGTTTTTATAATTATTTGAAGTTATTTAAAAGAAGTGTTTTTATTAATTGAGCAATTTCTATTATTTTTATTCCTTGAATGTTCAATTTGCTTTACAATAATAAAAATCTCAAAAAAATTATATTTTTCAGAATTTACACAAAAATTTAAAACTTTTAAAAATTTAAAATTACCGTACGGGATGTTCCAGCAATTTGCCTTAAGGCACGATGCCATGATTCACTAGTTTCTTTCATAAATTAGTTTTAACATTGCATCAGAACCTACTTAATTATAATACGGTAGATTACTCATGCAATTTAATACCGCGTCTGACATAGTGCCTATATCAAGCACATAATGTGATAATAAATTTCAATATAACTTATCAAGCTGATGACTGTGTTATATACAAAGATAAGAAAATGATAAGCCTGCATATAATTAGCAATACATATATTCATATTTTATTTTTATATTATCAAGATTAAATATTTATGTTCAATGTATTTCTACCCTTTGCTTGTGTAAGTTTTAATGACAGGTGTTCATGTCTGTGTTAATTAAAATGTTCACTTTATATTGTCGATATTGATAAAAATCACGTTTGCGAAATTCACCCTTTGACGAAGGGCTTTTGCATGTCTATTAAATGCCAATCAGTAGACTAGGAAACCTAAGTTTTCTGCTTACTACAGTCGGAATATTTATTACTTCATTAAACAACTTGTATGAACAAGGTATTTGAACCACAATTGCTATAGAGAAATCATTCATAAAAAATCTTCATATTATTCATCAGCATACTTAAACTTAAACAACTAATCATCAACAGATAATATCCTCCAAAAAACTTCGCTATATGTTAGATACATACAGTTACCCTAAAATAATATTAGCAGCTCATTTTTAGATTTTATGACAAACATATGTTCATTTATATTTATTATTATTTAATTATAAGAACTTCATTATATTACATTAATAAGTTTCATACAACATAGGCATTCTTCTTAAATATTTTGAAATTAGACTAAATTTCTTTTCACTTATAGCATGGGCCGGCCGTGGTCCCGTGGTAAGAACGTGGGCTAGCAAATCCTAGTCCCGGGTTCGAATCCAACCTCGGTCGGTTCGGTATCAAAGCAGCTTGATACCAAATTTTCACTTGAAATCATAGATTTCAAATATGATTTCAAGTGAAAATGGCCTTTCGTGGGCATAGCTGTAGTGGCAACATGCCACTTGGAAGTAAAAAGTCATCACTATTACAGCAATTGTAATAATTCAGCACATAGAGATGGGACAACTGTTTGGGTTGCCATCTATAATAATTGAAAGATAATTGATCACAACAGCTCATAGAACTCATAAGTTCTGATCGCTGTTAAAGAATTTAAAAAAAAAAAAAAAAAAAAAAAAAAAAACTTATAGCATATTAAATTGTTATTCATATTTATTGTCTCATCATTTTAATCTTTTACGGATGTGTTGCTTGCATTTCATACGAATTCAATTTAATATTTTGTTCTTATGAATAATTATTATATTAGTTCAAAATATCGAACTTGCTCAAAATAACCAAAAATTACTTTTGGAAAACTTTAAGAATGACTGTTGGTGCATTTAATACTTCTAACTATTGATGTTTTTACTGTATTTTATATATAGTTAATACTGTGCTCACCTGAAAAAATATTAGTAGCTTTTCTCCTGATTTTGCAAAATGAAAATGTGGTTTTATTATAGTTTTTACAAAACTTCAGTACGCAATTCAAATTCGTATTTATGACTAGTCATTTGAACACCATGTTTGACAAGCATTTAACAAATTTACAGTATTCTTATTGCTTATATTTATCGTTGAATACTGTTTATTACAGTAGTCATTAATGTTAGGTAAATCAGTTTGCAAGCTGATAATTAATTAACAATTCTTTCAATCAATTAAATGGTGCATGGCATTGTGTTGTAAAGCAAATTGCTGGAACTTTCCGTACAGTAATTAAACATTCGCGAAATAATCACCAATAAAAATGTATCAATGAGCAAAAACAATTGATTTAAATATTTCAAAATAATTATTATAAATACTGTATGTTTCATCGTTGTATTTTATAGATCCAATATAATTACACTGATTAGTCAGTATATTTTGTCATTTTTTTGCTGCCATAATGGTTTATTTTTTCTATTATATTGTCTAATAATTCATTTATAAAATATAAAGTAAAATAATCTATTGGATGTCTTATATTGCTTGGTATTTGTAGTCGGGGTGTTTGTTGATGTATGTCAAACTCGATTATTGAAGAAGAATCGGCACATTTGCTAATGTCTTTCCACTCTTCATTTAATTAATCGAACTCCTTCTTCTTTTTGTTGGTTGGATAATATCATCATCACATTCATCACTATCATCGGTGCGAATAGTAATTTCGTACAATTTGTCTGTTTGAATATCTATTTGAAACTCATCTTCACTACTGCTTAATTAACAAAATTACCAGTCGTTTTGCCATATTTAAAAGCGCTCGGTCGTTTTATATATTAAAAAAAAGACCATATAGCAAAGAAAAAAGCTAAAAATACTACTAAAATAACTTAAAATTATTTTCAAAATACAATACTGTTTATCAATGCTATATGTAATTTATTCAACTTTTCGATGCAAACTGAGTCATTGTTTTTAAAATAGCCTGTGCCTCACAGAGTATGTTTGTCCACTGAGGTGGACAGCCGTCCCTAAAGTGTTAACTACTCTGTCGAGTGGGGATTGCTTCTATGTTAGTAAATAGGTGATTGGCGTCGATAACCGTAATTTGTATTTTATTTTATTATGTATAATCGTTTAAAATAAGTGAAGTACAGATTATGAAGCGTCCAGACGATCACACAATTCGATAAATAAATACGTTTAACAGAAATGTATCTAACAATCTATTATATTTATCTATTTCGTCTCTGTTTCCTATGTTGATTGTTGCGAATCTTCTCTTCGCCGTAATACAAAGCGTACACCGCGGACTCCACGGTTTGTTGTACTTTACGACCTTCGACGGCGGTGTCTAGTGCCGTGTAGCGCTCGGTACGTTTGCTTTTGCTTATTACTACAACGTAGGAACGATATGCATTACGTGTTATTATTCCGCACGTTTCTGTTGGCACACTTTGGCCCTTTGCACATACCTTAATATATGTATCTACACGTAACAGCTGGGTAATACTTACAAGTTGTGCTGTAATAGACCTGTCAATAATTTAGATAAAGATTCGATTCTTATTCATCTCATTTCGTGATGGAGGTAAAAAAATTTGTATATGTGTATATGTACCTGTATATAAAATCTTGGAAGGCATGGCATGAAATAAAAACGCAAAACATTTTAGAGAAGCTTTTCATATATGATTTCAATGTATGATTATATATATTTTAGAGAATCTTTCCACATATTTATAAAACTATATAATTATCAGTGTGTATGCACCAATTCAAATATAAGCTTTATAAAACATAATACTATTAATAAATATAATGTACATTATGGCGAGCATAGTTCACTTAGTAGCGTGTTCGATTCACAGACAGAGATCTTTGGATCGTATCCTGCCATTGACTTAGAATTTATGAAAAAAATATGTGTAGTTAATTTGAAATTGAATAAAAATTGTATTTGTTAAGTAGAATTTGAATAAAAATTAAGAAAAGTAGGAATAACAGAATTCGAATAGCTGAATTGTATTAGGAATCAGAAGTAGAAAAAAAAATGGAAATTAGAAATACTGTACATAATACTTACAAAGGCGTAGACCTAAAGCTATCAGTAATTGTTTTTATTTAGTGATTGCAGTCGTAATGAATTTTAATAATTTCCTTTAGAATACTGACTTATTCGAAACATCCCAGGCAAAGTTGGAGCCTGATCGGACATTTCTTTGAACCATATAAGTGATCTTTAAAAAAAATAATAATCTTCGTACAGAATCTAAAAAATATAATCAAAATTAGTACTCATTATTAAAATCTTCACAGAATATGAGATAATTTGACATGCATATGCCTAATGATCATTTTTGATTGCTAATTTTTTTTTCTTTGTATCGCCAAAACTGCCTGCTATGTCCCCCCAAAAATTGAATGAAGTCACTTTATTACGCGAATACAAAAGTAATGTTTTTTGAATCATTCAAATCGGACGCCCCCGTCTCCCAGAAACTGAATTACCATTTTTTGCACTTTTTGTCCCATATCTTCTAAACGGCTGCATCTGCCTTGGCCAAAAACTAATCAGGACATATTCTCATCAATAGGAATCGAATTCTTTCTGAATCATTCAAATTTGTTGATCCGTGCTCTCGAAATTGTCAACGACAAATTGTACCTACACATCGCACTTAAATATTGTCATTATAGCTCATAGGAATCTTTATGTATTTCTGATTGCTGAATAAAACTCAGTTAAAAAAAATAAAAATAAAACATCACACTTCCATCCATTTTTCTAATAATAAGGTATGCCAAAATGTACAGAAATGCATGAAATTTTGTTATAACTTACCCCAAGGAAAATTAACTATTGTAAGTGTATATGCTACAAAAAAATAAATTCTGAACTCTTATTTTCACCCAAAATCGAGTTTAACAAAATATATATTCTAGACTTCAAATTTTAATTAATAAATTTCATAAAGTTTTATAATTCATTTCAACTACAGTCACTAAAAACCATAATTGCTGATAGGTTTAGTGATACGTTCACAATTTTGAATAGTTGCATTCTCTTTGCAACAAATATTGCATTTATCAAACTGTATATTTTAGACCACTTCGTATTTCAATTAGCTAATTTAATAATATATTTTATTCCATAGAAACACCTGAAATATTATTATTACTTACCTTCGCGGGAAATTAACTATTCTAAACGTATATGCTAGAATAAAATAAATTTTGAACTCTGATTTGCAACAAAAATCGAGTTTAACTATATATTTCAGACTTGGAATTTTAATTAATAAATTTAATAAAATTAAATAAATTTCAATGATACAATGATACATTTCTAATATTAGTGATACGTTAACAATGCTGAATAGTTCCATTCCATTTGCAACAAAAATTGCATTCATCAAACTATATATTTTAGACTTTGTATTTCAATTAGCAAATTTAATAATACATTTTATTCCATTTATAATCTATTTCAAACACGCTAAATGCATTACTATTCAAAAGTTGTGCTTAAAATAGCTCTGTCAGATTTTAGATCCAGTTTTAGTTCAAACCGTCGGCATGTCGTTCCTAATGTGTGTTGTGTTATTAAACTATTTAATTGCTCAATTCGTTCGTTACATTGTTTTGAACTCCAGTCCTGATACAGAGAATTATCTCACAATAGTTGTTTAGATGGGAATAAATCAGGAATGGATCACATAATGAAGTTCTAAAAATAGATGTTACAATTTAACCCTCCATGGGCCGAATTTTTGTTTTAGATCCAAGAAAATTAGGGAAACAAAAGATCAGTAATTATCAGTCTATATATACAAATGAACTAATGGGGTGCATGGCATTATGCCTTAAGGCAAATTGTTGGAACTTCCCGCACTATAATTAAAAATCTTGGTACGGAACCCAAAAAAATTTACATAAAATGTGTACACATTATTAATATCTCTATAAAATATCTGATAATTTAAATAAACTTTGATGCACATATGCCCAATAAACGTTTTTGACCGCCAAATGACATTTTTTAAACTTATTTTTATTGAGAGTCTATAACCGATTGACCTGCCTTCCCAAAAATTTAATCAGTTCTTCATCTTGTCAATACAAGTAAAATGATTTTTGAATTATTAAAATCGAACGCTCCGTTCTCTTAAAAACTGAGTTACCGTTTTTGGCACTTTTTGCCACGTATCTTCGGAACGGCTAGACCTGCCTTCGCCAAAAACTAATCAACACGTCTCCTTATCAATACGAATCGAATGTTTTTTAAATTATTCAAATCGGTTGATCGTTTTTCCCGAAATCGTCGACGAAAATTTGTTTGTATCCGCACAAACACATACATACATCTTTTTTTCTAAGGTATGCCAAAATATTCAGAGACCTTTGAAACGTAAAGATATATAAAAAATTATATTAAAATTAAAAATCAGTTTAAACAAATATTTTGTTTCTAATGAATTATTTGCCTTTCAAGTCAGCGGTCTATAATTTTGCACTTCTGTGTAGGAAAATGTTATTTCAGGTTCAAAATCCTAGCTAAGATAAAAAAAAAATATTGATATTGGTTGTCTTGAAAACGTTATACAATTGAGATTTATGCGTTATCTCACAAAAAAGCTATAATTATTTGGTATAATATTATAAATTTAGTATATGACCTAAAAATTAAGCCGGCCCATAAAGGGTTTTTTATGTGACTTTCAAATCATACGTATTTTTTACTCTTACTATTTTCAAATAGTTGGAATTTTGTTCAAAATATTTCATATTTCTTTACTAATTCGAATTTCATTTTGAAATGCCTTGCTCAGAGTTTTTTATAGTTTTTATAAGATTTTTTATTATATTTAATATGAGAAAATTATATACATTCTATAAATTTACAACCTAAATATCTATCTTCATTTGAAGATAACAAAACAATTATTTAAACTATAATAAATTCACATAACTATTACTTTAATTTAAATAAAATTAATTATGTAGCAAAAATATCACAAAAACCACAAACAATATATTTAAGGACAATTTTTGTTCAGAGTACAATAATATAAAGTTCTTGTTCATATTTCGTCCTTCTCTGGCTTGAGTTTAGAATTCATTTCAAAATGCTACCAATTCTAAATCTTATACCTCGAATCGAGTTCGGCTTTGCAGAGTTCACGTCGTCCAAACACATGCACACCATTCGTGTCCATGTGCAGGACGGTGTTCTCAAGACATTCGTTACAGAAAACCGGTTTTCGTTGGTAAGCCTCCAACGAACCAAAGAATCCCTCAGCCATTGTGCGATCGTCGAACATTGCTTCTCTTCATACCTGCGAAGGCGGCTAATAGAAATGTTATAGCACTGTCATACCAACACAAATGAATCTGTATATATTTTGAACTTGCTCTATGTCGGTATTTGAATTGTCACCAATTTTAGTTAGTATGTAAAAAACTGTGGTTTTATGATTTTCTGTATCGACGATTCTAGGAAGAAATGCGAGCGTCTACCGACTTTTTTTTTCTAAATGCCATCTGCCGCGTGAGTGCTAGAACATGTGTCACTTCCTTATGAAATATTTGGTAGTCGATTTTGTATTAGCAGGCAATCTTTTACAAATTAAATTTATATCCCTAGAAGAATATCACTGACAAAAATGCGTTGGATATTACTTAACACAAAATTAAGTTTGATGTAAAAATTATTTTTGTAACTATAAATCGCTTGCAATTTTTCTTATGTGGCTTCGAATCTTTTGATCATATAATTAACATATGTTTATCAATATTGCATGCATTTATAAATCAATTTTATTATTATAGTATTATTTTATTATTATTAGTAATACAATTCTTTTAAACTATTTATTAACTTCCCGTAGGGTAAGTTACAGTAATCGCAAAAAAAATCTAAGATGGAAACTTTTATATATCTTTATGTTTCAAATGTTTCTGAATATGTTAGCATACCTTAGAAAAAATTTATGTGTGTGCGTGTGTGTGTGTGTGCGGATACAAATTTTCGTCGACGTTTTCTGGAACACCGATCAACCGATTTGAGTAATTGAAAATACATTCGATTCGTATTTATAAGGAGACGTGCTGATTAGTTTTTAGCGAAGGCAGGTCTAGCCGTTCCGAAGATGCGGGGCAAAAAGTGTCTAAAACGGTAACTCAGTTTTTAAGAGACGCATTTTACTTGTATTGACAAGATGAAGAACTGATTAAATTTTTGGGAAGGCAGGTGCAGCGTTTATGGACTCTCAATAAAAATAAGTTAAAAAAATATCATTTGGCAGTCAAAAATGTTTATTGGACATATGTACATCAAATTATCATATATTTTATAGAGATTTTAATAAGATGTACACATTTTGTGTAATTTTTTTTTAGTACGAGAAGTTCCAGCAATTTGCCATAAGCCACGATGCCACACCACTAGTTTCAAAATTAAGTTTTAATATTTTAAGATTGAATATAAAACTAAAATAATTTTTCTGTCTAGTTTTGATAGCTGGTATACTGATAATATTTGTGATACCTCCGAAATGTTTGAATATCACATTCCACGAATATATAAAGTTTTGTTGATTGTATTCTCAGAATTATCAAAATGACGCAAATCAATTTGTCTTGTTTAAATATTTCATCACAAATATTTTTATTTCGAACATATTGTTCTTAGATAATGACTAACGCATTTTTATTTATATTTATTATCTGTGGAAAATTATCAGAATGTCGTACAAAATACAGTAACAAATTTTATGCAACGTCGGTTCATTTATTTAGATATTTTGAAATTAGGCTAAATTTTATTTTATAAATACTTCATTATTTGTATTTATTGTAATATCAACGATTTTTGTAATTTTGAACGATTTAGTACTAAAAAGCACAACTTGCATAGTAATTCTTTAAATTGATTTCTTTGGCTTTATATTCTTTAAGGATATTATTTTAAAATCGTAAAACTTAAAATATCATTGTTTTAACATATTTAACGATTTAATAATAAAAAAAACTTCGAATGTTTGGTCTTATATTCTTTAAGGATATTGTTTTAAAATCGTAAAACTTAATCATTTGTATTTATTGTATTATTAACGATTTTTGTAATCTTCAACATTTTATAAAACACATATTGAATAGTAACTTGAAATAATTCATTTGGTCTTATATCCTTATAGGAGATATTCTAAAACGGCGAAACTTGCCCAAGATTTTAAGCAAAAAGCGCCTATAACATTTAAGAATTTTTTTGTGTATATAATTCTTCTATTAGTATTGAAATTTATAGCACGTATGTTTATCATAAAAATATTAAGTAGAAATGCATCTTGTTTAAGCACATTTAATGCAGAGATTCGAAGAAGAATAAGATTGAACATTATATCTCAATCCTTCAATTTTATTAATTAATTTAAAGTAATAAAACCGTATCTATTCATGGAGTGAAATCAATTTTTTTCCTTATATATTATTTTTGCTCATTTTACAACAGTTCATTTGATCTCATATCTTGATTGCTGGTTTGGAAATAAAAAAAATCAATTTAATGGGATACTTATTGTAGACTGGGAAGATTTTTTTTTATTCTCTATTTTATTTACAACTGTCCAGTTAAGGACATTTAGTAAATTTGGGGAATTTACATTTATCAGCCGTAAAGGGACATTGTATACTAAATGGACATGTTGGAAAAACAGCAAGCTAGGTGATTATTTTAATGCTAAACCCATCGGGGTTCGAGACTAATAACGTAAAGAGGTCGTGAGTTATATAAAACACTTTTGAATAAAGATTTAACACTAATATCAACTGGAGAACCTACTTATTGGCCTACTGATCATCAAAAAATTCCTGATTTACTAGACTTCTTTTTAGTTAAAGGAATTCAAAGTAACTTAATAACAGTACAATCATGCCTAGATTCGAATTTGGACTCGCCTGTGTTACTTCTCCTTCTTTCCTATACTCATGATAATTCAACTACAAGATTGCTTACGAACCGATTTACTAATTGGGATAAATTTAAATAAATTCTTGATCAAAATTGGGAAGATGTAAAATTTGCTTAAATAAGTATCACAAAATATTTCTTTTAAACCAAAAGGTCCACAGCAAGAAACAAATCATTTCACACTTCCAGAACCATACCTGTTTCCGAAATCTTAAAGCAGTGCCGTTCCATTTAATTTCCTCGTATTCGATTTCTGGTCTTAAATAGCAATCAAAACAAACGTGTTTTTGTAAATGTCTCTAACAACATTGTATGCTAACGCCGTAGTCGGCTGTATATTTTCGTATCGGATGGCATCGCATCGGGGAATTCATGTTGTATGAGAGTAATTAACGCGAGGGCATAATGGTTCCCGTGTACAGAAACAGGATTCGACAACATATATGCTGGTTGAGACGAACTGATGTTGATTAATGAGCCAACAATTATGACGGAATAAAAACCAGCTGAACGGAAACGTACGTGCATCGATAATTACTATGTTTGAAGATGATTTAATACAAGATCGAATGCTCTAAATTGCAACATTACTCAAACAACTCAAATACTTAGAAGTTTTTTTATTTTGTCAGTATCTATTAACTTCCCCCAGGGTAAGTTATTGTAATCGTCCAGAAATCGAAATTGAAATTTTTTACATTTCTTCACGTTTTGAAGGTTTCTGAACATTTTGGCATACCTAAAAAAAAATGGATGTGTGTGTGTTCGTACAATTTTTGTCCACATTTTCAGGCGCACGGATCAACCGATTTGAATGGTTCAAAAATCATTCGATTCCTATTGATAGGGAGATGTGTTGATTAATTTTTGGCAAAGGCAGGTCCAGTGGTTTTAGAGATAGAGAGCTAAATGTGCAGAAAATGTGCTTTTAAGAGAACTCAACGTCCGATTTGAATGATTCAAAGAACTTTTTGCTCGTTTTCACAAAAAATTGCTTATGAAAAAAAAAATGTTTCAATTTTTTTTTTCAAAATATTTTTTTTCAAAAAATATTTTTTCAAAAATTTCAAATCTAATAGCCTTAACCACGAATAATATGAAAACAATATGAAATTATTCCTATGATGAATGTTATCAAATTGAGTAACTTCTATATTGTATTCAGCAATGATAAATTCATTGGTAACTAGTAGGGCGCATGGCATCGTGCCTTAAGGCAAATTGCTGGAACTTTCCGTACCAAAAATTGTTTTTTTTAAAACGATTAACATTTTTGAAAAAAAAATTTTTCGAAAAAATTAGATTTTTGAGAATCTATAAATTTGACAAAAAATTACTTTAAAAAATAAATTCTGAACTTTTTTTCAAAGCAATCGTACTGCTTTAACTGCATAGAGACGAGATGTCAAAGCGCGTAAGCGCCGCGTCGCCGTCTAACGGATAAACATTGGTACGGAACCCATAGGAATGTAAACAAAATTTATACTTATTGTTAAAATCTCTATAAAATACCTGATAATTTGATGTGCATATGTCTAATGATCATTTTTGACCGCCAAATGGCATTTTTTTTACTTTTTTTATTAGATCTCCGAAACCGTCAGACCTGCCTTCACAAAAATTTGATCAATATTTTATCTTGTCAATATAAGTAAAATGTTTTTTGAATTATTAAATTCGGACGCTCCGTTCTCTTAAAAACCGAGTTACCATTTTCGGCACTTTTTGCCCCGTATTTTTGGAACCGCTAGAGCTGCCTTTGTCAAAAACTAATCGGCACGTCTCCCTATCAGTACGAATCGAATGTTTTTTGAATTATTCAAATCGGTTGATCGGTGTTCCCGAAATGGTCGACAAAAATTTGTATGCGCGCACACACACACATACATCTATTTTTTCTAAAGTATGCCAAAATATTGAGAAACCTTTGAAACGTAAAGATATATAAACATTTTCGATTTCATTTTCGATTTTTTTGCGATTACTATAACTTGCCCTACGGGAAGTTAATAAATCAAGCGACTTTATTATGTTCAAGTTTTTAAGTTGCTTCTTTATAAATGTAGAATTAATAATTTACAACTATGTTAAATGTATCAAATCTAATTTCTTCATCCTTTTCTATTTTTTATATTTGTTTTCTTTTTCCTGGGAATATATTTTCTATCCAATCCTATCAAGCTTACAGTAACTGCAAATTAGAACAGAAAGAATAAACGCAGAATGACATTACCATATCACAAAAAGATATTCCGGTTTCTATTAAATTTTACATGCTGGAAGCATTCTTGCAAAAACTCAACCTAGTGCCTCAGAGAAATGAAATAGGAAATGTTATATACCCGCGGCGGCCAGTCTGCGTTTTACACACACATCAATTCACCTACATACGGTTTCGCACAACTTTTCATAATTAGTTTAGTTTTCATTCTTTGCCAATTATAAGTTTTTCAGCAGACTGAATTATACAGCGAACTAATATTAATGTTGAATCAAATAACGCAATTATTTTTGTAACGTTATAATTCAAACTGAAAACGATGGTTGTTCGCTTCTTCTATCCATTTATTTCTGTATAGTAAGGGGAAGTTGGAAATGTTGTAATTGATTCATTATTAATAAAATGTGATTGGATTTAGAGGAGTATAATCTGGTAAATATGGTGTAAAGGTTTCACATGTGTGTATATATATAGGTGTAAAATTAGGCAAATCTAATGCATTTCCATATAATTCATTTCTAATGCATTTTTATAATGTGATGTCGATACTTTTTACTTGTATTGATTATATTCGCATAAGACTGATAAATTTGCAAACAAGGTGTGGCTCCGTCAACCTGAAATCAGTTCGGAATGTTGAAATCTTGGCATTTTCGATGTTTGCAAATTTTGTATTCAGTACCTGTGCACTATAAATCTCATCGCATTTCACAAGCTCAGGTTCTATCTGCATTGCAATCTTTATTATGTCTTTTTTATTATCCCTCGACATTCAGAGAACACCATTATATTTGTGCGTAGATGTATTTCTTATTCAAAAAAGAAATGACATTGATATGACTACACCTGACAAAATGAATAGTAATTATTACAAGTTTCTAAGTATATAAATTTTACATATTCAAAATTTTACATTTTGAATATTCAATAATATGTAATGTATTAACTGATTATCTGTTCTAAATGTCATTTTCAAAATTTAAAAAAAAAATTAATATCAGTTTTTAATTTCCTGTAAGGTAGTTATTGTAATCATCCAAAAATCGAAATTGAAAATTTTTACATCTCCTCACGATTTGAAGGTTTCTGAACATTTTAGCATACCACAGAAAAAATTGATGTGTGCGTGTTTGTGTGTGTATGTATTTATGGATACTATTTTCGTCCACGTTTTCGGGCGTACGGAGCAACCGATTTGAATGGTTCAAAAAACATTCGATTCCTATTGATTAGGAGATGTGCTGATTAGTTTTTGGCAAAGGTAGGTCCAGCAGCTTCGGAGATACGGAGCAAAGAGTGCAGAAAATAGAAATCTCGTTTTTGAGAGCATCCGATTTGAATGATCCAAAAAACATTCAATTCGTAATGAAGGGAGAAGAGGTGCAAAAAATGGCAGTTTTTGAGAAAACTAAGCGTCCTATTCGAATTATTCAAAGAACTTTCTGCTTGTTTCAACAAAATAATTGCTTTTGGGAGAAAAAAAAATTGTTTAAAATTTGTTTTAAAAAAAATTTGTATAGAGCAAATAATTCAGATTTTAATTTTAATTATGTTCTAATATACTTTAAATAAATAATTTTAGATAATGTTACAATATTTATAAAAATCTATTCGATATCTATTTAATATCCTTCGATCATTTTGTTACGGTACGGGAAGTTCCAGTAATTTGCTTTAAGGCCCGTTGCCATACACCAATAGTTTGAATTGAAATTCTCAAATGCCACAGTTCTTGGAAAAGCCTTCAGTTCTAATCTGAAGCACTATTTAAAAAATATTGCGAATTGAACTAAATCATTAATTTATTTTGGGAAACTGTAATTGGTATCATTTGTTTGTATTTTAACAACATAAAAAATATTATACAGAGATGAGGAGTTGGTACCCAGAGTGAGCCATCTCAAATGTCCTGAACGCCATTAAACCGTGATCAAAAACTTGCTATTTCTTTATTAGTTTTCATATTACTTACCTTTCATCTTTATTATAATAGTTATCCCTTAATTCTTCACTCTGGATTTTCGTAAAAAGTGAATCAACCTCTGAGCCAAAGCAGATTTTTGCTGCGATTTAACGACTGATGTAAATATTATGTTTATTCCAGTTTGGCAACATTATTTAGTTGAAAACTCATCATATCTTCACCATATCTCAGATTTCCCCGATTTGTGAGATGGTCCATCTTGGTTAACTCCACAAATATGACCCCAAAATAGAAAGTTCGCTATGCGATGAAGGTTTGGAGTATTTTTCCAATGTTATTTTCCTAAAAAATGAATCAAAAACTAATTACGCATTGTAATCTCATAATATATTTTAATTTTTTTCTTAATATCGACATTTCGAGTTGCATTTTATCCATCACTAGCGCAAATCCGTTGATCTCTCCACAATTTCATAGATAGATGACGGTTCAAGCTTTCGTTATGCATTCTAAATTCTGTGGAAGACATCGGTTGCACGAGCTTTATTATATGAAATGCAATTAAAAACATCTTTCATGCCTAGAATTGGAAACATCCAAAGGACGACTAGAGATATTTCTATAATTCACCGAAGAGACTCCACGGAGGATGTTCTAGGATGCGAATGTAATTTCAAACTTCTTTGATGATTACTATTTTATTATTATTATTACGAACTCTGTGTATTCTTCCGCATGTTAATTTTATATTTATATGCGTGCTTGAGACTTGCATGTGGAAATGATAGAAGATGCTCGTAATATTATTTATTATAACAGTATGCGGGATAACTTTTCGTAATAGAAATGGAAAATGGGGAATTTTGTTCTGAAATATATCGTTTCGAGATGTAAAAGAAGTTAGTTTCGGTGTAAAAAGTAGTAATAAATAATGTAGCGTAAACAGATTCTAGTTGAAACTCATAATTAGTATATTCTAAAAATATCATTGAAGAATAGAACTCAATATCTTAGATTTGTTTATAAATATAATATTTATTCATTGATTAAAATATTTTTGCCATAGTTTTGTTACTTATATATTTATTATATTAAATACGTCCATATGGAATATAAAGAATCCTATTATATTAACTTTCTTGAAGGAGAAGTTTGTTTTTGTCAGAAAATCCTATTTGTTCATTTACAAAAGTCTTTTTAAATCGTTACAGGACAAAATTGAAATCTCTGTGTGTATGAGCCTAGTTTGGTTTAAAAATTTTAATTCTCATTTGTTGAGATTTTTTAAGGACTCCCTGATTCGTTTTGCCCAACGATAGGTCGAGCAGTTTCTTTAGAATTACTAAATTCAAAAATTTCGTCAGAAATACATCAGTTGAAAATCGTGCTTATTAGGTTTTGACAAAAATCTGCTGAGGCTGAGCCGTTTTTGAAATTGTTGAAATTTTGTTTCTTGATGGCTTTAATGAAACTTTTCATACTGATTTCATGGTCCAAACGAGCATCCTAAAATATTATAGGCTACGAAAGTAAACTAGTTATAAGAAATCATAAAATATAATAAACTTTTGGAAACGGTTAAAAATTTCATCTCCACAATTTTAAGAGTTGCTAAATCACAATTATTATTAATTGTATGAATTATTTACACACATTGGGAACTTCAGGAAAGTTGTCTTTACATCTGGTTTTTACATATCTTTGTATTATTTTCTTCATTAAACTACACTAATAACAAAAACTTTATGTATTTGTTGCAGTTCTAATTTACAATAACTGATTTGTTACTAAGTTAAACTGAAAGAAGATAAATTTATTGATTATTTATTGTACATGTTGTTGCGCGGACTTTACATTTAGAAGTGAACAATTATTTCAATCAAAACACTCCGCTATCCCCATTACCAGGGGTAGCAACCATTCCGTGTAAAGCTTAATGTCATGAAAGTTGTCACCTTCATGGCCAATATAATAAAACAAAAATACGTCCGAACAGTTATCTATTCACATGATTGCATTTTAAAAATAAAAATAATAAAATAAAACTCAAGAAAAGTACATAAATCAATTGAAAGGTCTCAATAAAATTTCAAGTTCACATTCACCCAATAAATTTCAAAAGCTTTTATGTTTTATGGCTTCAAAAGCAATTAATTGTAAAACATCGATATGGAATGATATTTTTTATATAGATATACCTTTATTTCTTCGAATTCCATATAAAAATCAAATACATTAATCAGTTCAAGTGTGTCGTTATCTTTAGCACTTTCGCGAACCGCCTTGTTGCTCTGCTTGGTTATAGGATAAATTTAATGGCGGTTCCTCTCGAACATATTTCTCAACATTATAAACTAAAAGAACATAAAATTATTATCAATGAATAGCGCGTGTTATGTGAAGTTATGGCCATATAATAAAAGCTAACAAAACGCACAGATACACAAACCGAAGTTATAATCCTCGAAGCTGTTTGTACTGTCGTCTTATCGTTATTTATGTTTACGATTGCGATAATGTTTTCGACTTTCACCATGGCGATAAAACTGAATCAAGATGGTCTGTTTATCTATAGAACCCGTATATTATACACGGTTGAATTGGAATCGAGTTATTTTTATCCTTATTGCCTTTTGTACAATTTTTAGTGCAATAAATAATTAATGACTCGACCAGTGGCTCCATGGTAAGACCAGAGGTTCCAGGTTCTATTCCTGCATTGATACCAGTCAGTAGTGATGTATGTTCTTATTTGAAAATATAAATTTATTGTATTTATTATTGTATTGAGTATTGCTCCAAATATACCAATAACAATAAGATCTAAAAATAATATTATCATAAAAAGAATAGACAATCACAGGGTTGCCTCTAGTAATTCTACGTAACACTAATGATAGTTCTGCTTGCTGTTCAAATATAAATATAAAAAATATAAAAAGGTTGATGATCTGTTTATCCATAGGTACCCGTATGTTATACAACACGGTTGGATTGGGATTGAGTTGTTTTTACCCTTTAGTTCTATATAATTAATTCCATCAAAATGAGGTACAACTCAGGCATGGTCGAAAGTATAAAAACAGGGTCTCAAACACCATAATAACCTAAGAAGGTTGTTTTATCAAATATGTAATAAAAGAACTAAAAAAAACTAATGACCTATTTCAAATCTACCAAGTAAAAATCTAGTTTTGTTTTTCTTCTTATGCTATCATTACTGTAAACAACTGGACTTATTGGATGTAGAGATTTATTATTTGTATTTTATGAATACTTTACATCTAACCAATAAAATACCGGGGTGAAATAATCCCTTCAGTTTCTATATTCGCAACTTTTTTAACGAATAAATTCCTTCATCTACATAAATACACATTTTTTGACTAATGAAAAGATGATACCTTTGGGAATAGAATAGCTGATGCTGATGGAATTGTATTATAATGTGTATAATATAATGTATATGATTTTTATGGAAAATTTTGTTATCTTCATAGAGAAGACAGGAATCTGTATCGTAATAAAATAGATTTTGTTTGATTATGTCGATGAATGCAAAAAAGTAGACTTAAATTAAAAAAAGTACATTCTTGAAACCGATTCTTACAGGTAACTTCAAAAGAATTAGTTTTTTCTTGAAAAACTTCAAGAGGCTTTTTTTATAATTAGTTCTTCTCTCGATATTCCACGTTATTCTGAAAAAATAAAATTACACAACTTGGACGGGGTATCATCCCTCGGGGGGTGGTGGCGGAGTCCAAATTGTTTTTACTTTTGAACTTGAGGGTAAAGTAAAACTAATTACAAAATTTAATGAAAATCGGAGCACAGTAAAAAAAATTCAGACCCAAAACGCTCCATTGACTGGAGTGCAGTTAATATTAGAAAGAATAATTCAACAGGATATCTATTTTTCATTGCAGAATAAACCCATAGCATACAAACATAACACTTATTTTATGGCATCTTTATAAGAAAATTTAAACTGACGCCTATCTCATAGGTATCGTTTATTTTGAGCGTATAAGTGTGTTGGACTAGCTTGTTATTAAATATGTAACAATGTAACAATATCCTTTAGAGCACAATCATTTGTATTGCTCTATAGCTGTATCGCACTATTGTTCTATCAACCTGTTGAACATTTTATTATGATTTGATGTGACTTTACAAATCGCAACAATGCAGTTTTGCAATTCATGACATGCATTTAAAACTAGAACCAGTTATCAACACACTGCGTGTACTAGATATTGTTGCAATTTGCAAATAAAATCTTATTTTAGCCGCTATATTCTTGTTTTGGACACCGCTATTCTGTCGAGAGCGTGGGACTGCCGACAGAACCGTTTTCTTGAGCATCATTTGCAGTAATAATCCGAAGCCACAGCAAATGTACATCGCAATTCGCAACCGGGTGACTATTATTATACACACCGGTGAACTCATCGTTATTAGTGCTTTCCTTGAAGTTCCAACCTCTGCTCAATTTACGCTAGGATTTATGGTTCCGAGCACATGTGATGTGTTAATTTTCTCAAGAATTTCCTGTCATTTGATGCCTTCATCACTAATACCACAACTTTCTGTACGTATCATTTCTTTTATGGACTTATACTTATTTTGTATTCAAAAATCTAAATGTTACTGAAAAGAAACAAGTAATTCATATAAAGTGAAAATTGTAGATTATGAAGTCAAAGTATGGAATTAATGGAAGTGTTGGAAATATGAGGCTTTATTTAGAAAGAAGTGTGTATTTTATGAACGTAGTTATAGAATTTATTAAAACTCTCCTTCGATAATTTAGGTTGTTGGGTTATAATTTAACCCTTGTAGCTGTGGACTGTATTAAACACTGATTTGTTTGTATATTATGTATTTGTTGCAGTTCTAATTACAATCACTGATTTGTTACTAAGTTATAATGAAAGAAGATATATTTATTTTTATTGGTTATTTACATGTTGCTAAGCGGACTTTACTTTTTGAAGTGAACAACTAGTTAAATTAAAACACTCCGCTACCCCTTCTACCAGGGGTAGCAACCATTCCGTGTAAAGCTTAATGCCCTGAAGTTTGTCACCTTCATGGCCAATATAATAAAACGAAAAGACGTTCAAACAAAATGAGGAGTGCAAACTATATGAGAATATCTAAAATATACAAATATTACATAAAAAATTAAAATTTTAGATCTCGAGATAAAAATGATTGCTAATTATTTAAATGTTTAAATATTTTAGTTCGAGACTTATCTAATTTGGTGCTTGCTAATAGTTAGAGCACAGTAGTTATAATCGTTCTTTTTATTCAATTTTATAATATTTGCTGCTCTTTCCCTGCTTTCTTATCAAAAAGCGGTAGTTTTGAAATAACCCCTATTCTATATATCATGAATGCCAGATGGTCTTTTTATCAAGTTCACATTCTTCTCGTATTATGCGACGAAGATCTTGAGATTTTTTCTATTCCGCATTGAATATTCTTGTATAGTTTTTTACTTACAGACTTTAGTTATGAATAATATGAATATCATCAAGTGCATTTGTATAATTTTGTACAGGTTTCGGTATAGAAGATGGAATTATATTTTGTACGTATGAATAAAGGAAATTTCCGGTTAAGACGCTTAATTTTCACCGGTGAAAAAACGTTTGCTGTTATTTCAGCATTAATGCCTACATAAAAGCGGTAATTTAAAAACTCATTACATCTGGCTCATTTAATTAAAGCTTTTCTTTGAAACCTGGGGGTTTTGTAGTATCGTCTATATTTAGTCTGTGTATATGAAAATAATTTTTTATTTAGAAGAAACTTAACATTTTTCATCTGATATAAAGTAATATCAGCATTTTGTTTTGGCTTCCATTATTTTTGTTATACTCACATTCAACAGCAGCCATATCCTTCTATGAGTTGCTGGGTTCGAATTGCTCTTAATGTTAAGATCATAAGTTCCCAAACTTTTTGTATCGTGGACTTTTTGGGTTTTGCAATGGACTCCCCATTTACCTGATATCTTTTTTTTATAAATTTGAAACTATACGAAAGTTTATTATTAAATATTTAAAGTTAAAATACATACATGATGTTATTTGTAAACTAATTGAATTTAAAATAATAATAAAAAATAAAGTAATTGAGAAGTAAATGTTTAATTAACATTTGGCAACAATTTTGTAAGGTTCAATGCTACATCTCTCGGATAACGATGTCCTAGTTACACCTTTTTTTTGTTTTATCAGTAATAAAGCTAAACGTTCTTTCTACTATTGTATGCACGTTACGTAGTTTTAGACTTTATTAAAACTCTCCTTCATTAATTCAGGTTACTGGGTTATAATTTAACCCTTGTATCTGTGGTCTGCATTAAATACTGATATTATGCATTTGTTGCAGTTCTTATTACAATCGCTGATTTGTCACTAAGTTATAATGAAAGAAGATATATTTATTGGTTATTTATGTTGTTTCGCGTACTTTACTTTTGTAACTGTACAATTAGTCCCATTAAACTCTCCGCTAACCCTCCCACCAGGGGTAGCAATCATTCCGCGTAAAAGCTCAATGCCATGAAGGTTGTGTCACCTTCATGGCCACTATAATAAAACGAAATATAATACGTCCGAACAGCTATTTTACAACTATTAAATCATTTAGTATCCGGAAATACTATGACAGTCCCCAAAAAAGCGCAAGGAATATTGACAAGCTTTTCAACAGTCAGATTTTCAATTAGGTCTTGACAAGCTCAATCATATTGCGACAAACAAATCGAAGATCCTTTGATTGTTGTCATGGGCATCTGGGGATCTATGTTGATTACTTTGGGAATCACTGGTTTCGATGGTAACCCAATGGTAATAATTCATCCATCTTTGACTATTTTGTTATGAGAGCTTATCTAGTAGGGCTGGTATTCAATTTGATGCAGGGAAGAATTATTTTCACTTGAGAATATTTTAAGTATAATTTTATAAAGTAAATTTATATTACGCTATAAATCTATCAGGATATTAAATTTTGCCTATCTTGATTCACTTTTTATGAATACATTTATTTTCACTAATGTGTTTGTCATTCCGCTGTCTGTAGAGTCACTTTGCCACCTTAGATATTAGGGCTGAGTTCGTATATATTGCGTCTGCTCAGTTCGCACACGCATTAAGGCTTATCGGACACTTCTTCCTACTCATTTAACGGAAGCTTATCATATTCGCTTCTATCATTTCATTATCCCCGATGATTCTGTTTCCTGGACGTTTCTTGTCGCCACTACCGTAGATAACTACTATATTTGGGGGTCTTTTACATTCACTTTTGGCGAAAGGTTCGTAATGGTCCTATGGTTATAATTATGGGAAAAAACACAGCCATTGTGTGAAAGGAAGTGCTCATATTTTCATTTTACATGCCATTTGATTTTGATAAGAACTCAGTGAAACATTCCATTAAATTCAGATTTAGAATTATTTTTAATCTAGTAAATGAACCATGAATAAGTAAATGGTTATTTGTGATGTTGTTTCACCTATACGATTCCACTACTTTTATTCGTCCAATATATCTCCAATATCGTGCACTAAATTACCTTACTCCGCGAAATCAAAAAATCTAAAATTAAAATTTTATTACTATTTGAAATTGTATTTGTGCATAACGAATATATTACCTGTATGTACATATCGCTTCAAAAATCGCATGCAAATAGATTTATTAAATTTTCACGTCATCAAAACTTTATTTCCCCTGAGGTGCTCGTGTGCCACGATGCGGTATTATACGTGTGAGTGGATCTCGCTGGATATATCCAGCTTATATTACTTATAGGGAAAATGATAACGCTCATCATAATATTAATAATTATAATAATTTCAATCACTATTAATCGCCGTATCATCGATTTAAGAGATTTATTAAGTAAACTAAAAATTAATAATATAGCTTTTATATATTTAACGAAGCCTTATTGCTGATGATGATTGCTTATATGCATATCATTTTTTTTATAATCTTTTCCTGTACGTCTAAAAGTCTGATCATATTAATTACTGTGTAATTTAGTTTTTTTATATGAACACATTTATTTACTATAATATAAACAAATACAAATCTTAAGAATAATTTAGCTCTGTTATATGTATACATATATTTACTATAATACAAACAAATATAAAACTTGAGAATTCATATAAATAATAGGACATGGTAGGATCAGAAACTAGAGAGAAATTTCAGAAACAAGAGCGAGAAATTTCAATAGGATATAAGGGCGTTAAACATAATTAGAATATTTCATTGCCTAATTATAAAATTTTGAAGATTATAATTGTTATATTATATATATTGAACATGTCTTCAGTTGTTTTGCCAAACATTTTTATATTGTTATTGCTACAATCTGTTTATTTGCTACTATCAGCACATTTTAGAAAGAATTGGTTAAATGATGCTTGAATGAAATCGTTAATTATTAAGATATTTGCTTTTTCATGAATCATTTGTTTAGAAGTCGTTCAAAAAAATATTTTGAAAAGCTTGAAGTTTCTTTAATATTATGATGATCAAGCTTTAACTTGATATTTAATATATTAGATCATTTTTTTTAATTATATCTAGGGGATGGGCGAGGAAATTCAATAGTAGACCATGGCATTACACATACATTGAATATTTTATTGCTTAATTATGAAATTTTGAACATTGTAATTGTTGTACGAGAACATGTCCTCAGTTGTTTTGCCAAACATTTTCATATTGTTATTGCTACTATCAGTACATATTAAAAAGAATTGGTTAAATGATGTTTTAATGACATCGTTAATTATTAAGATATTTGCTTTTTCATGAATCATTTGGTTAGAAGTGAAGTGATGATGCGTTACGGGTTTTCTTCTTTCTTAAGAATCATTCTTATAATTTTATTTTGAAATGCTTGAAGTTTTATGATATTATGATGATTAAGCTCTCACTTTATATATATTAGATTATTTTTCTTAAAAGATTTTTTATGTTCTTTAAATTCTTTAGGCATTACAGAGCCGATAATTGCAAGACATAAATACTTCCTGTTATTTTGATTGGCATACTTACCAATTAGTGCGCTGAGTAATTGATACAGATATTGATTTATCAGGTTTATATGTTATAAATCAGGTTTATATATATTTATTGCTTGTGATAATACAACTTGTCGCATTAAGAAATATTTCTGGTATTGTATTTTAAATGATTATAACTATATAATAATAAAATTTATAGGTGTATAATAACATATTCGTATATAAGTTAAAATTATAGCTCAAACGTGTCTTTCGCAACAATCATTGACTCGAGTCGACAAATGCTTGACACATGTGCGCTAATTGCGTGTCTGCAGAATGTGGTTTAACTGTTTTTGTTGTACAAAGCGTTTTTCGTCGATTTTTCCGCTCTAACCACGCCAATCACTGTTCTGTTCGCAAACAGCTCAGTTGCTATTTACATTTTGTTTATTGTATAACAATCCTATACTTTTTTTTGCGACGTGGTTGGACCAGCCGACTGGCGCGGCGTGTTAATTAGATTTTTCGTCCAGCTCTCGCGGCCAGGTGCAAAGGCGCTTTTGCGTCTCTTTCCCGATCATCAAATCGTGCTTCGTTTTGCGGCAATGGCCGCTGCTTTTTTTTTCTGGTAAAACGAGCGTTTGCACATTTCGTTTCTGTGTATCTCTCGTACGTTACTATGAGTTCTCATTCTATTTGGTGGTTTGCAGTATTTCATTTGCGAACACGTATTTAAATTGCTTCTTTGCGCTTAGATCACAGTTTCAATATTTGAAAAGTATGCTAATATTTAATAAAGGTATAAAATGAGTTACCGGGGAAAATTACAGATTTTGTGGAATGTATTCGGTTTTGAAATAAAATACAGGATTGATTTAAAAATTATCTGAAAAGGAAACATGATTGATACATTTTTGCTGTTTCATTACATTTTTAAATATGAGAAAACTATTAATATTAAACTATTAATAGAATTGAATATTATCTTTCAAAGTAGATGTTTTTATAAGACAGAGAAGAGAAAAATAAGTGAATTGACTCACTCTTCATAAGTTTTCTCATTGCACCATTTGTTGGGACCGCCACAGTTAACTGGTTATTAAGTATAATATATTTGATGAATAAGTAATTAAATACAGACATTTGTCTCAAAACAAGGGTAAAATTCAGTTCAACAACAATCCCTAATTAATCTATAATTACCAAAAGTTTTAATATTACATTTTGGTGTTAATGTGAATTATATTAATAATAATATTATCTACTTTGGGACAATGAGAATTTTCTATTTAATTTTTCTCCATCAATTAGTCCCGTTTTTTATTTGATATATGGCTTCCAAGTAACGCACACCTACATACATATATTTTTATAAATGATAATGTTTTCAGACATCTATACAATAAGATTTTTTTAATGAAGCAAAATATCTGTATTAGACTCTGTGAGTTTCACTCATCTTCAGTGATACATTAAGCATATATATATATATATATATATATATATATATATATATATATATATAGATATATTAATTGTTTAATATGAACAAAACAGCACTCAGATTTGTTTAACACAACTTTATTTTATGATTACAGACGTTTCGAGACTATGGTGTGTCTCATCTTCAGTGTAATTTCAAAAACAGTTACTTATATACTACACATTCTTTAATAACTTATTTAAATTTCATTTAATTTTTGATATACAAAAAACACCAACTATTCCTTGCAATGCTTGACACAGTACTAAAGAAACACATAACACAGTACTAAAGAAACACATAACACTTACACTCTTTAGTACTGTGTCAAGCATTGCAAGGAATAGTTGGTGTTTTTTGTATATCAAAAATTAAATGAAATTTAAATAAGTTATTAAAGAATGTGTAGTATATAAGTAACTGTTTTTGAAATTACACTGAAGATGAGACACACCATAGTCTCGAAACGTCTGTAATCATAAAATAAAGTTGTGTTAAACAAATCTGAGTGCTGTTTTGTTCATATTAAACAATTAATATTCGTTCCACTCATATCATAAAATTCTATAATATATATATATATATATATATATATATATATATTCAATAGATAAGTCCTGGATTTTTTCAATATATTGATTGTTTCTTTTCCGAACAGTAAATCCAATAATAAAAAACAATTAGTTTTTTGAAGATGTTTAATACGACGTTTCGGAACTAGGTACGTTCCATCATCAGGTTTATTCTGTCAAATACAATGTTTTTTAAAATACTGATTAACATTAATTAACAATGGTCAATACAGATTAATTAGAAAAAATTTTGTTATAAAGGAATGGATTATGTACCGGATAGATAGTAATAAGACTTAACTAAAAAAGGTTTTATATAAAATTGAGAAGCAAAAATTATTTACCTGTAATAATTTATATATCCATATCACTAATATTTTTTTTTGTTAAAAACACTCGATTTTTTTGGAAGATATTTGTAGATGTTACGACTACACAAGACTTAAACACACTGATATGGATTTCTGTCTGCCAGATGTAAAGGACAAAGCACGGAACTCTTGGCAAAAATGATTTTTTATGGCTCTTGTTTGGTAATTTACGAAAAAAGGAAAAATATTGCTTTAGTAAATGTAGAGAAATATTATGTATATATATATATATACATACATACATGAACATGTATATGCACACCTACATACTCATACATACATATGCACATATCTATATATTAATGTATCCACAATTATACACATGAACACATATGCAAGTGTATGTGTATAGTGTATACCCAAAAACATACATATAAGCATATATATGGATGTACATATATTATAACATATACACATGTATATATATACACATATTCAAAAACTATTAGGATTAATTATTTTTAATCAGGTTTAAAAAATTTAAATATGAGTCATGAATGATATTGTGATCTGATCTTTTATTAACACTTTTTGACGAATTCAAAAAGATTAAACTGCTTTCAGAAAAAAGTCTTTTAAAAGTACAATCCTCTCTATATAAAATATTGGGTTCAAAGGTGAAATTATGTGAGTTTTCGATGGAATGCTGAACAAGAGTACTTTGGAAATTTCGGCTTTTATGATGAGTGACGCTTAATTCATGTTGTCTCATTCTCTTATGAATGTACTGTGATGTTTGGCCAATGTATTGTTTTTGACAATTTTTGCAAGGGATGGAATAAACTATGTTAGTATTGAATTTAGGAGGGGTGGTGGATTTAATTTTTGAAAACATTTCTTTAAAAGAATATAGAGCTGTTCCTGAAATGAAAATATTTTCTTCTTTGAGTAATTTGGCAAAATAATCAAATAAGCCTTCAATGTAAGGCATGCTGTGAAAAGTTGGTTTAATATTGTTGTCTTGGAATAACTTGGAGATGGATTGATAATTGTTACTTTTATGATAGGAAAGTCTTTTATTGGTAATGGAATTGATGAGGGTGAGGGGATATCCGTTTTCTAATAAAGTTTTAGTTACTAATGTTGTATTTTGGGTATGAAAAGAAGAGTGAGATAGAGACCGAAACATTACGGACGATCAAATTTTTCTAAGCCTTGATGTAATTAACCTTTTCACATGTGTTCCCCATGATTTAATACTTGATTCAATTGAAAAACGCTGGCCCACTATTTGTAACTACACCGACTTGCCCATAACCACTTTCAAACACATCATTAACACTGTCCTGAATTGCTCTTATTTTAATTGTTTCAATAATTTTTATCTACAAATCAAAGGTACTGCTATGGGTTGCCCATTATCCCCTGGCATCATAGACCTAGTTTTACAAACCCTTGAAATTTCCGTTTTCTCCACATTAAATTTCCAAATATATTTTTACGTTAGATATGTAGATGACACTTTTTTTATAATAGACAAAGAACAATCAGATATAATAATCGATACCTTTAACAATTACAATAAGAGCATTCAGTTCACACATGAAACACAAATCGACAACAAATTAAACTTTTTAGACGTGACTGTACACAAAATTGACAACATTATTTGCACAAATTGGTACAGAAAAACTACATGGTCCGGGAGATACCTTCATTACGCGTCATATTGTCCCAAAAATTATAAAGTCAATACAATCATTTCTTTGATAGACCACGCAATCATGTTGTCTCACTCTTCTTTTCATACCCAAAATACAACATTAGTAACTAAAACTTTATTAGAAAACGGATATCCCCTCACCCTCATCAATTCCATTACCAATAAAAGACTTTCCTATCATAAAAGTAACAATTATCAATCCATCTCCAAGTTATTCCAAGACAACAATATTAAACCAACTTTTCACAGCATGCCTTACATTGAAGGCTTATTTGATTATTTTGCCAAATTACTCAAAGAAGAAAATATTTTCATTTCAGGAACAGCTCTATATTCTTTTAAAGAAATGTTTTCAAAAATTAAATCCACCACCCCTCCTAAATTCAATACTAACATAGTTTATTCCATCCCTTGCAAAAATTGTCAAAAACAATACATTGGCCAAACATCACAGTACATTCATAAGAGAATGAGACAACATGAATTAAGCGTCACTCATCATAAAAGCCGAAATTTCCAAAGTACTCTTGTTCAGCATTCCATCGAAAACTCACATAATTTCACCTTTGAACCCAATATTTTATATAGAGAGGATTGTACTTTTAAAAGACTTTTTTCTGAAAGCAGTTTAATCTTTTTGAATTCGTCAAAAAGTGTTAATAAAAGATCAGATCACAATATCATTCATGACTCATATTTAAATTTTTTAAACCTGATTAAAAATAATTAATCCTAATAGTTTTTGAATATGTGTATATATATACATGTGTATATGTTATAATATATGTACATCCATATATATGCTTATATGTATGTTTTTGGGTATACACTATACACATACACTTGCATATGTGTTCATGTGTATAATTGTGGATACATTAATATATAGATATGTGCATATGTATGTATGAGTATGTAGGTGTGCATATACATGTTCATGTATGTATGTATATATATATATATACATAATATTTCTCTACATTTACTAAAGCAATATTTTTCCTTTTTTCGTAAATTACCAAACAAGAGCCATAAAAAATCATTTTTGCCAAGAGTTCCGTGCTTTGTCCTTTACATCTGGCAGACAGAAATCCATATCAGTGTGTTTAAGTCTTGTGTAGTCGTAACATCTACAAATATCTTCCAAAAAAATCGAGTGTTTTTAACAAAAAAAAAAAATATTAGTGATATGGATATATAAATTATTACAGGTAAATAATTTTTGCTTCTCAATTTTATATAAAACCTTTTTTAGTTAAGTCTTATTACTATCTATCCGGTACATAATCCATTCCTTTATAACAAAATTTTTTCTAATTAATCTGTATTGACCATTGTTAATTAATGTTAATCAGTATTTTAAAAAACATTGTATTTGACAGAATAAACCTGATGATGGAACGTACCTAGTTCCGAAACGTCGTATTAAACATCTTCAAAAAACTAATTGTTTTTTATTATTGGATTTACTGTTCGGAAAAGAAACAATCAATATATATATATATATATATATATATTGATGAGTTATTTAGAATTGCAGTATATATATATATATATATATATATATATATATATACCTGTATTATACGGTATTAATCCGATACTATAAATATTACAAAACAAAATCGCTTTTATCGTTATTATCACCGCGCCTAAGTTCACATTTATCACACCGCGCATTCAAAGCGAACATTAAATGAATATATCGAACTTTTAAATTACATTGCTCTGACATAAATAACCGTAGGGTATTTAACTGGGTATAAAAATATTGAAATCGTATAGATATGAATGTTCAATGAATTTTTGAATATGTTCTCATCCGACACATTTGGGATTTCGAACCCCCTTTTCGTATGTCACATACATACGCGCACATGCGCCGCAAGGCTTAAGGGCTTTATTTAATGGAAATCATTTTCGCTTTGCACACAAGCTCTCCAGTTTAAAGGGAAAAGCTACGTTCGCAATTCGCAACTGACAATGAACGCACGCACACGCATAAAATAGAAATTGAGTTACAAGGAAAAGCATCGCGTCTTCGAGATGTATCATATCTTGATATGTATTCCTGGGCGCATGTAGAAAAACCCGAAAGGTCGATAGGCGAACAATATACGCCCCCGAAAAGTAGAACTAAGTTACAGTAAAGAACATTGGAAAATAAAATAAGCACAGAATATTTGAAGTACGCCAAGAATTAGAAAAAATCTTTGCAATAATGGCACTAATTATATAATAAACAAAAAATAGGTGTATATAATAGGTGTAATATAAGACAAATATAAGCACATGTTTTAATAAAAAATGAATATTAAAACTGCAAAGTTAGTAAGTATATAGTACGTCGCTACATATTATTTTCTATTTACCATTTCTTGTGAAACTTTGAGCATTAAATTTTAGGTTTTGCATATTACTTTTAATATCCTCAAATTGAATGAAATTCATTATTCGGTAATTCTTGTATGAGATTGTTTATATAATTCTATTGTTATTGCTCACATTACATGAATGCTCATGTAATAAACTAAATATATATTTATTGCATTGAAAAAGTCAAAAAGCCAATATAGTTTTTTTAATGATTCAATTAAACTTGTAGCATATTATGTTTATTATAGTCAAATATTTTTATCCAATTTAATTGTTATTGTAAGTTACTTGCAGAAATTATTTTATAACTTTATCACTTAAATCAGCGTGCTAATGACTCCATAAATCCCATTAACTATTTTATCTTCGAATAATATTATCTATCGTTCGCTGGAATGCAAGATGTTATTGACGTTGCCAATAAAACAAACGACATCATTTTCGCTCTCTGCTCGGTCATTCCGCTAATGAAAATTCGCCCTCCATTTCCTGACGCTCACTCTCACAATTTCATATTATATAATTAAATCTAAATTTGATCATTCGAGAACATAATCGTAAAAGCTTGTTGGAGCTTTGATTTTACAGTTCAACATCGGTTCAGTAACACGTTAATGGAGTTGCGATTGCGGCTATTACAATGTTTTACAATTTCTACAAAGTGTCTGGGGCGTCAATTCGTATTTTGCATGTTGCTATAAATGTAACTGATTAAATTTAATATATCAGTTGTTTTTATATTCCACATACATACAAGTATATATATATATATATATATATATATATATATATATATATATAGAATATATGAACAAACAACACTTTTTTGCACTAATTTATTCTAATTCACTAATAATAATTTTTTTACAAACGTTTCGAGATTAGGTTTGTCTCATCAGTGTGTTATAATTCAAAATCTAAAATATGGAAATCTAAATTAGCTTTATGTGTTATCCGTTACGAATCGTTCCTTCTACTGCAATTCCAACGATCGTCGGAGTCTGAATTCTCTATCCAAGGTCAACTAAGTGAGTCATGCAATATCAAATAGGAAAGAGAAGGAATAGGGCCCAGATGAAAAAAAGATATCGCTAGGAGAAAAAATATTTTTTGAAAGAAAACGGTTTGTTTATAAAAAAAATTGTTTTAAATTATTATGATTAAAAATATATGTACCTATATATACAAATGAGAATATCATTGATCTCAAATGTTCTGAAATAATTTGGGAAAAAAATATCTCTCATTGTTTGAAAATTATGAGCTTTTAAGTGCTACCAAGAACTTTAGTGAAAAGATGACCATGTTTGGGTTATTGTGGTTAACTTTTATTAATTTTGTTCATATGAACTATGAATTTTTTTAAAATTGGTCGACATTGTAAAAATGTACTAAAAAATAGTAAAATGGTAAAATACTTCATACATTTTATTACCAACAATTTCGAATAATCTCAAAATGACATTTATCTGAAAGTTTATTATATTTTTGTAAGAGCAAAATTGAATACATTTAACTAGAACCATATTCACTTTTCAATTTAGCAGTGTTCAATTTGGTCTATTATTGGAATAATTTGTAACATATGTGTATTAGTAAGCGCCAATTCAAACTCGCTGTGGAATCGCAAAATCGGCCGTAAACATTTATTGGCACGCAAATGTCTTTTATTACTAATAAAGCAGAAATACTGTTTTCAATTAGACCTGGTTGTTCGGGTCTGGAAATGACGTCGTTCAGAGCGGTACAATGCTTTGGTTTTACATTAATTTTTAATGTTATTGTTAATTAAGCTTTAAATTACATAATTGATTAAGAATTAAAACATGCCATGCGGTAGTTTTTTCTGTTTTTATGATACGATTTTAAGAAAAATGGTAATAAAACGTAAATATCTGTTCTGAAGTATAACTGGAAATCGCTTGCTGCTTTATATATATATATATATATATATATATATATATATATTATAATAGTTCAATATATTTGATACACTATTTCAGTGACTTCTCTATAGCCGTCATAACACTTATATCCTGATACTACCTATTTTCTCCCAACACGTCATTCGCACGACTGACAACTTACGGTAGGATTTGCTTTCTTATGTGAAGAGCGAAGAAAAAAGCAATGCTATAAATCGACGCCGAAAAGTTTTTTACGTCTTTTATACGCTCATCCCAAATCTACTCGATGTTGGAGTTCTTATTCCACATAGGTTCCATAGAAAAGTGGGCGTACATGGAAGCCCACTAGTTCTATTTGTTGAATTGTTTCGTTGGCCGTGACCACTCAGCAGGTTCCGCCGTGTTTTATAACCCTTCAAGATTTCTTATGAGAAAATACGAATTGTAACAGAGAAGATTAAGAGATTTTTATAAGAGCATTTTATAAGGGCAATTCATTATACAGTTTTTGTGTAGACAGTTTGATGCTATTTAATAATCATACAAATTACTACTCCTATAAAGAAAATTTTAATATTATTATTTTCTCACATTTTCATGTATAATATTCATTGAATTTTAGGTTAAAACGCGAGTAATCTATGCTTATGTTAACAAAGAAGTGATATGTACTGCATATGGTAAGATGTACTGAATATTATGTAATAACATTTTTCAAGTTTATAAAATAAACACATATTTTTTATGCGATACCTTGCGAGTGTGACTTACTCTGTAATTGACGAATATACTCGTCATAATCTCGGTACGGACGACACAAAACTGCACACACTGTTGGATGTGGACCCACAATTAACTGGTTGAATCTACTCATATATTTGGCTTTAATATGACTACATTGATCATAATCGTTTCTGTCCATATTAATGCACTAAATCAATATTGCATTAAGGGGCACAACTAGTGTGAAATTTTCAAAAATCTAATTTTCAATTTTTCCATATTTCGATAGGTTATACCGTTAAAAATAACATACCAAAATTTTAAATCGATATCTTAAATAATTTTTGAGTTACAGCCATTTAAAGAGTGTATATATAGTATATAGTATAACGATCATTTAATCTTTAAACGCGTTTTTCTCGAAACAGCATTTTCCGAATTTGCTGCAGCTTCCATCACTATCAATATTTTTTTACATGTTCTATATATTCTCCGTAAAATGAACTAACGATTTTTTTGATCGGATCAAAAATCGAATTTTGGCAGTCCAAAAACGACCAAAATTTTGGGTAAAATTCTACTTTTTTTTAAAAAAACAAAACGCCGTCATTTTGTCAATTTTTGATTTTTTTTTGTTATCGTAGTTCATTTTACAGACAATATTATCTAGTTTAACGAGATTTTTTTTTTTAAATTTCATCCACGTAGAAGGCCAGAATTACAGCTGCAGTGAAGGGCCTTTTTTTTGTCGCGCCGTTGGAGATCGACGATAACTTAAAAAATATTTAATTTTTTCCTTTAAAAATTTTACTATGTATTCTAAAAATGATTGATAAAGTAGTTTTTCTAATATAAATTTCCAAAAATCACCTTTTTTAGGCGGTTACACTAGCTGTGTCCCTTAAATATAATTTTTTTAAAACAATAGGATGTTTTTACAGCAGTTATGGAGAAGAGGGTTATATTTCTGATGCTCTGATCGGATTTTGCACTGTTCAAGTAAATACATCATAGCTCTAAATCTACTTTGGCTTCATAGGTGCAATGCATATAGTATGTTCCACCTCTCACCATAATTCACCTCGGAGCAATTTTTGCTCCGCGCTTTTTCCGCTTGTTCTACCGGACCACCGCGTCGTATCTTTATTGCTTTCGTCCGAGTACTCAAGCTCGACGAAAGCGTAAATCTGAAACTTTTTCTACGCAACAACGGCTATCTGACTGTGTTATACGAATCCCAATGTCCGGTGCTTTTCCGGGAACTTGTATGTACGGACTTTAGCATTTCGTTGACCCTCATCTCGTCCGGCTTCTTTCATCACGGAGTCGCGTTACGATGCTACTTCAACTTTTAACTGAATTGACCAAGTTCCGAATTATAGGTACTAAGCGACGGGTGATTGATCCTTTGGCAGGGCTAAATTATCTCTTAGGATTCGTCTGCGGTATGATGCCAGATCGAGAAAGTTTTTCTTGTTAGGTTGAAACGGGTTGGCCAATAGGTTTTATAAAATTATCTAATTATCTGTAATCTGACAATTAGACATTGCATTTACCATTATATTTACATTTATATTCTCTGGAGAATTTAAAATTGGCATAAAGTTTTGATATTTTCCTATTTCTGTATTCCGCCTCAGTTTAAAACTTATACACAAACAATTTAATAAAGTTTGCCATTTTCTTAATTGCACAACTCTTCGTGTAACTAATAACAATATACGAAGCTTTGCCATCAAAAACTTGGGAGCTAGAGATCCCGCAATGTCAAGATAGAGAATGGGGGAGCAAAAGTTAGTAGAATGATCTTCTGCAACTTTACCTCTTACATTATGTTAGCTTGCTAATTGTAATTATTACACCACCTTGCTATTGTCTTAGGGTTGAAGATTATTGTAGACATAATGAGGAAACTATAAGAAACGCTGTGCTAACGATGAGCTGCAGTTTCTTATTTTATAAAGCCAGCAGAAATAGTTTTATGCAGTTGCGAAACTTACAATTATTTTTGTTGCGGAGTACTTCTATTGCGATCTATGCAAGTTGAGCGCAAAGTTATACAAAACGATATAGAACTTCTTAGTTTCGATTCTTATCGCAAATCATCAGCATTTTTATTAAATGGTGAGCGAAGTTGGTGTATTGTACCTTCATATAAATTGTGTTCATCACTCTTCACTTGAAATTCTTAACAATTTACGATTATTATTCACTTTTACGATCGAATGTTGGAACTGGAACTTATATACCGTGTCGCAATTTATCGTCGATATATATCATGGACTTTTTGATTAAGATTCCGCCTCATACGGGCTCGCAACATTTGTCTCGCGGATTTATCACAATAGCCTGGTACCGCTAAAAGTTGAAATATGGCGTGTAATTAAAACTATGTATCTCATGTCCTCCTGTGAATGTTTCGCGATAAAAGAGGATTTGAATGCCGCAACTGAATGCGTATAACTCATGCAGGAGCAACCGTTCTCGCTGGCTATGCCCAACTAGGGATGCAAAAAAGTAAAGGAATTTTGATATAAAAATCTAAATATTGAAGTTATAAGAATTATAATGGAACATCTTTGATTATTCAATTTTGATAAATATGAACTTAATCAACAGTTAAGCACTTTCTAGTAACATAAAATGTTCTTTTTCAATTGATCATTTAGAACTATATTGTCGACCAAAAAATATTTGGACATATCCAATACCTTAGGCGTTTCACATTTTATTTTAACTGTAATCCTTCATCGATATGCTTTATCTACACATCGATATTTTGGGAAATCTCTCATCTCTACACGAAACAGTACTGTGCACGATATAAAATTCCAATTATACTAACAATGCGCAAGCCCCGCAGAAAACTGACTATAAATTTTCTACCGTTCGTTTCGAGAGGGGTGAACGCTGGACACTGCATTCGTGCAATATCATGCATATGAATAAATCACACATTCTGAATGCCCCGCAAGAATATTCACACTATGCAGTTTATAATATATAAATAAAATGGATAGTAGATAGCATTTTAAATTTTGGCATCATATCATCAATGCTATCATTATATTTGATACATAAACTCGTGGACCAAAATCGTGGACGAAAAATTGTATCGATAATTTTTTCTAAAAGACATTCAAACGTAAAGTTTGCAAACATTTTCATTTTTGATTTATTTGCGATTGCTACAACTTTTTTTTTATTTGCATAGTTTTATTGTCAATCAAAATAATATACATTTTTTAAGACAATTTGCTGTTGGTGTTGGCATTTAAGAGATTATCTTCTATGCAAGATCTCTCTTTTTTATTTTTTGACATTTTATTTAAGATCGTATGGCCATTTTTTTTCAATCTTCGTGTGGGATATTTCTCGCTTAATTCTTTTAAATATATGTTTGGGTGACCTGGTAGATTTTCGTGGTATTTTTTGCTCCTTTCTTTTATCATTTCATTAATAGTTTTTATTCTTAGGTCTTTATGTAGGGTGTCATTTGTAACATACCAGGGTGCGTTCACAATGCATATTAAAATTTTCGATTGCGCTACATGTATTTTTTTAATATTTGAATTGCTTGCGCACGCCCATAGCTCAATGCCGTATGTCCAGATTGGGATAATTATTGTTTTATATAAAAGGAGTTTGTTTTCATAGCACATATTTCAACTCCTACCAATTATGCTATAACTTACCCTTCGGAAAGTTAACAAAGAACATTTCATATTATTTTTAGTTTACTTAAATTATATAGAAGCATAGACTGCAAGCGCAGGTAATCTGTGATATTTTTTTAACAATAGTACTGTAACAATTAAATTATCATTTGAATAATACCAAAATATTTTAATTTCATAATTAATCTCGCCTTTATTGTTTGCCAAACGTTTTTCGCATAACATTCACTGCAATGAAATAAATCATTATATTCCCCGTGCTTTGGTATGCACTCGATGTGTGGGATATTGCGGTATTACTGATATTACATTGTTAGGCCCATTGTTAGTGTGCGAACGACTGGACGCTTGGTTAGTCGTCCTTTGCTGATGTTATTGCATTCAGAATAGGTCTGAGGGAGTCTGGCCATTGTCCGCGATCCTTGGGCCGTGATGTTAAATGCAAATGTCAAGGACTGAAAATGCGAAATAAGATTCAAATTTATTCCATAATTGTTAACTGAAAAATTATTACTGAAACCCAGACGGGGTAAGTAACCGAAAAAGGAATGGTCATAGTAATACTATGACCGGTCTGTTCATAGATTTTAGAAGTTTGGTGAAGTTTCACATGCATTTTTGTAAAATGCACAAACGAAATTAGAAAACTGTTCTGAAATCCTGCAACGTAATTGTGGAAACTTATTACTGATGAATACTGAATATATGAATTAATCTGCCTTGATAATAAAAATTATTTTAAAAATTATTACTGATAGATGTAGCGCTATCTTCAAATTATGTATTGTGAACGTTTTAAACAAGATACTATCTACTTAAGGGGGTATTCTAGTGTAGAGCGATCGATTTTAGGTCATTTTTAAAGTGTCGTAAAAGAAAACAATGCATGTTTTTACTATCCATTTTTTTACCACTTGTTTATTAATATTATTAAAATACAAAACAAAAATTAAAAAATAAAAAAGTTGAAAATTGTAAGAACTGGCAGCTGATGAAGTGGGTGGTCTCAAAAAATTGGCACCTCAGTCTTGACATGATTTCAGCCCTCCTAGCCATCCGAAATAAAAGAAATAAAAAGATTGTGAATCTTCAATGATGTCGCAATCGCCCGAACTAGCGATGAGTAAAAAAATGTTTTTTTCAAATGGGCGAGAAAAAAGTGTTTTTTTACTGTTTTTTGAGTTTCTCGAATTTTTTAAAAATAGTAAAAATTTGAATTTGAGTATAATCCTAGTTCGGGCTATAGATAGGTCTAAATCGTATCAACAGTACTGAAAAAGTCTATTCTGAGAAAAACGCATTTAAAGTTTTGCGTGAAGCCAAACCAGTATGGAGACTGAGTTAGTAAAATGCCTATATCTCTGAAAATATTTCAAATTTTCAAAAATCTTCTCGTACTCATATTCTTAGATAGTTAAACTTTGAAAATATGAAATAAAAAAAACCGATTTTTTTGAATTTCTACACTAGAATACTTCCTTAAGTACTATAATTTACAAATTATTTTAATACACATATTTTATAATTATAATCAACCTATGCATTTTGATTTAGCTTCATATAAAATAAATTGATTTGTTAATTTCCCGTTCTCTTGTCTCATACATTCATCAATAGAATCTATATATAGCCATAGAAGCGTACGAAGTTGTAACATTCGACTCGACGGCGGTAGATTATAGTATTGTCATCGGAAGCGAATGTGCTCATGCCCTCATCCCCTCATCCTCCGATGCACTTTGCAACAAAACTACCCTTCGCAGTTTCGGTACCATAACTCACGCCTAGCACTCAGTGCAAATAACGGACTGCTAATGAAAATCAGTGGACTCGCGACAACCGCCTCTCATCCCTGGTCTAAAAACACTCGTTTTAGTACGGTAGCTAATGAGGAATTTTAAATACTTTTTGCAATTCGTTACTAACAATTTTCAATTCCTATAAATCTTTCACTTATTTGACTGACAATAGATGAATTTAGTACCAAGACAGTAGTTCTTTTGTACTTCTCTCCATTTCGAATATCTCTCCGTTTATTTTTATATACTCATGTCTAATTTTTTTCAATTTTTTCAATTTTTTCTTAGTTTTGTAAACCTATCAAATAAATTTTCAATAACACAAATGACATATCTAATTGTTGTCTTCTAAAATAGATCACATTTGATCTAAATGTTAACAATATTCAATATTTAATCACTATCCTCTAGTTCTTCTGAAAACTCCTGAAGATTAACATCATGTAAGTGGGTATGAGTAAAAGCTTTTGTTCATTAATTTAGAGTATTATCACCAATATCCTCTGTTAAATATATTTTTAACAATAATAACGATAGAAAGTCTATTGATATACATTAAATTATTTTATACTTTAATTTAGTATTATACCTTAAAAGCATTCGTTTTAGTTCTATTAGTAATAAATAATTATTATTAATTCGTAATTAGAGATTAATTACTATAGCTCTTTTACTTACGATAGAGCAATGCTATTCAAAATCAAAATGACATAGGAATTATTCAATAGTTCTGTACTTTCATCCAGTCTCTCAATATCTGACTAACCCATTGAGTATATTCTCAACGACATAGTTAATATGAAAGATAGTTGTCTCTTAATACATACTTGTTTATTTTTCGTAATAGATATTATATGGTAGTGTATAGTTATAGGCATAAATAATCTTGATACCTTTATTAAATTTGATCATAATTTGAGTCAAATAATTTTAAAGGAGCAAAAAATATCATGAAAAACTACCAGGTCACCCAAACATTTATTTAAAAGAGTTAAGCGAGGAATATCCCACACGCAGATTAAAAAAAAATGGCCATACGACCTTAAATAAATGTCAAAAATAAAAAAATAAAATAGAAATATCTCATAGGAGATAATCTCTTATATGCATTAACACCAACATCACATTGTCTTAAAAAATGTATTTAATTTTGATTGACATTAAAAGTACGCAAAAAAAAAATAATAATTTTCATTTATTCCAATTACAAAAGCTGAATCGACTTCCATCCAAACGATTTAGCTAACAAAGTGTTTTCGAAAAGTCCTCCAGTCTAAAGTGTAAATTACCCACTGATCTCATAATATACTTTTTTTGTCTTTATTATTGTAATCTTCTTTTTGCCTTTGTTTTATATTACTCCAAGATTTATATACTCTAGTAGATTCTTGAATGTTCCGATAACAATTTCTGTTTATTGTTTCCATTATCAGATTGCAAAATTAATGACTTACAAAAAAAACAAATATTTTGCATAAATTTCTCAAACACTTGTTTCATATATATTTTTATTTTTGCTTTCATTTGTATATTTTCGATTGATTTTAATTTTTGTGGTAAACTCTATACATATGAGCTCTGTCTATTTCCTCTATAGTGAGTTGGACGTGCATGCCAGCAAAACATTCATGATGTTTTTTCAGTGGAAAAAATGCCCCAGGATAAAATGTAGCTCGTATCATTTACGCAGCCTGCCGTTTAGATTAGAATATTTCAATGCTATCAACGCAATTCAAACGATCTTGTAAAACAAGATTTTTATTACTGCTATATAATTTTAAAACGATGTTTTGATAAATAATTAAGTAAAGGTATAATCTTCAATTTAAATTTATGAATACGATTTATTTATGAAAGATATAAACTTATTTAGATCCTCGTTTGAATGCGCTGCAGAGTATAATAGTACTATGTTAGTCAAGTATTTTGGTGAAGTAAATATTAGAAACAAAATATATATAATAGCATTTTCCGTGTGAATAAAACTATTGTTCTCTCCTAACTCTTATGCCGATTCTCGTTTGAAATAAAACCTATCCCAATGCAATGCCATTTTTAATTCCAAGATCATGAATTTTTTATCTAGTTACTGTGATTACTGCAACAACGCCCTTAGTCAGCTAAATTTCCGTGTTAGTAACTGTCTACCCCTAGTTTCGTAATCAGATTTTCAGAGGGATCGACTGACAATAAACATTCATACATAATTTAATATCTATGATGAAATTCTGAATTGGAGGCGTGCTGCATGGCAATAAAACTATCGAATGTTCTGTATCCCGACGAACAATAATAATTGGTCCAACAATAAATCTTTGATTTAACAAATACTATAAAGAACCGTATGGTAGTAGAAAATCGAACTAGACTAACTGGAATATTATTACTGACATCCTTTATCAATGCAAATTATACTATGTAAGTATTTATACATATTTTATATTGATAGAGTTTTCTATGGGTTTTAAATCCTGTGAAATATAAAGATATTGTTCAGACGTTCAATCTCATCTTGGTCAAAAATAAAAACAAAATTGGATATATTACTATGTATGTGTGTATGTTTAAAAGAACGTTTAAGAGAAATGATGCGATGTTTGAAAAATATAAAAGTAAAATGAAGGTATCTTAAAATAGCCTACGTTACTTGATATGGTTTGTCATCCGAACAGGAAATACAATAGTAATATAATTTAATATGTATGGCAACTCTATTCAAGATACTATAATGTTTTAATTTCAACACCTACATATTTTTAATCCCATAAATAATACCCTGACGCTATTTATCATCGTGAGTAATCTCGAAAAAAATATAGGAATGAGCGTGTTATGAGCTAATGAGTACGATAAGGTATAAACTATAAAATGCCCTTAGCATGATTGGGGCTGCCATGAGTCATTGCTTTACCATTTACCGTTACCGAAATATTTTATGTAGCACGCTAAACTATCTCATAAACTCTGAAATTACTATTTTATGCGTCATAACGCAGTCTACATTTTGGCATAAGGTGATGACATGTGTGTTGAACCATTCGTTATCTAGTGTTTGTTACTATAGTTTGCCCACATGATAAGTAATTAGATATGATACTTAATATTTATATTTGAATTTGTTTATGAACTTTCTTATAAATGTTTTATATTATCTATTGAATATTATTAAGGTTAAGGTCTACATTGGTACGCATTATTTGAGCAGTCAATTATCAGTTTGGTGTCGTCAGAATCGAGATAAAATAGTTACCTGGTTAATAAAGTTGATCAAAATTCTGCTTGAATGCCTTCAACTTAAACTCTATTAATTGTACATGTTCCTCATATTGTACATCTTTTTAGATTTGCGTATAACGAATGGAAATATATGTTCACAGTATTACACTGTGCAATAATTGAACTTGATATATTTTTATTATTCATATCGCTAGTAAAATTTTAACAGCATTATTTTTTAACGATATTTGATATTCGTGACATATTGGGTTTAAATATGAGTTTTATGATTTATGGTACTAGCAAATAATAATTATTTATATAGTTTTCAAAAGCTTCAATTTTTATATTTTATCAATATATTCAGCCTTGATTTTTTTTTTAATTTATTTATATTTAGCAATCAGAATACATATCCTATAAGGTAATTGAGTTAATCCTAAGTGGAGAAAGTCAGATAGAGATTACATGGTCAGGTCAGTAGGCCATTTTCTTTTGAGTCTTCGGCTTGTATTTTAATTTACAAGTGGTTTTAGTAGTTTATTAGTATGTGTTGCGATGTTGTTAAGATGCGTGCAGACATTTGCCTTGGTGACGTTTTTTATATATGGTATTTTTAGGTCCTCATCGACTAAAGTTCTGAGAATTTTATTCTGCATCTTGGTTATATATGATTTGCTAGCGCATCCCCACAGCTCTATGCCGTAGGCCCACACCGGTTTCAGCACTGCATTATAGATTAAAACTTTGTTATATAGTGAAAGTTTTGACTTTCTACCTAAAAGCCAATATAACTGTTGCATTTTTAGTTTTATTTGCTGTACTTTATTATTCAACTTATTCATAGTAACAAATTTAAAATTGTTTGATTTTTTATATGAAATATTATCAGTAATAGGTAATGTATATGCACTCGAAACCAAAATGCTGGCAGCTTACCATTTACATAATTAGTTTTTCTTACATGCAGCTAGTCCTTCAAGAAGTCTATGATGTACAAATATTTTTCGCTAAATTTTTCCGTGTATTTATAACTCAAAAACATGTTATATTAAATTTCCGTAGTTCAACAGCAAAATTTATATTTATACGCCTGATATATTGAAAACATTTGATAACTCTTCCCGCCTGCAAACTTAGTTCGTAACAGAGTCATGTACTGCACGTGGTGAACATTATGTACAACATTTTACCGACTTTAATGTCAGTTTAGCTCGCAGAATCGAGCGTTTTACGCCTTCCACTCCTTGCATCTTCGATGTCGCCTTCTCAAGAATGCTTATGAGCATAAACATCCTGTTTATTTTCTGACGTAATGAACTTACTTGTACAACTTGATAGGCATAGAGTTGGAGGATATCTTATTCAATTTTTCGCATTAGATAAAAATATTTTCCTACTGAAGATGTATCAATTTTTTATATCGATTAACCAATAAGCTGTGGTTGACGTATATACTTGTCATGAATTTTTTTTTTTTTTTATTACTCAGTTTTATTTAGCAATCAGAAATACATAACGATTCCTATGAGCTAAAATGACAATATTTTAAGAGTGATGCCTAAGAAGAACTCCAATGAGAACTTCTCAGTTTTACAATTATATGATATTATATTAGACCTAATCGAATACTAAGTCTAAAGGCCATTGTCGTTTCAATCTCCTCATTCCGAAAGTTTGAGTAATGTCAACTATAGAATGGTTCGAATGTGAGTCCAGTTTGCGCTTGTATTTTTCCTTGAATTCTTTGAACGTTAATTGCACCGTTTTCATGTTGAGGTCGCTGTGAATGGTTTCATTTGCTACGTACTACGGATGATTAAGAATTGTACGTAAAATTTTTGACTGAGTTCTCTGCATTATAGCTATGTTAGATTTGTAAGCACATCCCCAGAGCTCAATTCCGTAGGTCCAAATTAGTTTAATAATCGATTTATATAACAGCAACTTGACATGAATAAATGGCATAATTTTGGGTATCGACGAGTATATTTGTCATGTGTATAATCAAACAGTGACACATTTTTTGTTTAAATTTAAATGAGACGATGACTGTGTAAATTAAATAGTTGTAAGTGGCATTTTACCTCAAGGCTTAAGGAAAGATGCATTTTAGCTTTACAAATGCGAAAATATTATACTAAATTAATAAAAATTAAGATTTAGCTATTCATTAAAAACTTGCATTTCCACTCCGTTTACATTTCTTCTTGTGGCTATACGACGTGTTTTGCCATCGTTTCCAGCAAAGCAGACGTCATGCGACGAACTCATCTCGCGAAATTCGAAAGAGTTTATGAACTGTCACTGTCACAAGTCATCTTCTGCTTTCTCTCTATTCCCTTCATTTTGAGTTCGAGTGTTCCATAACGCCCGGTGTCGCCGCATTTGTACTTGTCTCCCATCGAGCCGAGTTTAGAGTCTGGATGCCTCGGTTCTAAGGAGTCATTTTCACTGTAACGTACTTGAAATGAATTATTTTTTTGATTTATTGGTAAAGTTTTTTCACATTTATATATGAACGTTTTTTATATACTGAGTTCAAATAGTCAAGTTTCTGTTTTAGACTTTTTGTAGGTACTTAAGCATTAAGTTTTGTCTTTATCTGCCTCATTTCCCAGATACATTGCTATCTTCCTTTTCATTTCTCATCATTATTGATATTTACTTAATTAATTGTAAAACTTATTTCACATTTATATATGAGTTTTTTACGCGTAATTCGTATAGTTGAGTTTCGTTTGATTTGTCTTTTTGTACTTAAGCCTTGTTCTTTCTAGCCTTTTTTCTCAGACACACTCTTTCCTGTCTTTTTCTATTTCATCCTTCATGAAGTTGAATGGAAGTTTTCAATTTTATAGAACTGGTCAATTGATGGATCGTATTATTATAGTTACATTGACTGAACTATTTTGATTTGTTTAAAGTAATTGAAGATTCTTAATAAAAACTTCAAAGAAAATTTTCTAATCCAAATTTTGTATTTATGCATATTATAAGATTTAGTCAAATGATGCATTTATTCTGCTTTGTGTGCTTTAGATTACAAATATTAGAGGAATTGTAATGTTATTGCTCCAATTGACTTTTTATATTTGCGCCTCCAATATGAAATATGATCAACAATTTTTTGGTAGTACTTAGAACATCTAAATCTTACGCCAATGTCCGGGTATGGCAAGGAATAAAACATTGAAGGTCGTTACAAGTATTCAAAACATTTACTGGCATGCTTTGAATAAAAGTAACCAAAAAAATTAATACCTACAAAATATTCAATAAAAACTTTATGTAATGCGAAAAGAAAACTCTATTTAACTTTCAAAATATATTCGCCGGCTGTATTGTGCGTGCATTCACAGCCTAGTGAATTGAATTGGATGACGGATGTAGAAAATATATAATATTTTAAGTAAATTCACATGGCTCTTAATTTTTGTAGTCGGTTCACCTAACAAATTCTTGCAGACGAAGTTTGAAAACAGCTGGCGCTGCTTTTCGGTTAACTTATCGGTTGGCGTCTACTATCTACAGTAAACTGATATGATATATAAGCAGTGTTTTTGTATCTTTAAATGAAATGTTGTACTTCATATGATCTTTGATTTATTAATATATATTTGAAGTATTGAATGATTTATTTATGCTATTCGGCGGTAAGCTATGAGATACATAATCCTTACATGCCTATGTCAAGTGGAAAAATGGTAAAAATCAACTCCATGATGAAACTTAAAGTAAAACAATTCTGATATAAAATATAATGATATAAAATTGTTTTATATAGGCAAGAAAAAATATCTGCAAAAATCTGATAAAACAATTACCAAATGTCTTCGTGAAATACACAGAATAAAAAGAAGTAGGATGATAAAGCTTTTTAATGATACATTAAGTGAAAATTTTAAGTATTACTGTAGAAACGTTTATATAATTGTGTCACACAGTATTCATGAAATACATTTTGCCATAATGCTAAGAAAAATAATACTTGATTTTCTTTACATACTTTCTCCTTGAAGGTAATTTTGATACATATGTAAATTCTTACTTCTGACTATAGTAGTACTATAAAAATATAAATGATATTCATAAATGTGAGTTACTAATTATTTTAGTTACATTAAAGACTACAAATCGATATAGAAAATAAGCAAATGTATTATGCATTCCGGCTGACAAAACAATGTGGAGGACACGAGAGAATCGAGCATGTTTAATAACAATTGCTAATTTTAAATAAACAAAAAATAAAAAAAGATTAACGAGCATTGATATACGTGTATGTGAGTATCCATGTGTGTGTTTATGTTCGTGTGTTAGTGCCCCAGTACTCGAAAGTCGTTACAGAAAAAATGCATTGAGTAAGCTATTCAATGAATATTCTATAACCATAGTCGAAAGAATTATGATAGGTTTTTGTAGATTGGAAAAAGCACACATCGTATATTTCTCCTTGCAGTTTCATTGCATATAGTGTTTTCGCCCGTGTGCAGTTATCACTATCCATCATGATTATAGTGGTAGAACATTACAATGGCAATGATGCAAATGGATAAGGCATTTGTTATTCCGTTGCGCTTCGTGCTGCCACACAGCGACGTGTCGGTCCTGACCTGTCTGTTTAAAATTAGAAAATATTGCCCGGAAATACCTCTCAACCGAAATGAACACTGAAAATATTATGAAGTTGCGTCGACCTCACGGATCGGGTTGCATACCATTGTTAGCGAAATGTACTTGTGAGATTGAGGGTTCGAAAAGTTAGTAATTGTTTCTATACCACTTCAGCAGGGTTAAGTAAATAATACTAACTAACTACTAAATTTATCATTTATATGAAAATGTTAACATTTTGACTATATGTATTGTTTTGTGAAATCTTTATGATGCCAAATTTTGCACGAGATCAAAAGGGCCAGTATAAAAGAAGGCGGATCGATACAAAAGGCCTCTTCTACCTTCGGCAGCCAACATGGCTATACAAATACAATATAAACATTGTATCTCTATTTCAACACAATAAACAGTAGTAAACCAGTAGTAGATGGATGTAAACCAATTTTTTTTTCTCTTTTGTCGATATTTTATCAAAAACAGCTGCATCAGTACAAAATTTTAGATGCCATTTGATAAGGACTTGCGTTGATTAGTTTGGAGAGACCATTCACCAAGCCGGGTCTCTATAATTAACAGATGAGAGCAAATTTTCTTTGTACACGTTTAAGCCAAACATCCTGATGTTTTGTTTTTTATTATGTATTTATAAATCATCATACGCATTTAGTTGGTATATATACTAAAGTTCTGCATATTTTAGCAGTATTTTATTCGTTAAAATACAAGATTTATCCATTGTATTTGTACCAGAAAAAATGCCAACCATGTAAATCATTCTGCGGTGGACACTTCGCATGAAGTTGAACACAGCTGTGCATTCCCTCGTCTCGTCTTCTTTTTGGAATCCTATTCAACGTCCGGTATGAATCTTGACTTTAGTTCGGGCAATTAAAGTTGTCATCGTAATTTCAACCATCGTGAGCTAATTTAGACAAATGATCAACTTAAAATGATGGCAATATTACTTTAGGAGAAGCGACTTGTTGAATTTGTGCGATCATGATAGATATATTTCATGATATTTTATAACTTTGAGTAATTGTCAAGAGAGATTGAGGAGGAAGATTAGGGTAAAAGTTTATGAGATTCAATAAAACTTATGTCGGTATTAATCGGATTTCGTGCATACTAATGTCAGATATAAATAAAATAATGGTATCATATCGAGGAACACATTCAATGTACTTGCTAGTTTTCTCGATACATTTCTAAAAGTTCTCCAGATAGATATATTCCAAAGGTTTGGAGGGAATCGCAAAGCCAAGTAAATTTGTTTCAGTAACTTCTAATGCATAGTTTTTCAGAAACGCGCGGTATGTTTTATATTTTAAAAAACACTAAGTCTGGAAAATCCCCAGGCCACGATTGTATCACTTCCATATTATTGAAACACCTACCTAATAAAGGATTGAGGTATATAACAATTTTGTTCAATAGTATAATCCGTCTAAACTATTATCCATCCCAATGGAAACTGGCTAAAATAATCTTAATCCTAAAGCCAGGAAAAAATCCTATTGACGCAGCTTCCTACAGACCAATTAGCCTTTTATCATGCCTCTCAAAAGTCTTTGAAAAGATCATTCATAAAAGAATTAGCCATATACTGGAGGAGATAAATTTTCTGCCGAAACATCAATTTGGATTCCAGAGAAAACACTCTACCATCGAACAAGTACACAGAGTCGCTGATTTCATATATAATGCCTTCCACCACAAAAAATATTGTTCAGCAGTCTTTTTGGATATTAGTCAAGCATTTGACAAAGTCTGGCACCAAGGCCTATTTTACAAACTGAAAAAGATATTGCCATATAATTACTACCTCCTGATAAAAGAATACTTGACTGAAAGAAAGTTTATTGTCAGCTATAAAGACGAGACTTCCAGCATCAGAAATATTTCCTCTGGAGTACCACAGGGTAGCGTCTTGGGACCACTGCTGTACATCATTTTTACCGCAGATATACCAATAAATCCAAATACAATGATTGCCACCTTTGCCGATGATACGGGTATTTTAGCCCAACACGATGACCATATACTCGCATCCACAGTTTTACAGCAGCATATCAACCAGCTAGAAAATTGGCTAAATACCTGGAGAATAAAAGTTAACACCACTAAATCTGCGCACATCACTTTCACCCTCCGCCATAATTCGTGTCCCACAGTCACATTTAATAATGTGCCGGTACCTCAAACAAATGCAGTTAAGTATCTGGGGATCCACTTGGATCGGAGACTCACCTGGCGAGAACACATAATCAAGAAACGCCAGCAGCTTGAACTTACGCGCAGGCAACTATACTGGCTAATTGGCTGGAGATCGAAAGTTTCTATTGAAAACAAAATACTAATTTACAAAACTATTATCAAACCAATTTGGACTTACGGCTTGCAACTCTGGGGAGCGGCCAGCAAGTCAAATATTACAATTTTGCAGAGATTCCAGAATAAAATTTTAAAACAGATTGCAAACGCCCCAAACTATGTTCCTACCTGGCTGCTACATCGAGATCTGCGCATACGAACCATTGAGGAAGAGATTTTCCAGTATTGCACCAAATACAAGAACCGACTAACACATCATCCCAACCAATTGGCGAATGACCTGCTCAGACCAGTTCCACCTAAGCGACTTAAGAAACAAACTTGCAATGAAATACTACATAATATTAATTGAACATATAAATATATATAAATATGTGTATTAAAAGAATATTTTATAATTACTAATTAAGACATTGTAATTAGAAGGAGCTATCAGTGGGTAGTTATCCTTCTCACGCCATTTTCCATAACTGTCAAAAATTTTAGCCTAATGTACATTGTATAGATTGCTATGATAAATAAACAAAAAAAAAAAAAAAAAAAAAAAAAAAAAAATGTTTTATATTTTATGATAGCTTCACCTTCGGGAGCGACTACACATTCTGAGCACGGCAACTGAATTTATTGAAGTTCACTTGTTCCTAACTTGAAGGCGGTATATGAGACTTTTACAACAGTTTGGATTAAATATAAAGCTTTCGGACGTTTTTGAAGATGAGCTTTCTACTCTTTTGTGTGATTAATTATTTTTAGACATATTTTATGATTCTCTATGATGTTTGCTAATAAATATTGATTACTAATAGTTGTTTTCTTTTATTTCAGGTGAGTTTCAAAAACGGAGAAAAGGGAATGAATCAAAATGCTTGCGGTTTGTGAGTAAATCTTCTTTCTTACATCAGTATATGTCTAAGTCTAATTTAATGTATCTAAGGTGATTTTTTAAAAATGCATTAAGAATTAGGCCAGTCGTCATAATGTGCATTAGAGATCAGAGGTAAGTCAGAGTTCTGATCTTTACTATCCATTACAAAAATGATTTTAAGATTAATTAATAGTTAAATTCGGCGAATACATTACTGCTCTTCTCTATTGCGATGCTTTGCTCAAAGATCGAAAGATTATCTCGTCTGGGTAGATGGAAGCCGTTTCCATTATTGATGTGTTCACATGTGTTGCAATTCGCATGGATACTGATCTGGTATTTGTGTTAATGGAACACTCTGTTGGATCAATATGCAGCAAGCCAATATACTTCTCAGTGGAAACAAATGCCATTATAAAATATTCTCCAAAGTAATCTATTTCAAATTCCTGCACAAGAATAGATTCGTCTGAGGTGCACAGGTACTTGAAAAACATACTTCGTTATGTGTTGGAATGAAAGTTTTTGAACGAATTGTTTGTTTTGCGGGCTTTATTACGGATTATTTTAAATTATTTGTATAGTTATATCAATTATTTAATGTTTTATACGAAAAGGGGGTATCCTTTTATGTTTCCTGATCCAAAATTTTTTTGTGATAATTGAAGTGGTTTAACTTCGAAGTTCTCAAGTAGCTGTACATTTTCAATAATCTCATACCTTATACCAGCATTATATTTTTCAATAAATAACTCAACGAGTTCGTGTACGTATTCAAGCAACAATCTGCCGGACGTTCGACATGACAACGGACATTCTCAACTTGCTAGTGGAATCCTTTGGACTAACAATAGAATCGAATAAGAATAGCTGAATGCGTGTTTCTTTTTAGCTGGAATATGCACTTTCAATGCCGGAAGCATAATATAATGCCATGTACAGCAAAATTACATACGGGCTTCTTGTGGGCTTTCTAAGAGGAGTAGGAGTAAATTAAATATTCTCTGAACTAAACGCAGTAATTATTTTTTGTTACATCAGTTTTGACTTAAAATTTAATTAGAAATTTCTACGATAATCTAGTTTATGTATGTGTATAGATAATGCTTATGGCATACATTTAGGACGCATTTTGAAAAATAAGTCTATTCACTTATCATGATCTAAATCGAGTTTTTTTTTTAAATAATTTCCCAACCTTGCATAAGTTGTTATCAGTTTTCACTTGAAATCAAAGATTTAAATGCTACTTCAATTAAACATAGCCTTTAGAGGCATTGCTTTAATATCATAATTAGAATGGATTACACGCTCAGAAGTAAAGAAACATATTTCTGAATTAGTAAGGACAATTATTTGGTTCATGTTCTGTTAGTGTTCCTAAAAGTAAGAAACTTTGCAACATTCGTTAAAATAAGAAACCTGCAAATCAAAATAATTATCGCTTATAAAGATCTTATAAAATGCACCTACTTTTGATTTTTCCTAAAAATACATTGATATGAATTCATATAGATACGAATACTCGTATATTAGTTTGCAGACATTTTTCTTCAATAATGTTGTATATTAATTAAAAAATCCCAACAAAATGAATTACTAAAATTTATGTTTTAATTTATGTTACATTTTTATTTATTCTCATGTTTCTAAATGCAATTCATTCACTACCCCAAAGTAAATATTCCCCAGAATCTTCAGCATAATAAAAGGGGTTGCCCAGCATTACACATAAAAAGCACAGATGAATACTTTAAATGCATCACAAAAAATTCAGAGCATATCCTTCGACTTTTTACGAACATTCTCCTAAATAAATATCTAGGAAAATCTTCTTCTGCGATTTTTGCTCAAGCATTCGTAAGATTCTTTTTATAGTTTCAATAGCATGGCGGATATATTGATTGTGAATTATTCAAATGACCTCCTTTAACGTCCGTGATTTTTGCGACAACAAACACAGTTTTTTACTGATCTATCATTCGTATGGTAGGTAAAACCATATTTAGAACAGCGCGTTAGTTGCATGTATGCAATTGCATGCTTATCTTGCCTTTAGGCAATATAATGTTCAGCAAGAAAATACAGAATGCATTGGCTGCCTCGCTTTGCTCTCAGCTCGCGTGGATCGGATAACAGTCTATTACTCCAATTATTATACCGATGTTGCCGTGCCCGTCTGTAGTTATTTCAGAGCCGCAATCGACAAGCTTAAAATGAGTCATTAAATCCTACTGTACTATAATTTTGGATGTTTATGGTAATACATGCACTTCAACATTTTTTTTCAACCTTTAAGGAATAATTAAAATCTCTAAATATGAATTTTCACAATCTTTACATAACAATTTCATTTATACAAATTTAGTATAATTTATTAAAGAACTTCGAAAGGATTTTTTGCTTTATTAACATTAGTTAGCTCTTTCGCTACGGTAGCCGTCTATGGACGACATCCAGAGCGTTGAATTTTGCTTCAATATTTGACTCAATGATTTCAATTTTCGCTCTGAGTTAAATTATTGAGAATTCTAATTAGTTATTGTGATTTTTACGCTTCAGAAGGGTTATTTTTGATTTTTTAATACATTTTTATCGATGCTTATTGGAAATCTGAAAATATTTTGTGTTACTCTGCGGAAAATACCTTCTTTGCGAATGTTTAATCTTGCAGACGATTTTTATTTATAAAGACAACAAACGTATAGCTATATTTGACATTTTTGAATTTATGCAATTTTGTATTATGGTGAACGAGGGTTAATTATGTAACTAAAAGCAAACATTTAACAGCTAATTATCGACCAATATTCTTTGGCTTAATAATACTTTTGAGCAACACTAGAAAAAAATACGTTTAAAAAATACACAATTTGCTTTATTAATGCTATCAAAAAAAATATTTCAGAAAAAATACATAAAGTTACAGTTTACTTTAGCAACACTTCCAAAAAACTAAAATATTTATAACTGTATGACTTGAAAATAAGGATTAATAGGGAAAAATCACTTCATGAATGTTATGGCCTACTGATTATTGAAAATATGGCCTTTGTTATAGTTATAGGAATCGTAAAAAAATCGAAAATATTTTTTTTATATATCTTTACGTTTCAAATGTTTCTGAATATTTTGGCAAACCTTAGAAAAAATGGATGTGTGTGTGTGTGCGGATACAAATGTTCGTCGACGATTTTAGGAACACGGATCTACCGATTTGAATAATTCAAAAAGCATTCGATTCGTATTGAAAAGGAGCCGTGCAAATTAGTTTTTGGCGAAGGCAGGTCTAGCCGTTCCGAAGATCCGGGCAAAAAGTGCCAAAAACGGTAATTCAGTTTTTGAGAGAACGGAACGTCCGATTTTAATTCATTCATTTTGATTCAAAAAACATTTTTCTTGTATTGACAAGATGAAGAACCTTCTTAAATTTTTGGAAAGGCAGGTCCAGCGGTTATGGACTCTCAATAAAATAAGTTAAAAAATGCCTTTTGGCGTTCAAAAATGGTCATTAGACATATGCACATCAAATTATCAAATATTTTATAAAGATTTTCATAATGTGTACACATTTTGTGTAATTTTTTTTGAGTTTTGTTTTAAATTTTTTAATTACGGTACGGGAAGTTCCAGCAATTTGCCTTAAGGCACGATGCCATGCACCCCACTAGTTTTATTCCATTTTTAGCTGCTGATTCAGGTTGTTCCACTTCCAAGGTACATATCATTGCCAATGCTTACATATATGTACTTTCTAACCATGTCCAATATTATCATTGTTCATTAATGTTTCCTACCCCTATAAAGGCGTACAAAATCGGCAAGAACTTTATGGTTGTTCACATCTGCACAATATTCTTAGTAAGGCATCCTACATAAACTCGAATACCAGATCTTTACCACGTTGTAAATGGCCTCTGTGTGGGTGTAATTATATTGCCGTATCAAACTTTATGGCGACCGTGCGAGATCGTTCGGAGATATCAATCGATTATATTTTATTAGTGGCGACTCTATTTAGATAACGTACAACGGAATAGACATATGTGCAGCACTTTGGCAGAGGTACGAAACCTTTAATTAATAGAAAACTAAACACATTTTTGTTTTCATCCGCATAATCGTATTTGTGGACTTTACTTTTAGAAGTGAACAATTAGTCCTGTAAAAATCTCCGCTACCCCCTCTACTAGGGGCAGCAACAATCCCGTGTAAAAGCTCAATGCCATGAAGATTGTCATCTTCATGGCCAATTGAAATGAAAAGTATTGAATTGCATTATTTTCTATCTATATATTTTTTATTTTTCACATATAAATTATACAAACTAAGCTATGTTTAGGACGCTAGTGACAACTTTATTTCTTCTAATTTAAGCTGATTACAATTACTTTTAGACTGCTATAGAGATTACAGCTTATAGAAATATAAACGAATTTTGACATAAAGAGATTTTTTTTACAAAATTCAATTTAATTTTTATATCTTTGTATAATTAAGCCACTTCATGTGACTTTATTTTGAGGTTTCAAAGCTCAGTTTCCATAGTCGTCTACAGAATATTCGTACATCGGCTTTAGATACCTTGTATTGTCAATGTTACTAGTTTCTGTTCTGTCGGGTCTTGGAAATGACATTCGATTGATGTAAAAGGCCCATATTTACTGACACAGTGACTAGCTTTATTACTAATTGATGTCAGATACGTATACCTGTATTGACTAATATCAGAATTTACTAGTTTCCAAGCAATTACCTAGACTTACACACATTCGGTACCATGATTGATATCTTTGAATTGATATTTCGCCAAACTTGTGAATTGTCTTAGTATGTAGAATTTGTCTCAAAAATCCTTTTTATCAATATTCAATATAATCCACGAATTGTTTCTAAGGTTTATTTGTTCAAAGGCTCTCGTGTTTTCACAGACTCTAAAGTAAACACAGACATCTTAAATGCTTATTGAGTTTTTAAATTGCCTATTGAAGTGTCTATATAAATAAAGATTTTTTGCTTGATGACCTGGCAATATCGAGCGATATTTTTATGAATATATTTATTTATGAATTGTAACATTGTATGTAACATTATGAATATGTAACCTTATGAATTGTAATAAGTATGAAGTAATCACAATATAAAATATTTTTTCTCATTTTTTCAACTAGAACTTGCTCATTCCATTTTTTAAATAGTAAAATATTTTTTAAGGAATAAAATGTTTTTTATATAAATGCTCTTTATCATACATTTGTTTTAAAATTGAACACATTTTCTCAGTACCAATAATATTACAACAACTATTACATTTTTTAACTTCCCGAAGGAGAAGTTTGTTTTCATAAAAAAATCCGATTCGCTAATTTTGTTTTCTCGACGTTTCAATCCATTCTCAATCGGATGAGACCAAATTTGGAAAAAGTATGTGTGTGTATGTGTAATAAGGTGACCATACGTCCCGATTTGGCCGGGACAGTCCCGGATTTCTACCTTGTGTCCCGAATTTTTTTTAAAGCAATATTTGTCCCGGATTTTGATTTTTTGTCCCGGATGTCCCGGTTTTTCGAAAATTATAAGTTAAATTAACAAAAATTAAGAAAACAAACAGCTGCTAGTTTTTTTTAATTAATTATGAACAAAATTGAATAGAACATATATATCGAAAAATATGATATAATATCATAGATAAAAAAGTATTGCATATAGTATAAAGCTCTTGCTAAAAGTCCGCAATTATGATAAAAAAAGATTCATTAAAAAAACTGTTTTTTATTGTATCCTTGAATAGCATTTGCTATATAAACGACTAATACTAAAAAAAATTGATACTATTTTTTTCCAAAAGCAATTATTTTGTTCAAACAAGCAGAAAGTTCTTTGAATCATTCAAATCGGACGCTTGGTCCTCTCAAAAACTGCAATTTTTTGCAAATTTAGCTCTGTATCTTTGAAATGGCTGGACCCGTCTTTGACAAAAACTAATCACCTCTTCTCCAAATCATTACAAAATGACTATTTTTCTAGATCATTCAAATCTGTTCTCTCAAAAACTCGATTTGTATCTTCTGCACTTCTTGCTTTGTATTCCCGTAACGGCTGAACCTGCTTTTGTCAAAAACTAATCAGCACATCTCCCTATCAATAGGAATCGAATGTTTTTTGAACCATTCAAATTGGTCGATTCGTGCGCCCGAAAACGTGGTCGAAAAAATGTATCCACACATACATTTTCAATTTTCACAATTTTCAATTTTGATTGAAACGATTACAATAACTTACCCTAGGGGAAGTTAATAACCTCAATAATAAATATTTCCTAGTATCTTGTTCAATTCTGTACGAATATTTTATTATAGGATCAATTTACTCTTAGTTCATTAGTCTTTTATTCAAAACTCAATTACCTTCAGTTCATTAATTTGCAAATATATATTTTGTTATACTTGGTCGTTACTTAAATAAGGATCAGCATTGATAAAATCCCTTAATGAATAATTAAATTATAAAATTACGTGCATTCAATTTAATAAATTGCTTGAAGTTCAATCATTCTTAACTGATGCAACTAAACATATACGCATACGCATCGGTGTTTGCATATGCGATTATTCATTACTAAAAAAATAATGCATCATGCAAGTCTGATTTTTATTTTCGCAAATATAATTACGCTGTCCGATATATACTGGTTTTCATTTAAGTTTTTGTGTATTGTTTTACGTGGTATGAACGAGTTCAGGTACTCGCACGGGAGATTCGATATGGCGAACTGTAATTACAGTGCTCGAACGTTTGCTCTCTCTAGCGAACTCAGATCCACTCTTTCAGTTCTCGCATTACGGATCAATGGATCTGATAAAGATTTAATTATAAATCGAAGTACTGCCTTTAGAATGTTGTTCGAAGATTTTATCGTGATGTTTTCTTGAAATAATGAAACCAGTATAACAATAAGTCGTTAACGGACCGCTTGTGTTATTTATACTCTATTGTGAGATTGTTTTCGTACGAAGACGTATCTTTTGATTCTTTCTCGGAATGGAGCGATGTTAATTCACTATAACTATAGATTGATCGTGCTGATTTTTTGAGGGGATTTATTCGATTGTCTGGAACAGATTATGAAAATTTGAGTTTAGTAATTTACTGCAATTGCAATGGATAATGCAATTTGATTTTTAACTCTAACAGTTACAGAATTTTTCAATGAAATTTTTCTCTATTTTTTTAGTTTTTTTCCAAAATATTATTTTTGTCAAAATATCAATTTGGTTTTTAACTCTAACAGTTACTATAGCTTAGCAGAAAAATAATTTATGAGAAGTGTTATTTTGATATTAAAACATTCAAAATAATAACCTTTATTAGAAAATTTCGAATTTTTATAATTCGGTATACAATTTACGACATAGAACTGTTTTTAATTACGGATTATATAGATTGTAATAAATGTAAAATGGAATTTAAATGAGGTTAATTTATCTATTACAACTTTATAAATTGAATAATCAACAGCTTCTAATGAGTGTGACAAACAAAATATATCTACTAAAATTTTATTTATGAACTGCTTATTGCACCAAATCCACTTCAGAGATTTACACATTGTTTCTTTACTGTTTTAATATTTCTGTACTGAATAATAACAATTTTGAGTAAAATTTTGAGCAGATGAACTTAGTCTAAGTCTTTTAGATATGTAATTTTTAGGAATTTAAGACATCTATTTGTTGCTTTTTTATTTATATTTGAGTAGCAATCAGAACCATGTGTTAAGTTAACCATAAGTTGCTGTGATGTACATTCCGCAACCTACCGTTTCTAAAAATGACTGGCCATTCTTTTCTGATGAGATTTTTTTAGATATGATTTTTATAATTAAAAATATGTTTAATGTTTAAAAACAATAATGTAAATAAAATCATACTTCAAATATGACATGATCGGTTTGTCATTGTAATTAGCATTTAGGAATGAACCTTCATTCAATAAATTGTATAATATTTGTTCACACAGTAGATTATGTTAACAACGCCTAAACAAATATTATTTTTGCAACTTCACTCATCATGTAATTTGTGTAACTTCAAAGATTTATAGAAACTACGAATAATATAGAAATAATTTCTAATCAATAAACTTACGTTTAGTACGACACAATGTTTAATTTGTTTTATTATTTTCAAGGAACAGGGTAAAATATTCTTCTGATTCATACATTTTTCATCAAATCAAGATTTGTACTACGATGCAACTTTAAAATGTTTATTTATCTATGCCGATTTACTTGTTGATATCGGTACGCATACAACATTGATGCCGGTACGGATACAACGACAGAACTCTATTCACATACACGACGACTAATCACAATCGACCCGTATAGAAATAATCTCATCGAGAGCGAATGACGAACAGTTTGCCGTAACGGTCTTCCGTTGCATTTGTACGGATTTACACCCTAGTCGCGCCTAAAGAAGTTTTACTTCAAAAACTGTAAATCTTCACATATAATATGTGATGAAATAATCTCTTCCAAAACTGCACCAATGGATCTGTGTCACTGAATTCTTGTTTTATAACATATTTCATGCATTCAAGGCAATGCTGTTTTCGCAGTGGTCAAGCGACAAGGCGTTTCGTGTACGGAGTCACAAAATTGCTTTACGGTCCAGCGCTTTCGGATTCGCTCCATGCTTCTTATGTTGAAAGTTTGTGTATGTTTAATATTGGACATCATCCAAATATCCTATGAGTTCACATGAATGAAAAGATTTACTAGTACCGGAACTCTTGCTTGTTTCTTGTTTCAAACTTTAGAGGCTGCGCACATAGGGTAGTAGATGTTTGTTTATAACTCTTATTAAGAAAACAACTTCTTTGTGACTTATATATTTAGAATATTAAAATACGATTTTTGCTTCTATTTATCTATTTTATATTTGCTCACTTTAATTTAAAAGTTATAGTAGGGGAAACTGGGTACCGTTGTACGTACCCATATCGCGAAAAAGTAAAAAAAAAATACAAGCAGTCAATGAATGTATGTTAATTTTAATTACATGAAGTTCTTCAAACACAATTGCATGATGAATGAAGTTGCGAAAACAATATTTGTTTAGGCGTTATTTAACATAATCCACTGTGTGAACGAATATTATAGAATTTATTAATCAGCAATTACTTCATTTCTCTAATGAAGGTTCATTTCTAAATGCTAATTTCAATGACAAACCGATCATGTCATATTTGATGTATGACTTTAATTACATTATTATTTTTAAATATTATACATATTTTTAATGCTATTATAAATATATAAATTATAATTTATCATTATATAAATGTGTATAATGGTTGACTCTAATAAATATGTGCATCACGAGTGTTATCATATTACTACAAAACATTATTCAAAATTGTTGTATGATGTATTTATTTTTACTTAAATGCCATCTTGTACAAAAGCAAATAAGTTTTACTTCAATTGCGTGTGAACTTTATGCCTATTATGATCTTGTATTTACACTTTACAGTGTGTTACAGGGATAACAAATTGTGGCTTATTTTCTATATAGAAGTCACTTCGCAAATATTAGATTTATCACAGGAAATAAAAGCCATGTTAAAAAAATATTTGATGTGCACTGTTTGATCATTGATTACCAACTGATATTATTCTTCAACGATGTTTTTACAAGGCTAAAGTAAATAAGTTTTTCTGGCTGCTAATAATTATTAGGTATGCGTGCCAAAGACGAATACAAAAAGTAGATTACTCAATTTTTGTTTAATTCAGTCCTGTGTAAATTATAGAGATTTCAATAAACACCTTGGGGCATCACGCAGAGTTTGCCATTTTATTCGTCTGCGTCTCGATTTATATCTTATTATCTCAGCGGGTATATAATTTAAGCATCCTCGTGATCTCCGGATATTTAACGAAGACGATTCCAACTAATGAAGTTGTTTGGTCCAAATTGATTGCACCTGGCGCGAGGTAGTAAGATTTTGACCTGGAGGTACCCTATAGTTACGAATCACAAAGGCAATGTTGTGACTTGCATTAATAGAAGGGAAGCTGAGGAAGATATTGGGAATATTTTATAGAAACATGAATAAAATCTTGGAGATTTCATCTAATAAAAAGAGGAGGTAGAGATTTTGAAGCATCTTTATTCTTTCCAGACGTTTTGACATGAAATTCTATGTCATCATCAACGTATCTACAATTTAAAATGATAGAAATAAAAGAAAAAAATATAAGTTAAACATAAACTTTTTTTGTCCGACTTCAGAAACATGGACTTGTTTATTTAGATAAAAAATAGAACATTTTAGAAAATAATAAAGTTTTTATATTTAAGACTTTTCATATAATATTTATATATCGTTACACTGCAGCTTTGGATTTTTTTTTTTTTAAATCTACTAAAAGCAATGCATTGAACATAAATAAATTATTTTTATTCATAATCTGAATTCCTATAAAACAAATTCACATAAAAAATTAAGAAAATATTCAAAACTTTCGTTTTAGAAACAGGTTTTGATTCACGTCAAAGTAAATTAGTTCAATGATGGATCATATGTTTGACTCCAGCAATATGGGCAGGTTTATATGGATCAAAAAAATATCCAGAACGAAACAAGCTTTTTTATCCTAAATTCTTTTAAAAAAAACTTATTTACCATAGATATACGCTTGCAACTATTCCTCAACAGAAAAAAAACATGAAACATACAAAAAAGATTTATTGAATTTAATAATAATTTTAATATTTCGTTTTGTAGTTACGCATATTTCTTACATTTTTATTAAATTTTTAATAAAATTAAAATCATAAAGCATTTATTATTTAGTAGTGCTATAAACTTAGTTTTTAGAATTATTTTTATACTGCTCTCGCAATTTATTGCTCATGTTACAAACCGGAGGGCCATGAAATTATCAAGTTATTTTATTCTATATATGAAACAAAACTCTTCTAATGAGTTATAAAACATGAATTCCTCAGTTTCACATTCCCAGGCATCAGCAGTTAATTGTGGTTTATATTTATGTTTAGACACAACAGCTGTGTTACTCTTTCGACGGCGCAACTAAAAATATTTTGTGGTTTGTTTTAAATTCTGTTTTAAGACATTAATCCCTTAATGTATATAACTTGTTTGATCTTCGGAAGAAACCAACTCGTAAGACAAATTTGTACAAATCGGTGTACAACTTGGGAGTTTTGTAGTAATTTGTTGAGTTGGTGATTGATTTATAATGAAGAATACAATGGTATAAATTAGAGATGGGCTTATTGTATCCGAAGCCGGATCGGTTAGTATTTGACTTTGCTTCAGAGAGGAGTTATATCCACTTAATAACTCCACAACTCCGACAACTTTGAAACATAATACTTGACACAAAAGTGTTCTCTAGTATGTTGTTAACATATCTAAGGATTTATTAAGTCTTTGGAAATAGTTTACAAATAGTTCAAACATTTTTGTTAATTTTATTATAATAATTACTATTTTATGCATTTCAATATGCATACAAATCTCAAATTGACAAAAACTTGGGAATCAAAATCAATTTTGTAATTAGTTTTGAAGAGAAAATATAGTATTCTTTGAATATGTTTATTTTTATATGAAAATAATGCAGTGAACCTTATATATATAATAAGAATAAATTCTTTGTGTATAAAATTTTTTACAAAATAATAATACCTCACATTCTTTTATTATTACCGTCTTGACAATTAATTATATATCGGGTAGTTTGATTAGCATACCATTACTTTTACACAATTATAAAATCATAATTGTGTAAAAGTTATAATATAATACTGAATATTTTTTAGCTGGTTGTATACCATTAAAAGAACTCATTTACAGACAAACATTATCGTATATAATATAGAATAGAAAATAGCATTATTTTGAGACATTATATACCTGGAAAGTCCTAAAACTGGCTGTGAGACGAGAAAAAGACCACTTCTTTCGAATCAAATCTTTGTATTAGTAAAAAGTCTCAAGCAAATATCTGCACATGTTAACAGATTTAGTATCAGTTTAGGGAAGTCGGCTATGACAAATCCTGTGAAACAACTCCACTCGGATTCACTCCGAGGGAGGAGTTGTATCGGAGTGATAACTCCGGAGTGAGTTACCCATCTCTAGTATAAATGTATTTCTATTTGAATTATCTATTAATTGATTTCTGTTTAATATTATAGTACTTATGGTTTAACTAATTATACTCATAAATAAAAAGAAACCAGTCCATGGTCTTTCGCTTTACATAAATGAGATTTAGCAACTAGTTTTCAATTATTAATAACAACGTATGGATCGTACTTGGATATTTTACTGATGGATTTAACCAGCACTCTCGAGCATTCTAATTAGTTCTATCTCATAGTTTTAATGAACTTCTTCCATTTGGTTTTGAAATCCGGCATGATGGTCTGTCTTTTCCGTGTAAAAATAGAGTTCGGGAGGGTATTTGTGACATCTCCCAAGTACTCGACAGCAGAAACCAAATGCAATGTTAATGAGTTCCGTTATCATGAGTGACGGTCTTTCGTGACGACTTCAATAAATGATGACATCGCTCGACACTCGACCTCGTTCGCCATCTATTGTCTTGTGTTATTCACTAGTCGTTCCAGATTCCATTGACTTTTGCTTCCAATGGTCTCAGAGTGGATGAATAATGCGGTAGTAATTGCATTTTAAATAAAAAAAATCGTGAATAATTTCCAATGTACGTGAAGGAATATATTACATGTATATCACACCTATTTGATGCTTAATTTACTGACGTACAACATTTCAATTATTTTCTTGTACATAAATTTAAATTAAAAACTCTATTTTCGTATAACCTTTTCTATTAATCCGTAACCTAGTTGCTATATTTAAACTTGCCCGACAACGGCAGACAGTTAATTCCTTTTCTAATTAAAGTTAAATTACATTCTCATTAACATTTTTTAAGGTGGCACAATAACAGTTTATTCTTACTTTATATATACCTGTTATCGATTCACTTAATTAAGAATAATAAAGCACAGTAATTGCAATTCTATTAAATGCTTGTAAGGAGAGAAAAAATGGGCGCATAAAGTTTTCCTGTTTAGGAATAATCATAATCATTAATTTGTCAGCTGTAGAAGGAATGAGAGATAACTTTGGAGTTATTATTATTATAATTGGATATACACATACATACACACACACATATATATATATATATATATATATATATATATATATATCGCATGTAAATTTCGTGATTGATTGTTGAGCTGTAATAGATGCATCATCGAGAGCAATATCCCATTCAGCATCCCAATATAGAAATTCAATATTTTCAAAATAAATAAAAATCCAGACAAAAATGAGTTTAAGATAAAATATAGCATGTGAATTTCGTAATTGAATGTTGAGCTTTAATAGATGCATCATCGAGAGAAATATCCCATTCAGCATTACAATATCGACATTTTTTTTTAAATTTATTTTTTATGTATGTTCGTACATTTAATTTAATGTGTATTAGAAGTTTCATTTTAAGATTGATTAGAAACTTCACTTGTACTATCAAAACACTTAGCTGGTTTATTAATACACAGAACTATGTTTATTAGAAAAGTACAAGCTAATTACAATGAAAACACTTAGTAAACGAGTACATTATACAATACTTAAAATTGAAAATGTTTTAGAAAATGTAATTTATTTGGGGTGGGGCGGATCAATATTTCTATTTTTATTAATTTTTTATGCCCTTTCTCTATACTTATACGCCCTTTTTTATCTACTCCATGAGACGCTTATATTATTTTTAAATAATTTACTGTTTCTCATATTTTTTTTTAGAATATTTGAAAATTACTGAGCTTTTCAGTTTGATTCATTTGTATATAATAACTCGTTTGCACCCAAACATCGACATCGATAAATTGAATGATTTCGTCCTCGGATCTGATTTTAATTAGTCGTTCCCTAGGGCTCTTTCATTTCATCCACTACGCGTTTGTTTCGCGCGAACACATGTCGCAGACTGCGAGCATTAAATATTTAAATATCTGAAAAAAATGCGCATAAATATACGAGTTGCGACCGACCACTCCGTTGCACGCAGCGAGCCGGAGACGGGGGCGTTTACTAAATGCTAAACTTGGGACTCGCACAACCCAAAATATTTTAGTAATTCGGATACTTGTTTGTGATGTATAAATAATACGTAAAGTTTGCTGTACTTTGAAGCAAAATGCAGATTTTAGGTCTACGAAACATTTTTCTGGGAATGATGTATTAGAGTCGGACACATACTGCGACAAATTGATACTAATTTATTATGAATTACATATTTTGCATTATATCTTCAAATAAAGTCTATTCGATGTAGGAATAGTATCAAGACAGTAATGATATTTGTACAGCTTAAACTATTATAATTTTGCTTAATATTTGGCTAATGTCGCTTTACGATTATAGTCCAGATTTACTGAATGATTAATTATATTAATAAGAAAAAGAGTGGTTATTTGCTACTGTACAAGATGGCATTTAAGTAAAAATAATATATCATATAACAATTTTGAATAATGCTTATTAGTAATATGGTAACACTCGTGATGCACACATTTATTATTGTCAACCATTATACACATTTATATAATGATAAATTATAAATTATATATTTATAATAGCATTAAAAATATGTATATTTAAAAACAATAATGTAATTAAAGTCATACTTCAAATATGACATGATCGGTTTGTCATTGTAATTAGCATTTAGAAATGAATCTTCATTACAGAAATGAAGTAATTGCTGATTAATAAATTCTATAATATTCGTTTACACAGTGGATTATATTAAACAACGCCTAAACAAATATTGTTTTTGCAACTTCACTCATCATGTAATATTTGTTTGAAGAACTTCATGTAATTAAAATTAACGTACATTCATTGACTGATGGTATTTTTTTTACTTTTTCGCTGGCGATATACTCATTCTTTGAACAGCTGTAATATCTGTTTTGCCTAAAAAATATTTTCCATTTCAACAACTTCAAAAATTTATAGAAACTACGAATAATATAGAAATTATTTCAATAAACTTATGTTTCATACACGGCGCAAATGCTGCATTTGTTTTATTATTTTCATTATAATTATTTACGGGGGACAGGATAAAATATTCTTCTGATGCAGGCATTTTTCATTGAATCAAGATTTGTATTACGATACAAACATGTGAAATGTATATTTATCTATACCGACATCCTTGTTGATATCGGTACAGCGTACAACGTTGATGCCGGTACGCATACAACGACAGATTTCTATTCACGCGACACGACGACTAATCACAATCGACCGGTATAGAAATGATTTCATCGAAAGCGAATGACGTACAGTTCGGGCGTGACGCTATTTTCGTTGCATTCTCACAGATTTACACCCTAGTCGCGCCTAAAAAAGTTTTACTTCAATAATGAATAAAAGATATAATGATCTGTTTATAATGTTTGCTTTGAACATTCAGAGGACTATAGGTGAAAGAATTCCTTAGTATGTCACCCAGTTTTTATTACAATTATTGTTTACAATTTTCTCTAAAGTTTTCCTATATTGAATATTTGCTATTTCTATCCTCCAACTAGACATTCTGCCATCTCTATTCCGACCACATTAGCAATGTTCCAATGCTTCCTTCATGCTCCGTTCAGTTGTCAGACTTCAATGATCATAAGTCAGTTTATACTTATACTTTGACAAAGTCCTCGACCAAGTTTTCAAATAGTGTCCTCTTGCATTGAAGTCGAAAGCCTCTTAACTGTATCGATACTCGATATTTCAAAGTTGTTTGTTCAGAAACACTATTAGTACATTGACAAGTCTGATGCGACCGCATCGCATTTGTTTCCTTGCAATTAGAGTTTCTATAGAATTTGACGTGGGAGATCAGAAATATAGATATGTTGGGTCATTATTTTATTGGTCTCACATTCACAAAATTCAAAAATGGTATATGAAAACAGACATATTAATATGTAGAAATATAGTTGTCCTTCATTTTTTTAAATTCTTAAGCAAAATCAATGCTGGATTCATCAATTAATTTACGTTGGTCAAAATTATTTTTAAAAATTTGATCTCATTGTCAGTGAGATCGATCGAAATTTCATACTGACACTTTTTTATTTTTATTTTTTTTAACTCTGTTTTATTTAGCAATCAACAATTAATATGATAATATTATATTAAGGCTAATCTAAGACTAACACTAAAGGCCAGTGTCGTTTCAATCTTCTCATGCCAAAATGTTGAGTAATGTCAAGTATTGATGGTTTCGAATGAGAGTCCAGTTTGCGTTTGTATTTTTTCTTAACTTCTTTGGAATGGTTTCATTTGTCACGTATCATGGAGAATTAAGTATTGTACGTAGAATTTTTTATTGTGTCCTCTGCATTATAGCTATATTCGATTTGTAAGCACAGCCCCAGAGCTCAATTCCGTAGGTCCAGATTGGTTTGATGATTGTTTTATATAGCAGCAATATATTTTCAACGGAGAGCTTAGACTTTTTACGCATTAGCCAATTAAATTCTTTAATTTTGAACATTATTTGCTGCTTTTTCATTTTTATGTGACTTCCAAGTAAGTTTGCTGTCTAAATGAAGACCAAGATATTTCACTGTTTTGTCTGAATACTGACACATGTATTTATATATTTTTTAAATGTTGTACATTTCTGTTAATTCTGGATTCCTCCAGAGAAAGGTGCATATTTTCATGAACCATACATTATACACGACATAGGCAATATCGTGTGTTCCTGTGTTGACAGAATGCGGACATGGATTGCGGTCAGTGGCCATTGGTTTCGTTATTAAATTTTGTATTTGTCGTATTGGATATGAACGCACGGATATCACTTTGATAATACAGACCGCTGTCCACCCTGTCGGCGCTAATGGCTCCGGGGGTGATTTTATATAATATTAATTAAATTATTGAATCTATTTTCATTTTGGATGATTCTCGTACTGTACAAATATATTTCACTTTGATCACCTGCGGTAATTAATAAAATAAAATATTGTCGATATACATAGGTGATTGGATAATTTGGAGAGCCACGCTTTTTCGATTGATAATTGGATTTAAACAAATTGTCATTTATAATCAATTTTGATTTTAATATTTGTGACAGAAGCCCTGAAGTGCATTGTGCCCGGAAGCTTTGTATTTGAAATATGATTTTTGATGTCAAATGTATTTTAATATTATTTCACTCACAACTATATTTCCAATGGTCTTTTTATAAACAAGCCGATGTTGCACTATTCATGTATATTTTTTAACTGGTATGTATTCTTTTGATTGTAATATTTCCAGAGAATTTCCTTCAAATTGAGTAACCATGGCATCTTGTCAGTTTTGCGTTACATGGATAATTTTTTAAACTTTTTCATATATAACAGAATAGCGTAGAATCAATTTGTACCGTTAAACAGACTCGAAATGCGACTCCGAAAGAATGTCATGAACATAAAGGGAGAATGAAATTCGCGCTGTTCTTTTAATATCGTAAAATATACGATCGTTTATGGTGAAAAGGTCTGTTGTATAAAAAAAAACTTTTTTTTATATAGATATAGAACGTTCTGCTGTTGGCTTTTTACAACCTTCGGACGACGACCCCTATGTACCTATATTATGTGGGGATTTAATTAACTTCAGCTGTACTTAAATTCCTCTGAATTATGCGAATTCTTATTTTCCAAAAATATTTTTATTTTTTAATTAAATTTCATGCATCTCTGAAAACGAATTGAATTATACCCTTTTTTTAGTTTATTAAATAATATACATATTTTTTGAATAACCCTATATTTTAATTAATAGAGACGTCCTAAATTTTGATTCAGACCTTTTTGATAGTGATAATACTTTTTTATTGCTGGTAGTTTATTATCATCCAATCTAACGTTTCTGCTCAGTTGACTGTACTCTATTACGAAAGGGGTTATTTTTTCGAGTTGGGATTTTATGTGTCCATATGTCACCGTGTTTTTTTTAACAGGAGCGTATTTAGGAATCAATTGAATGAATGTTATAATATTTATATACACAGGGTGTCACGGACCTTTACATCAATCCAAAACAGGGTGATAGTATTGAACTTAAATGTCCTGAAAAAAATTAAAAAACAAATTTATTTCGAGTTGTTTGAAACATTGAGCTTTTAAGTACAACCTAGAGCTTTATTGAAATTATGGCCATTGTTGGGTTATTGTGATGAACTTTTAATAATTTTGTTCATTCAACCTTTGGCTACAGTAGCCGTGAGTAACATTTATAGAACCACAGTAAAAAAATAAAACAATTTTTCTAATCTTTCAATAATTAAGACTTTTTTTGAACTATGAATTAATGTTTCTTCAAAATCGGTCTTCGAGAGACTTAAAGAAAAATGTACTGAAGTGTTTTGGCAAGTTTCTTCTCAAAAGTTGGCGCATTCAATCAGGATTGTAAAATGGTAAAATACTTGATATAATTTTATTTTTGAAAAATTTAGAGTAAAACTAGTGGTGTATGGCATCGTGCCTTAAGGCAAATTACTGGAACTTCCCGTACCGTAACAAAGTGTTTGGTGAATATTAGATATTTTCAAATAGATTATTATAAATAATATAATATTGTCTAATATTTGTCAACACAAGCAGAAAGTTTTTCGAATCATTTATTTCGGATGCTTATTTCTCTCAAAAACTGCCATTTTTTTGTATATTTACTATTTAGCTCTGTATATTCGAAATGGCTGGATATGCCTTTCCCAAAAACTAATCAGCACATCTCCCTATCAAAAGGAATCGATTGTTTTTTGAACCATTCAAATCGGTTGATCCGTGCGCCCGAAAACGTGACTGGAAAATTGTATCCATACATACGTACACACACCCACATCCATTTTTTCTGAGGTATGCCAACATGTTCAGAAACCTTCAAAACGTGAAGAAATGTAAAAATATTCAATTTCGATTTTTGGACGATTACAATAACTTACCCTACGGGAAGTTAAAAATGACATGTTTTTTGGTATTAAATTTTATTCATAATTAGTTCAAATGCTTTGTCATGTCAATTAGGCACGATATGCATGCTTATTATGCGTTATGTAGACATTTATTCATAATAATGTCTGTGTTAATTAATATTTGATTCAGATGTTCCGTTAATAAAAAAAAAAGTCTTCTGGACTTTGTAACTAATAAATTGAATTCAGTGGAGAAATAGGATTTAATTTTAGGAAGTTTTATAATGGTGTTTATATTTATTATTTACAGCGTAAAGAAATATTTCTATGTAGCTACTTTAGCTTCATTTTCTTTCCATTTGATGTATTATTTTCCTGAATAATTTTTAATAACTAGTTGCACAAAATAACGAGACACATAACTCATACGCCTGATATCGCCCGTACGTCTGTCGAGTGTACGCCATTCAGTAACTCGGCGTTGTTATTCGACGGGATGGGAGGACAATGGAACTACTCGACTAGAGGTACTGTACTGAAACTCCAGTCGGAATCCCGCGGGACCTGGGTTCAATTTATGACGCGAGCTTCACAATGTGTTTTGTCGATGTGTACATGTCTATATCTATATTCCTCTAGTTGTAGTCACACACACGTTGGCTAATGTCACCGTCTCGGAAAAGAGGGATGGGGTCATATCGTAGGAGTTGCTTCCAACAACCCGACGCGGCGGCCTGTCCAATGTTTAAATTCATTTCTCTACGCGAGGCGTATAAAACTCGTTTTGATAACTGTATTTATGTGTGGTTCATGTGTCATACAATTGTTATACACAATGAATTATTGGATGTATTTTTACAAAGCATTTTCCCTCGCAGGATGTATAGACTTTAAATGTCATATTTTTTTAATTTCGATGTAGGTGGTATAGAAAAAGATTGATGGAATATGAAAATTATTGAAATGAAATTGAATTTGGAATACATGTTTCGATTATCATCTAAAGTTTAAACAGCAAAATTTAAATTACTACACGTGTTTTATAGGTCAATGTTTATTTTTGGTTGAAATTAGGTCGACCAAACCGATTGGAATTAATATTTCAATATTTACATGAAACAGAATATCATAAAATTCAATAATAACACCATTTCAAACAGCGACGCACAAAATTCATCGCAAAAATCCGCGTTTTTTTTCAGTTTGTATTATTTTGCCTCAAAGCTAAAAGCTTTGATCTAAAAAATCTGACTATTGAGTTTCATTAAAATTATCTGTTTAATATTCATATTGGTACACATATTCACGTATTTAGTTTTATAAATTAGTTTCAGTTTTTTGCTTTTTTATGAATATCTGTCAAAAAATGTTGATTTGAATATTTGCACATGAAGCGGCAGCTTCAAATTAATTTTGGATTTGGAAATTATTTTCAATTTACTCTTGTCGTAGCAAAACGCGTAGCTATCTAGCACGAGAGCGATAGATGACCGTTTCTCGTCGTCTACGTCTAAGCATTTGTCTTAATGGCTTATGGAATGTGCCAGATTTAATAGAAGGATTTCGTACTAATCATGTTATTGTCCTGCGCACTAATTGTCTACGAATCTTGGTCTGAACGTTTTTTTCTTCCGACTATACACGAGTAACTGCTTGGCCAGGTGTTGGCTAATATCAGTATTAAAAGTTAATAATACAGTGTTTACAATATACCACGGCTTCACTTACTAATTACCATATAAACCGTCACGTTAACGTTGCTCAAACACGAACCTTTGATACATGATATTGTGGATCAAAAGAGACGTTGTACTTTATTTATTATCGATCTAAATATGTTTGACTATAATAATAATAACAATGTTCGTGAAATCTAATTAGGATCGATGAAGAAGTAAACTAGTGGAGCGCATGGCATCGTGCCTTAAGGCAAATTGCTGAAACTTTCCGTACCAAAAATTATTTATTTTTTAAAAGATTTGACATTTTTGAAAAAAAAAAATACTCTGAAAAATTAGATTTTTGAGAAACTATAAATTTTTGACAACAATTTACTTTTTTTTGAAAAAAATAAAAACACTTTGAAGAAAAGTGTATTTTGGAAATACTGAACTTTTTTTCAAAGCAATCGTACTGCTTTAACTGCATAGAGACAAAATATCGAAGCGCGTAAGCGCCGCGTCGCCGTCTAATGGACAAGCATTGGTACTGAACCCATAGGAATGAAACAAAATTTATACTTATTGTTAAAATCTCTATAAAATATCTGATAATTTGATGTGCATATGTCTAATGATCATTTTTGACCGCCAGATGGCATTTTTTTTACTTTTTTTACTAGATCTCTGAAACCGCTAGAACTGCCTTCATGAAAATTGATCAGTTCTACATCTTGTTAATACAAGTAAAATGTTTTTTGAATTATTCAAATCGGACGCTCCGTTCTCTTAAAAACCGAGTTACCGTTTTTGGCACTTTTTGCCCCATATCTTCGGAACGGCTGGACCACCTGCCTTCGCCAACTAATTAGCACGGCTCCTTATCAATACGAATCGAATGTTTTTTGAATTATTCAAATCGCTTCATCCGTGTTCCCGAAATCGTCGACGAAAATTTGTATCCGAACACACATACACACACGCACGCACACATACACACACACACACACATACACATACACACAAACACACACATACATCCATTTTATCTAAGGTATGCCAAAATATTCAGAAACCTCTGAAACGTAAAGATATATAAAAAATTTCATTTTCAATTTTTTGCGATTACTATAACTTACCCTACGAGAAGTTAATAAGTTATTTAGAAAATACTAGCGGCTAATAGATTTTTATTTATATAAGGGAACTTTGATCAACTGGCAATAAATAATTTAAGAAATTATAGAGCGAAGTGAATGCGTTTAGGTATGCCTGACTAGGTCTTTTGTCTGCGTATGATGGGATCAATACCACGTGGATATGTGTGTGTGCGCGCGCGCGCGTTTGTGTATGTGATTTACATATAAATTATAACTTCGTTTCTTCAATATCGTAAAAAATCGGATTTTGCTTCCCACATTTGAAGAAGCAAGATATTTCAAAAAGATCTGTTTTAGCCCCATATATTGTTCATAAATTATGCAATTTGAATATTTATATCATTATTTAAGCAATTGCATTTTGCTTACATCTCCTTGGAACGTTACAAGCAAATAGTTTTTAAAATACATCAGTTTTTTTACAAAAAGCTAAGAAGGCTTTATTTATGAAAAGTATAACCATGGGCTTATTAATTTACCGGAATGTTAAGGATAAATAAATTTTGTTAGCGTGCTTATACATAGATAACTGTAATTTTTAAATTAAATATAGAATACTTCTCAAAACATGATACTGTATATATATATATATATATATATATATATATATATATATATACACGATTTTTATTATCGTCATAGAATAAATAATCTCTTTTACCCCTACCTACATGCATACGTGTATGTTTTGCGTTTAATTAAAAATAAACTACTTTCTAGAACAGCATTTACTGCTCTTATTAAATGCTGCAATCGCAGATCTGTTGCAATCTACTTCTAAATTGAATATTTCCTCCTCGGTAATAATTAAGAGCACCTACAACGACACCTCGATGCAACGGAGTGCGTCTAACGTTGCGTTCAGCCTGGTAGGTACGTGGCATTTCGCGTTATCTTGGGTGCGCGCCACTTGACGGGCTCAGGTGGCTATTACTCTTACGTTGGAGAACATCTCCGTGTAATACATCCGACAGCTTCAGCGTTCCGGGCTTCCGGAAAGCTTTGGGATTATAACTGATGATTTTACGTACGCCTGCCAGAAGAAACGAGAATCGAAAAAAATCCGATTATTTTTGATCTTCAGAAAATTCCAAAATAGGATTTATTTTGATAAATTTGCAATAGTAAATCACACGGATTTGATTACACTTACATAATTTTTATAAAACAAAGTGATCCGTGTGTTATTGAGTTAATGTGTAACCACTTAGTATTTTATAGTACCCGTAGTATTTGTGAATGAGATAAAGAAAACTCATCATCGAATCGTCGGTTATATGAAGGGTGGAAGATATTTGCTTTAAATATATGCTAAATCCAATCGCACGCTCTTTGTCAATTTTGTTTGAACGCACGAGCATGGAATGATTTGCATATTAAATTTTGTTTTGTCAAAGGAGTCTAATGATGAAATTCTCCTAATCTTGTATTATTTTCAGTGGTTCACTTTACCAATTTTTTGGCTAGGGGGTAAAGAATAATTTCATATATTGTTCATGTTATGTATATGACATGAATTACATTTTTTTATATTTTTTTTATTATCTCTTATTTACAACTGTTCAGTAAAGGACATTCAATAAATTTGATGAATTTACAATAGTCGGCCGAAAAGGGACATTGTATACTACAAGGGCATGTTGGAAAAAACAACTCAGTAGTTGTTTTTCCATTCGATATAAAATTCACATTATATATATAATTATATAATTTTAACTATTTACTTATTAAATAATTTCATTATAAATAATGATTAAGTTATTTCCATTTTTATCAGGAGAGTTGATGGCTTAAATCCAGTGGCGCTTTTTTTTCAATTTTCTTGGATAGTTCTCTGTTATCAAGGAGTTTGCTAATGAATTTGGGTGACTGATTAGCTTGTTTCTATACTTGTGTGCTGTTTTTGTTATTACTTCATTTATGGTAGGTGCATTTGTTTCGAGATGAATTAACCAGTTGGGAACATATTTTGGAGCTACTAAGGCAATTTTCAAAAATTTGTTTAAATTTCTGTATTATTTCTATATTAGTCTTATGAGCACTGCCCCACAATTGTATACCATAGCACCAAATTGGTTTGAATAAAGATTTATATAAAAGTAGCTTATTGTACGAGCTTAGTTTTGATTTCGTCCCTAGTAACCAGTAAAGCCTTTTGATTTTTATCTCAAGCTGTTCTCTTTTTTTTGTATGAGTTCGCCAATTAAGTTTTCTATCGAGGTATATGCCGAGATATTTCACATGGTCTTCTTGAGGTACTTGAGTGTTTCTATATAATATTGTTATATACTGTATAATGTAGAAAATATTTTAGTAAATCATCCTTCAAGAAACAAAATTTATTTAAGAAACAAAATGAAAATATTACTTGAAGTTATTAAGTTATTTTGTTTTCGCACCTTACTTGATTACTTGACTACATTACTATGTAATCCGTTTATGTAATCTCTAATAAAGGAAGTAAATAAATCAACAAGCTGCTATTTAATTTTCAATCTAAGCCATGCACTAAGCCACTGCATACCGCATGACGGTGCAAAGTTTTCATTAAAACGAATACGCCGGTTGCAATTGCAGTTGCATAGAATATTCTGTTTGTCCTAAGCCCGATCGCTTTATGCATTGCTGCACTTCGGAAGCCATACAGCAGTGCCACACTGCTCCACTTACACTCTATCATCATAAAGCTTTTGCTTTTGGGCTTCCTTTGGCTGAGCAGGCACCATTTTAGGTTTAGATCATTTTAGCGTTGATGAATATTACATTGGGCGTGCGACTGCGGTGAGGATCTTCAATCCTTAATGAAGCCGGGAAATGATAAAAGGAATCACGCGCGGGATTTTGATGGGCGCGAGACGCGGGGAAGGGCGAGGACAAAGTCACTTCTATCAACAATGTACATACATAAGGGTGATATTGGCAAATCAGTACTAGGATATAATAAGTATTAATACACCTTCAGAATCCTGGAAATATACCATTTCACAACGACCATAAATTTTAGCAAGTTTCTTTTGCTGTAATTACATCTACTGGTAATGGTCAGATGATTTGTATTTTTCTAATCTTTTCAGTTCTTCAATCTTTTTACTTGTTGTCCGTTTCGGGATATTCGTCAAAATTATTATATAATATTTTTTTTTAACTCTGTTTTATTGAGCAATCAGAAATACATAAGAATTCCTATAAGCTGAATTGACAATAATTGAGAGCGATGTCTAAGAAGAACTCCAATGAGATCTTCTTAGTTTAACAATTAAAAAGATAATGATATATTGAAACTAATCTAAGACTAAATCTAAAGACCATTGACGTTTTAATCTTCTTACGCCGAATGGTTGTAAAATGTCGCCTATTGGGTTTGAATGTGATTCCAGTTCACCTTTGTATTTTTCCTTAAATTCTTTGAACGTTAATTGCACCGTTTTCATGTTGAGATCGCTGTGAATGGTTTCATTTGTAACGTATCACGGAGAATTAAGTAATGTACGTAAATTTTTTGACTGAGTTCTCTGCATTATAGATATATTTCATTTGTAAGCACATTCCCAGAGCACAATTCCGTAGGTCCAGATTGGTATAATGATTGATTTATATGAGTACAACTTGTTATCAACAGAGAGCTTAGACTTTTTACGCAGTAGCTTATCAAATTCTTTCATTTTGATCATTATTTGCTGCTTTTTTGTTTTTATGTGGCTTTTCCAAGTAAGTCTGCTGTCTAAATGGAGACCAAGATATTTATATTATTATTTCACTATGTTCTGTTTCGGAATCTGGACGTTATTTAAATAAGTTGGAGGACACGAACCCTTTCTCAGGTTGTGATATGAGCTGATTTGGTTTCATTTTTGTTAATATATCTTACGTCATTTCTATGTTATTGATTTGTTTCAATTATATAACTTAATTATTTATAAACTTTATTTTCGTGTAATTACTTTTTAAACAGTATCTAACACTAAAATATCATACAATTTTTTAATTATACTTCTGCAAGCGATTATACTTTCAACGCTGAGTTACCTGCAATCAAAATGACTTCTCCTCTCATCATTGGTATTTTCATGATACATTACGTGTATTCTCCCCTCAAGTCCTTAGATCATTCAGGACTAGTTTACCAATTTATAATCTAATCTTACGACTCTGGCGCATTAAGGTTATTATTATGGTCAAGTCTGCGAAAACCCTTGGAGCGTCTTTGCGGTATAATAAACGTGTTAAATGTTTATACGGAATGACCCAACTTTGATTACACACGGGCCCGACCCTTGGCAAGTTAGCCGTTAAGAATCCCAAAATCGAGGGATTGGGGGGTGAGAAATACGTTCCTTGCTGGTTAAATTAATGCTCTTACATAAATGCATAATATATACACCTTATGTGTCAAGTGCAAGTGTAATAGAAGATTTTTGGCGGTGTACCAATTATTCTAATATATAACATCTTAATTTTGTTGTTGTTTTTAGAATATCGATATCTCATTTCCGGTTGCTTTATTTCTAATTTTATTGTTGTTTAATGTATTATAATTTTTGTTTGTTTTTTGCTTGGCACAAAAATTTTACTAATGATTTGTAATTTTATTTCATATTTATGTGAATAACGTTTCATAATTATACGAACTTTATTATAGGTCGTAAACGAATGAAAGTACCTAATTCTATCATATGTTTGTATGATTTATTTAATATAGTGATTTTAATATAATTTCATTTATTTTCAATTGACACTTACATCATACCATAATTTAATTTCAAAACTTTATATATAACAAAAAGCAGGCTCACAATTATTTTTATATATACAAATTTATTCAGCATTATAAAATTGTATATACATCCGCATTGTATGGCTTAACAATGCATTATATGCAAACTAATCTAATCGCGAAATTCATTAAAACTTTTTCAAATAAGGAGAAAAGGATTTTTCCAATGAATAGACCGCGTTTGTTTTAATATCTGCTGGAATTGAAAAATAGTTGCGAAATAGAAAATGCGCTAAAGGAAAATGTTGTTTCATTGTGCGAGATATGGGAGTTTGCTGCGCTATCGTAAATAACAGTTTTATTTTTCGTTTCATGTTTTTCTCATTATTTGTGTCGCTATTTGAATATTAAACTAGTGGGGTGGGTGGCATCGTGCCTTAAGGCAAATTGCTGGAACTTCCCGTACCGTAACGAAACGTTCGACGAATATTGAATGTTTTCAAAAAGATTATTATAAATATTGTATTATTGTCTAATATTTATAAGAATTATATAAACTGAATTGCAGAGTTGAAATTATTTGTTTAAAGTATATTAGAACTATAGTCAGAATTAAAAATAAAATCTGAATTATTTTCGACATACAAAAAATTAAAAAAAAAAAAAAAAAAAATGGTACAAATTTTTTTTTCCAAAATCAATTATTTTGTTAAGACAAGCAGAAAGTTCTTTGAATCAATTGAATCGGACGCTTAGTTCTCTCAAAAACTGCCATTTTTTGTACATTTAGCTCTGTATCTCCGAAATGGCTGGGCCTGCCTTTGCGAAAAACTAATAACCCTTTCTCCCAATCATTACTAATGGAATGTTTTTTAGATCATTCAAATCGGATGCTCCGTTCTCTCAAAAACTCGATTTCTATTTTCTGCACTCTTTGCTCTTTATCTCCGTAACTGCTGGACCTGTCTTTGCCAAAAACTAATCAGCTCTTCTCCTTATTAATAGGAATCGAATGTTTTTTAAACCATTCAAATCGGTTGATCCGTACGCCCGAAAACGTGGACGAAAATTTGTATCCATACATACATACACACACACACACACACACACACACACACACACACACACACATCCATTTTTTCTGAGGTATGCCAAAACGTTCAGAAACCTTCAAAACGTCGAGAAATGTTAAAATTTTCAATTCCGATTTTCGGCCCATTACAATAACTTACCCTACGGGAAGTTAATTAAGCTTTTTTTCTCAGCTGAGATGTAACGCATTGCGAAAGTCAATGACTAACAAATAAAGCTTGATAATGGAAAATTTACATCAAAATATACATTCTTCATTATATTATAACTTATTCACAGTTTGTCACAATATTTCTGATTGATTCGTACGTTCTGCTGAAAGCTCTGTTAGATGCATTTTCTCACTTGCTAGTTTTTTTTTTTCGAACACAGCAATTACCCCCTTGTATTCTGATAGAATTACTGTTCAAAACAGAGTCTATTTTTTATTTGTTTCGTACTGTCGCCATTGTCTGTACTTTGTTGTCGACCGGGGCACTCCGAACATCCCTTCTTCATTTCCACATCGAATTCGTTGCAGAACGACGCGCTTAACTACTTCGAGATTCTCAAACGGTTGATAGAAAATATTAGACACAGATTTGCAAAATGGATAATTGAATCTTATTTTTGGTTGAATTACTAATTACTGTTAGATGTGCCGTCTACTGTTTAATCTGAACTCCAATTACACTCTTAATTTCACTATTCGGATCTATATCCAATACTCTTCATTATGCATAAATATACATAATACTCTTTTGTTAGATCCAGCGATTTTGGAAATTCAGAAGAAAATAATTTTATAAAAAGATGGTGGTCCTGGATGATCATTACAAATCGTTATTAAAGATTGCTATACAAATCAAAATAATATCAATTAAATCATGCTTTAAGGTAACGTGCCACTTGCAATTAGTGTTATATATAATTATCGAACTGATGTATAGGTTTTCAAATGTGTGCATAATTACCATTCCTTTCAAAAGGTGTTGTTTCCAAAATTATACCAAGTATGTATTACTATATCAAATGTTCGATTTCCGCGAACAGATTCACAAACCTCTCTCGACATTCGTATTTTTAATCAGCGTCTAAAAATTGGATTGTGAATCATATACGGTAATTTCATTGTAACTTTTTTATTGTTCGCATCTGCCCGTGATATATGCGCATACGTTTTGCGAATGCTTTTGTATGAGAACGCTTGGCTTTAATTAAAGTTAAATAGTGTTTTGATCATATGAATATATAGAGAAAAATGTTTTGGTTTTCTCTATGAATGTTAAGCGTACGGCGGGTATATTTTATATTTGCGGATCTGTGCATAGTTTAATTACAATATTTCAAATGGCATATATTCTGCTTCTAACCGAATTACATGTTTCCGTAAATCCATTTTAATTACTTCTATTCTGCCACATTTATTATTGTTTACGCTGCACAATTTTAAACTTTATATTTCGCATTCAGGATTTGGTGTATGCAAAAACAAATTTATCCTTTTGCTTTTAATGCATTTTGCAGAAAATGCTGCAGATACTGGTTAAATTTTAAACTCGTTTATTCTGCACGGGAGAATTGATTGTCGATATTTTCTATTTAAATTTTTGCGCGCAGTGCAAAATGGAAAGGATTTATTACCTTATTATTACTGAATTTAGTTTTACCACACATTGTGCGGAAATGATACGATAATTTTATTTTATATTTTAATATTATTATTATAATATTTACATCAATTCTAACCAATACCATTACGAATTTCAATTTTAATGTGCAGTAGTTCATTAACACATTTATGTTATTAAATTTAAATGAATAAACAATGCAAAACTTTATTTAATGGATTGAATGAATAATTGAACGTTTGTTCTACTAAGGCTTGTAAAAGCCTTTCCATGTTTCAGATAGAGACTTAGATGATGTTATGTTGTCCGCTCGAGAGATGTTTCAAAGACGATGGAGTTATGAATTATATAAAATAGATAGTGAGCTTTCAGAGTCAGTTTGTAATCGGTCTTCGTTTCCTCATACTCTAGGGATAGGAGTTATGATAAGATATTATCGAAGCTTATAGAACTAGTATTATGGGAATTATTGTATTTTGTACTTTTTAGAATATTTGAATTATATTGTAGATGAATAATTGGTGTAACAGAAGGTCCAATTATTATAACAAAATATTTTGTGCGAGCCTTTAACTTTTCTTCTCAAAAGTTTTGAAATTTGAAAAACTAAGAATTTACTTGTGAAGCACTGTCGGAACAACTGCAAGTTGCTGAAGATCACAATGACAATCAAAAGAAATCTTCAAAGAACAAAATGTTCCCTACAAGAAAATAAACAAATTGACGTGTTCTACAAATCTATGGAAATAATTTAAATAAAATTGACTACAGGCGGAGCTTTGTGTCCAGTGTGGTAAATTTGTTGGGATGTTTTTTTGAGGATTTAAGACAAGTATTTGATAATACCTGCATAATGTATAGCATATAATTTATGCATATGAATCACATCATTAAATGTAAAATTGAGTTTGATATGACGAATACGACGAATATACGAATTCCATAGATTTTGGGTTCTGAGACAGTTGCTGTTGCATTGATTTTTGAATTTTATATTAGCAATAGTTTTATAAAACACAATACTCATCGATATGAAATGTTTTTTTTTTTTTTTTTGGTAAATATCGATATTTGCGATACTCTATCACTATGTGTATCTTTGTGCGCGACTGGATACCGAGCTAAAGCACACAGAACGACTACCACTACTTCGTTATTACTTCCTTTATCGAATCAGTGAAGTTCCCGGACTTGAGAGAGAAATCTCATTCAACTCCCGTAGGAGGATGAACTAAGTCTTCTCCGCGAGTTTTGTATCATTTTTATATATTTATTTCCTTCTTTGACCGTGTGTTTTGTCTGTTATTATCCGCCCGGCGCAGTGTTCGAGGCGAATTTGGTCGTTGTCTTGCATTATTCTTCGTTTTCTTTCACCAGTGATGTTTTAAAGCGGGAATGACTTTGATTGAATCAAGTGCGACAATTGTTTGCCGTTGCTTCTTTGTATGAGAATATTGTCTGAGTGAAATTGGACGACTGTAATGTAATGATTATGAACTTGGTCTTTGAACTACAATTCGTTTTATTCTGATAATAAATGATCTTGATTTTGATATTTGAAACTACTTTCACAAATCATTTAATATTACTTTAACAAATAAATTGGCATTTTCAATTGATATATTTCTAATGGCTGTCAATTTTGCATTTGTGTTAGCTATTAAGGGGATATTCTTGACTAGAAGTTTTAAGATATCAATTTTCTTGATATATTGCTGTCAATTTCGCATTTGTTTTAGCTATTAAGGGGATATTCTAGACTAGAAGTTTTAAGACATCAATTTTCTTGCTATTTTTAAAATTTAACCATTCAACAATATGTACGTATACAAGTCAATAATGTTCTCGAAGATGCCCTTTTCGAAAGGAAATTCACGATTTTTTAACTCCTACTTTACCCATTTATTTGAAATATTCTCATTTGCTTAAAACTTCTCATCAATATGAACTGCGCTCATTCCAAAATTTCGATTTTTTCTATTTGTAAAATAATCGGGAATATCGAAAAAATGTAATTTTTTCAGTCGCTAGTTTGTGTAACATAATACTTAACATGCCCGTAGTTCATACAGATGCGACATTATTCTAGATTTATAATACTTTCTTTTGGAATTGGATTATTTGATTATGTGCTAATGTTTTGAGACCCCGCACTTCATCACCAGCTGGAAGTATTCTTTGTGGCTGTTATTAATTTTCAATCTTTTTCTGTTTTTGAAAACATCTATCAATAACTTTTGAAAAATTGTTTTGTAAAAATCAAAGTTAAAATCAGTTATTGATTAATGTTTGAAGGAATAATCATAAATATACGTATATTTATATTGTTGTTTTCCTGACACTAGAGGCTGATTACTATTGTAGTAATTATTTATATACACAATACAGAATGCACGAAATACGCGATTATTTTGTCTCATAATATAGAAAGTCTGAGGTTTCATTTTTTATGTCCACCTATTGGAATTGGATGAACTAGTATCATTGTGCCCAATTATTTTATTTCAAGGTATCATATATATTTAAATGGATCAAAAATTCACTGCACAAAAAGTATTTATTTTGTTTATGCTCCATCATACGCTAGTTTATTTTTTCGAATTACTTCAAATAAGATAAAATCTTTTCAATATAGACGCCCATGGTTATAAAACAATTTTGAAATGCATCAGAGAGATATCATCTCGTGTCAGATGCATTTATAGTGTAAAATAACATTTTTATAGGCAATCTCTATCGGATGATGTATTGCATCGGCGGCGTATTTTTATAGCGAATAAGCATCGACGCCGTTACACGGAGTTTGCTTTTGCAACGCTGTTATCTTAGTTCATTCTAGGTTGCAGTAAACTAACACGTTCGCTTCCGGCTTATATGTACGGATTTGTTATTATGTTGTGTATGAGATTGTTATTTCAAATACATCTCGTATGAAGTATATTACGTATTATGACTAGCTGGTACTCCGGGCTATGTAACGCGAACCAACTTTTATTCTCCAGTGTGGAATGGCACGATATGCGCCTTGATAGAAATTTTATTGTAGGTTAGATGCCTGTAAAAGGAAATTGCTTGAAAATGCAAGGATTTTTGGATGGATATCATTTCCAGATACTTGAAATAGTCGGTAATAGAGTATGTTTTCTTGAATATTTTTCAAAGTTTTCAATTTCGCGCGAATTATTATATTATAGACAATTTAATTTATCAAACAGTCGAATCGTGGCATTAGCACCTACCGTAGTACGAGTGAATTTGGCGGTTATCTCTAACTTTCCATTGTTCAAGTTGAAGAGGCGATTTCGCGTAATCGCTTCTGTAAAACTTCGGCAAGTCGTCGATCCCGCGTCTATATCCGCACTCGCATCACGGCGCAAAGCGAGATTGCTTGCGGTCTAGCCCTTCATGAAGTAGTTCTGCCTCTTGAGATTAGCATGTATATTGCACTATTAGCCAGAAGCGTGTGACAAGCAATGAACAACATCATTGTTGAGTATATTGGCTTTGAAACAGAACGAAGGAACCCTTTACGTGGCTCTTTGGAACGAGCGCCTCAATTCGACAACGACAACGCGAGATTTGATTTCAGAACTTAATTATGCAGATAGTTTGTGTCGTCTGTTTGTTATTGATGAATTCACTGTAGGCTAATTGGAATTCGAGTTGCGAAGTAAATATTAATTAAGTTTTCTTTGATTTAAGGCACCCTGACTACAACAATATTAATAATATATCGTGATAAATCTTGATTTACATGTGGGTATGTTCTGCTCTTTATTCCGGAGATTTAGTGACTTAAAATATGTAGGTCTGTGCGATCAGCAAATTCCCGCACCAAGTGCACTGATCGCACTTGAAATTGGAATTTGCTGTGCGACCAGTGGTTTCACACATAAATCCTAACTTTACATATGTGTTGGCAAACAAAACATTTGAAAATTGCTCTTTTTTATAAAATTATTTGACTCTTATGCGTTTTCCGGTTATGTGTATAACGTCTGGTAGTACAGCAGATACATATCTTTTCTACAGTTTGTTACTACCAACTCATATGAATCCAGACCAATAATATAGTATCACAATAATATTTCTATATTATTCGACAATTGGCTCCTTAAAATGTTACTTTTACCATGTTTGGGAAAATATTGCAATTTATTAAGTATGACAATATAATGGAATAAAAAATAGTTCATTATCATAATGATACACAATTACCATCATATGCATTAAATTCTAAGTGAATTTACTCGTTGTCTTCAGTGGAATCAGGTATCATCACGTACGGAATAGTCTACTCCGCCATTCGCGCGATCGTATTAAACGTAACAATATCTCTCCTGTTCTGAGTCAAATATTTGCATTAATAAGAAAAACCCCTCTCCAGAGACACGAGTGGGATCACTCTCCCGTGGAATTTGCCGGGGTTATTGTCAGTTGCGGTTTCGTCATAATTGTTTATTAGCATAATACAAACTCCATATATACAATACATACGCAGACATAAAAAACACTCTTTAATTGAAATATGCAAATAGCGTACGCGCTCATCGTTCGACAGCGCGAGCTCTCTGCACGTAATGGATCATAAGGGTGCGAAATTGGAAACCACTCCCGGCGCTGATGCTGAATTTTAAATAGGACGCCTTTAGTCTATTCAATGGGAACAATAAGAAGTCATTTACTTGGATGGTTTTCTCGCGCGGGTGTACATATAACACTCCACGGATACTAATCAACTCTGTCCCTGACCTCGAGAGGAACATATTTGATTTCTGAGGTTTAAAATCTCTTGAATAAATATCTTCCTGACTTTGATGACTTAGGGATGCCAGATGAATATTTGAACATACACACACTATTTTAGGGTGGTCTTTAATATGGACATTTTCGAATTTTCTTGCTCCAAAGGGCTCAAATGGTTCCAAATTGATAAAAAACAATTCTCTGAAAGTTTTAGCTCTTAATATTAACTTTTAGATAGTGCGCAATTCAATCAAACTTCATATGGAAATAGCAAGGAAAAATTTTGAAAATTAAAAAGAAATTTTTTTTAGGTATAACTTAGCGACAAATGAATTAAAAGTGAAAATTTGTGTCATTTTTAATTGAAAATTTGACGCCCTGCAAAATTTTAGAATTTTTTTTCATGCTATTTCCATACAAAACTTTGATTGAATTGCGATCTATCTAAAAGACAATATTAAGAGCTAAAACTTTCAGAGAATTGTTTATGAATTTGGAACCATTTGAGCCCTTGGGAGCAAGGAAATTCGAAAATGTCCATATTAAGGACCACCCTAATATATATACTCATACCTATAAATAACTGTAAAGGTCAAATAGTTTACAAATGACCCCAAGATTACTTTTATAATCAAACTTGTTTAATAAGCATACTTTAATCACAAGTTTTTATGGAGCATGACTGTATTGGCATACAGGAGCTTTCCGTAACTAATATTTATACAAATTTTACTCTATTTATAATAAATGGCGAGAAAAGCTATAACTAGTACAATAGGCTTCCTGACCTTAAGCTGGATGTCCCTTGTGTCACAGTATACACTCAACTATACACTTAGGTATAGGTACTTGTGTATACAATTAGTTTTGAGAGGACTGTAAAACTGACACTAGGACCTTAAGAAAACCGTACTTCTTGAATCCCGAGAATCTGTATTATTTGGACTTTGAGGATGGGTGTTCTATATCTTGGGGTTGATAGTCATTCAAGCGACACTATGCATTGTATATTAACATTTGATACAAATATTCATATACTAAAACAAATAAGCATAGGAGTCTTAGTAGTTAAAAATATGTCACATTTCCATTTTTACTTTGTACATTATTAACATATGTACTTAGAGCCTTATCATATTGCAACTAGTTTTCCACTGAAATTGTATCTTATTTCTTATTTATCCTATTAATTGCGTATCTTTATTGCTCCAACTAAACCTATTACAACCAACTTATAATCTTTCCAAAAACACCCCATCATTTAGTTTCGCCATGAATTATAACTGGCGATTAATAACCACCAAGCCAACAGATCTCGTATCAAGATAAATTCATAAAACTAACCACATTTTTCAGAGCATTGGGTACAACGTATACATCTCACTCCCGCATCGTCTGGGTTCACTATCCCATTCGTCAGGCATTCATATACCCTTTGCACGCCATGACGGATACCTGAAATAAGTCTTCGGCCCGTGAGGCCGTGAGCCGTGAGGCAGACTCAGTCCTTGGCAGCAAATCAATAATTCGAGTTTTATCTGACACGACAATCGACGTGAGATGTTCTATGCCGGCACTTAATCAGGACGATGTCAGATAGCCGAATTCGTCTAGATATAGGACATATAGACAAATCTATATTAATTGTCTTATACTTACAAATCCATTTATCACGATTCCAAATTATATTATTTATAGTTATTTACTCACTAGAAAGATGATCTATGTACCCAACATTGATTTGTCTTAGAACTATGTAAATATTCATTACTTAAATGTTTATTTGCTATATTTGAACGAAATGCTTGCTGTTATTTTAATATTATTTGAACAGCAATAAAAAACTCAAGTTCTATAAGCTGTTGTGACGATTTGCTCAATACTACGTCGATTTTAAAGATGGCAAACCCAAACAGTGAAATTCCATTATTACAGTTTCTATATAGTATGATATTTTGACTTGGAAACATATCATTTATTTCTAAGTGAAAGCCGATGTCACTACTGCTTGTCATCCGGCTGCTCGAAGCGTTTGCTATTAAATATGCAATTTGCTACTGCCTTCCATATCTCTCATCTAAATTTTAAGACAATGAGATAATTTGCCTTTAATTTCATTTCTTTTACGTTTATGAAAACATAAGCGATTTAATTTAATTATGTATTAAATGATTTTTTTTTTTTGGACAGTTTGTTCTTTTCAATCAAATTGTAATCCTGATCATAGTATCAATTTTGTAATAGAGTACTAGCTATTTTGTTCTTCTATTTTTTCTTTAATATTTTTAAGTTTCATGTTTTTATTAGATATTTGTTTTTTAGATACATTTTGGTTGATATGTTGAATATTGAGCTACATAAAGTAAAACATGTAATAATAAACGAGATTAGTAGCAGAACAGCAGACCTGTACTACTGATTATGGTATCAATACCAATGTTTTATCTATTACGCGTTAAGATTTATTTATAAAGCTGTTTTCGAATAAATTGTTGTCTTTCTAAGTGAAAACCGATGTCACTACTGCTTGACATCAGGCTGCTAGAAGCGTTTGCTATTAAATATGCGATTTGTCTCTTGTCTTCCATATCTCTTATCTAAATTTTAAGACAATGGGATGAAAAACAATTTGTCTATTTATTTCATTTCTTGTATTTTTATGAAAACATAAGTGAATTACTTTATTTATTTTTTTTAGATAGTTTGTTCTTTTCAATCAAATTGTAATCCTGATCATAGTAGCAATTTTGCGATAGAGTAGGGGAAAGTCCCCTAATGGCGGACACCTAAGGTCATTTATGAATAAATCAAGAAATATTTTACGAAATGTTTATCAAATCACTTAACTTAAGTTAATAAATAATTAATACTATTAATCAAACTTTGGTAAAAAAAAATACGATTTTAAAAACTGGCACCTAGTACCGGACATTTAAAAATAACTGGCATTGATCACATATGTAGCCATCTCCACACTCTGAAATGTCTGCACATGTGTGTTTGACGAATTTTCTTAGATGTTTCAAAAAAAGTCACTATTCATTCGTATTCAGTATTTTGATCTGAAAAGATTTATACTCGCTTATATACGTATTAAATAGAGTGTCCAAAGCTAGGTGCCGTCCGACGTTACGGGACTTCCCTCTACTAACTATTTTGTTTTTCTATTTTTTGCTTTAATATTTTTAAGTTTCATGTTTTTATCAGATGTTTTTAGAGACATTTTGGTTAATATTTAATATTGAGCTACATAAAGTAGAGCATGTAATAATAATCGAGATTATGCAGACCTGTACTACTGATTATGGTATCAATACCAATGTTTTATCTATTATTCGTTAAGATTTATTTATAAAGCTGTTTTTGTTAATAAAATATTAAATTGTTGATGTGCAATTATATTATGGACCTTGGGGTTAAAAATAAAATCTCCAGTCATACAATTCTCATACTCAATTTGTAGATTTGTAATATAGTAGCAAAATCTTATTAAACAAATAAGTGCAAAGATAGAACATGAAAGAGAAGTTAAGAGAACATTATTTTCAATTTTGCAGGACAACTCTCTGCTCGCTTTTTTTATTTGTTGAATGGCGTTCAATTTGTCTCTGATGTTTACTGTTTACCTCATAACGCGGAGTCGCGACGTTTTTATGAACGCTCATTAATCCGTCGTCGCATCACGACCCCTTTTCCGTAAATTGAATATTAATGGAACTATTTGAATGTATAACGCCACTCGCATATTAATTATACGCCCGGGAGACAAACTCAAAACCCTTTCGCTCGATTATTACAGTCTGTGCGTGCTCCTGGGAATTGTGGATTAGTCGATGTTCCTCGTAAATGGATGATGTTTATATTGCCCAGATTATTAGTGAGATCTTTATTGGACATTTATTTTTAATGAAAAAATTTGAATAGAAAAAAAGATATCAAAGTGCTTATTTAATTGTTGAAATTTGAGTTTGTTATGCAGTAGAGTATAAGCAATTTGAAGAATCTTAATTTGGTTTTTATATTTTAGTTTACAAAAGTTGGCTTCACTTTTACTTTTTTCATTTTGATTATAATCAATAATAATAAATGAGGTTAATTTCGTGGCAATAGGCAAAATAATGATTTGGTGGGGTCCAGATGATATTACCATAACACCAGTCATCCAGTTCGCTAAGTTAAATCGATAATTTTTATTTATATACATATCTTTATATTTTGACACGTTAACCATATCTAAAGATTCAAAAGAAAGACAAATTATGAGCCTAAAAGAATTATCCATTATATACTTGATGCAAATGTGGAACTTGTATTATCATTAAAATATCAGCCAAGAATAGGGTGGAATCTTTGTCTAATGAGTAGTTAATTAATAATTACATTGATTAAGGTGACACATTTTAAGATAGATGGTAAATGATCATCAATTGTAGATGACGCAACGATATTACAACCAAGTCAAAACAGCTTGAATTTCCCTTTTAGTTCAGCTTTTGACTAGTGGATATTAAAATTTTATTATTCCACCAAATTCCCTATTTGTTTCCGGGTGGTTCCAGAATAATTCGTAAAAATGAAGAGTGAACATTTATAGCACATCTAGATTTGTTTTAAAGCAGAAGCATGCATAAACTGGCACTGCGAAAACGTTCGCTGAATGGTGCAATTACATCGAACCTTTTGCGTTCCCATTGCGGCCTTACAATAACATAAAATGAAACCGACACCATACTAACCCTTTATTATTGCAATAGTAAAAGATGTACGTGATCTGAATAAAAGTAAAGTATTTTGTGATTGCTTCAATTTTATAAGTGTTTGCATACTGGTTAACAGTCGGAAAATCACTATTACTATCAGTAGTGTATTCATTTTTATAGTTTATTGTTTTTACTAATATCATACATGAATGTCAATATTGTAGTTTATATTGATTGCTTCCTATATTTTACATTCAAAGCATATGTTTGAATAATTTATCACAGAGTGTAACAGGTTATTAAGCATTTTACATAGTCTGAGCACGTTTCATCAGTGCGTTAGCATTAAACATGCAATAAAACAAATATATTGAATTGTAGCATTTTTATTACTGCTATTATTAGCCATGCACGTTTGGATGCAATATAAATTCGATTGTAAGATATAAAATTTTCGATTTATTATTGGATTAATTGGAATTTTAAGATTTTCCATTTGGTAGCATTGATTCTTCATGCTTGATATTATTAGAATAGAACTACAGTTTAACTATTAGAAAGTTAATTTATATTTTACGATTTACGAAAGTATAATAGTGCCATTAAAATGGCTTATAAATTTTTAGTAAATATACAATTTTTAAATTTGTTGCTAAGTAGTATATTTGGTGTACTTCCAAAGTACTTTTATTCTTGTTGTGTTGTGTAAATGCAAATCATTATAACTTGAAAGGCGAAAAAATGCATCATAAGATGAATGAATACTAAATATTTAAACAATCTTGAAAGTGTATGTGATTTTTGTTATTGACGTTCCATTCTGCTTCAGAGTATTAGAATTTTGAGTATTATAAGAATGTTGATCTGATATTCTAAGAATATAAACAAAATTAAATGCGCTTGCATCCTGAGACATAAATTTTATTATATCAATAGTTATGTCACTCCAATGAGTTATCAACTCAGATTAGTTTTCTAAAAATATATATTATGCTCAATCCTTTGAATATATTTTTTTAGATATAATAAGTGATGCTATAAATTTTATTTATTTAGTTGTCATTAAAATTGTTAGTTTTTTAAAAAAAAAAATCCAGTAGCTCATGTATAAATATTTAAAGTACATTATTTCTATTTTAATTTTCATTATTCAAGTATCTACTTCGTTTTTGCATAAATTCAATTTCTAACTTATAGTTTCCTTGTCTTTTTCATTTGGCCAATGAAATCATTATGCGCTCTAGGTACGCATTCATAACAAATTAATGCAACGGATGCAATAAAATATTCATGTGAATTTTATGGATCAAGCTGCCGTATATTCGTTAAAGTAACAGTTATGCAAGCTATATAGAGAGAACGGCGTTAGTTACACTGCATTTCCTAGTGTTGCATATAAATGCATTTAAGATGAGTCTCGTGTAACTATAAAGTAATCCCCAGAGGAAGGGCGAGGGCGGTTTGATGGGAGGATTGTAGTTCCTGATGTGTCTGTTTTTATGTAGGTTGTATTGTATTGATCCAGGAGTTTGCATACGTTCTGGAATGTGTTTTGGGGTAGGCGCGAATTTTGGGTCAAGTAGGGTATTGATATAAAAATTCCATTGAATTATTGACAGGTAGAATCTTATTCTACATATTTTTATTAATAGATCAAATCTGTCGATGTGCAATAAAATTTTATTATACAAAGTTATTCTCAAACCAGTTTGGATGTATGGCATCCATCTATGGGGTGCTGCTAAAGTCAGTAACTTACAAAATTTGTAAGTTAATGCAACGATTTCAAAATAAAATACTCAGGCAAGCAATATCCGCGCCAAGGTATGTACCGACATGGCTAATTCACCAGAACACCGATACACTCACAATCAGTGAAGAAATTAAAAAGAGTGCCCAAAATTCCAAGGCTAAAATTGACTACTATCCAAACGAACTGATTGCAAGCCTTTACAACACCACACATAATATAAGATTAAAAAGAAAACAATTAATAGATCTAACACATTAATCAAGAATAAGTTGTTCTACCATATTATTTAAAATAGGTGTGTGTATGTATGTGTATGTATGTATGTGTATATGTAGTCTGTGTAATGTACTTTGTTTATAATTGTTTGTGCATTTGAGTTCCTTTTTTTTTCTTTATTATACAAATATTTAAATATAATTTAGTACACTAATAAAAGGTGAACCACTGGGTTTTCCTTTTAAAATTTAATATGTTATTTGTCAAACTAATTACTCAATGTTTTTCTATTTAGACAGATTGTAATTTACAAGAAAATAAAAAAAAAATTTTTTATTAAATCATAAGATTTCAATCATAAGTCTCTATAATGAATTGCATTTTTTTTGAGCATTTTGTCCCATTCAGCGACATATCTTCTCTAATTTTAAAACGCTCGAATAATTTCAAGTTCGTCAAAATAGTAGTAAATTCAATATTAACAGTAAAACGTAAACTAAATTGAATTGTTTATTCTTAAGTAAACTGTAATATTTGTCAAAAACCAATCTATCTACAGGTCAGAACATTGTGCTGCTCATTGCATACAAATGCAATATATCAACCATTTCGCTAATTATTAGCGCTACTGAACGGACCAGACACTACGATAAATTTTAAGATATCTTCATCATTATTAAAAAAAATTGTTGAGAAATTAAATATTACGCTTTTAATGTAAGTAGCAGCAGTAAGTTGACTCATAGTGATGACTTTGAAGCAAAGACAAACACAACATGTCATCCATGGACGACATCCGTATGTCCCATATGGATGACTTTAGTAACGAAAGCGTTAAATTTTGCAAGTGATTAAAAACAGCTAAATAATGATAAAACATGAAAAACGTGATTCTAAATATTTTATATTTTTTCGTTTCCTTCTTCTAAATTTGCTTCGTGTTTCGCTCGAACATTTTCACCATCTCGTCGACTATGCCCTTCCCCAGTAATATCTGTTTTTCCACGACCTCGCATCCGTATGTATATATGCATGCTGCTTCCTCCGAATGTGGCCACTATTTTCGTTTTGGCCGAGAATGGTTCGATCGTAAAACTACTTCCTGGCGTGTACGAATAAACACCTATGCCCTGTCCGGTAACATTTTGTGTTTCCAGTGTTTGCTGGATAGCAACTGCGATAACATTGTCCGCACAGAATCAGTTAAATATAGGAAATTTAGATTTTCATTCGCTTCCTGTAATGTTTAATTAAAGCTAATACAGTAGTAAAGAATTAATAGAATTCTGAAAAGTTGATAGTCATATATTTTTGGAAACCATAGCTTTAATTCTATTATTAACAATATTTTTTTATTTGTATTATGATTAAAATCAGTATCAATTACTTAAACATAAATTGATTTAAATACTGAAATAAATTAGTTGCTCAAAAAAAATATTTTCATTATTATTATTATGTAACAATTTTCACGCCTATCCTAATAGGATAACAAGTAAAATTTTAAGAATAGCGATGGGCTTTAAATATACAAAATCTCCCGACCAATTTCAGGGATTGAATTTGATATGTAATGAACTTCTTTTCAAACTTGCCTTGGTAGTGTTGTGGCAAAGTTTTCAGAAAAGCGAGTGTGGGTAATCATCGAGGCGACTTTTGTTTTTGTCTGAATGAGTTCGTATTTCATCACTTATTGCGACGTATGGATTGACCAATATCAAACATTTTTAATATGTACATAATAATTTCTGCAATTGAATATTTGCTGCAAAAATGCTTTTACTATTTGAGCTTTGCAATTTGGAGAGAAATCCTGAAAAACAGATTTATTGTTTGATCCCAAATATTTAATTCCACCTTACCTCTAACATTTCATTGGTGTTCTTGCAGTTTGAACCAACTAAAGTGGCTAGTAATACTTATTATATTTTTATACAACAATTTTAATGTATTACACTTAATTAATATCAGATCGAAGAATTAAATATCGCTATATATAATTCTCATCTACTCGTTTGTGTTTTAGCACAGCTTTGTTTCCCGTGATTCTATGATATTTATGCTGCGGTTTGCTATTTTCTTTCCCACTGGGATATTAGACTTGCAAATCTTTTGTAGATACAGATGTCCCAGCTTCTTTATTACCCCAAGGTTAGTAAGCTTGCGTTGTCCCTGCTTTTCTGTAAAATTGTGGGACCATTGCTGTTTATACAAAGTATCAAATTGAGTCTTTTTACGTCTACTCTCTGTTACTTTGTTATGTAAAGCTCGACTTTTTAAATAATACATTGCTGGATTGTGGTACATCAAAGATACAGACGATTTTCAATCATTTCGTTGGAAATGAAATTAGTACTCTGATTTGTGGTACTTGTGTAAGATACGGAAGATACAGGAATAAAAATAATTACATAAATTTATATATATATATATATATATATATATATATATATGTGTGTGTGTATGTGTATTCTGAGTGGATAGATATAAATTAAGAAGTATGAAGAAACAACATTCTTTTTTGCACTAATTTATTAAATAATAATTTTACAAACGTTTTGAGACTAGGTTTGTCTCATCATCATTGTGTTATAATTTAAAATCTAAAATATGGAAATCTAAATTAGCATTATGTGTTGTCCGTTACAAGTCGTTCCTTCTACTGTCATACCAACGATCGTCGGAGTCTGAATTCTCTATCCAAGGTCAACTAGGTGAGTTACGAAATGACTCACCTAGTGACAAAAAATATTCTTTGAAAGGAAACGGTTTGTTTATAAAAATTGTTTTAAATTATTATAATTAAAAAATTATTATTAAAAAATTATTATAAAAAAAATTATAATATAGTTATATAATATAGTCGGTAGTTAAACGTTTGAATATAACAGTCATTAGTGTTAGTCATAGATTGATTTTAATTTACCATGTTGCGCAGATTGGATATTGGAATTATTTAAAGATATGATTATGATTTTTACTTTGTACAAATATTTTTATTTTTTACGTGTATATACATTGGTACGAACGAATAATTTAAATTTATCACCACAAAGTTTACGAAAACACCTCATACATAGAGCGAATTTTCTACTTCCTCGCCTTCGGTGTATTCATCATTATGTAACATTAAAATACAATCTCACATACGCCCGGAAGAAGAAATACGGACCGTATACAATATGATCTGCAACATATGTTTCCGCAACAGTCTCGGGCAACGTTTTAAAATATTTTAATACTGGCAAGTATTCCATTTGCGGTATGAAAAATGCAAGAATACCTTATTTTTACGAGTAAAGTTTTGCCACAGTACGAGTACATAGCGGATAAGATACTCTTGAACTTAAGAGAAGTTGTTTGCAAAAGTCTGTTCACGCCGAATGGATGTTCCATGTTTTTCCGATGACCTGCACGTACCATTAGAAATAGAACTATGGAATTAGAAATAGAACTATGGTTTTAAGATATTTATAATAATGCAATATTTATTTTTTTATTAAAATGTAGTTATTCAATTACATATCGCGCTATCTCACAACACAACTTGAATTAATTTATCGTTTCAATCTAAATCATGTTAATTCACTCACATATAAACTTTGCTGAATATGCGATATTTAAGATTTTATTATATTATGTGTATGTGCGTGACATAGTTATGAAATTTATTAAAACTCTCCTTTGATAATTCAGGTTGTTGGGTTATAATTTAACCCTTTTAGCTGTGGACTGTATTAAACACTGATTTGTTTTTTATTTGTAAGCATTTGTTGCAGTTCTTATTACAATCACTGATTTGTAACTAAGTATTTATTTATTACTTATTATTTATTAAACATGTTGTTTCGCGGACTTTACTTTTAAAAGTGTACAATTAGATCCATCGAACACTCCGCTACCCCCTCTACCAGGCGTAGCAACCATTCCGTGTAAAAGCTCATTGCCATGAAGATTGTCATCTTCAAGGCAAATATTATAAACTAAAATACGTCCGAACATTTTATTGTTGTTTTCATGGATTTTCTTACAGTGACTCTACTAATTACTCAATTTGTGCCTGTGTTGGTATTAATAATTAGTCTCTCAACTCACAAAACAACCATTTTGTAATGTTACACGTGCTGTTGTGTTGTATGCCTCACTATTCCTTTTGATGCGGTTATTTTCTGATCGCTTAATTTACTCTTACCATGTTTTGCACATGTTCTTGATTTTCTGTGCTTCTGATGTGTTACACAAAGCATGCAGAAAGACTCAATTCATTATCGTGAAAGTGGGAAATTGTACTATAAAGGGTTGAAATTTCATATAATTAAGAAAATCTACCTCACAATAAATTTTGTTTGTTTGGTTATATTACATTTTCCACGAATTTTATTGGAGAGTAATAACAAACTTATTGTGATTTTTTTACTCGCCATCTTATATTTTAATTACACATGCTTGTTTTGCAGTTGGACATGCTATTAGTATAAATATTCATTTAACTTTATTTAAAATATATTAAAAATGTTTTTTTATTATGTGTCAATAATTACTAATTTTTATATATAAATGCATAACATTTATTTTCATTTATCATTTCAAGTGTGCTAATGAATGTTTCTCTTGTTGTTTCAGGTACGTTAAGCAAGGCGAAACATACATCTGGATTTCCTGCTTTTAATTGCAATTCCAGTAAACAGTAATGTACTCTTATGCTCATAGTATGAAATGCTTATTAATGTTTGTATTATTTGAACAAGCGAAATATTACATCTGTCCCTTTACGTTTTCGAGATGTATCACTAACATTGAGATTGATAAAGAAAATACTGCGTAGAGAGTAAAATTAGTTTCTGTTCAATAATTTAGCTTCTATACTCAATTATCTTATTTAGTTTTATACTTGTATGTTTTTAAAGAAATGTAGATGATCACTGAAAATGTTCAAAATTCTTGTTGAATTTAGAAACAATTTTTTGGTAATTTTTAAATGTTGAACTAATTTTTTATCTTAGTAAATGCATTTATAGGGTTGTTCCCTAGGGTATGATAACATGGAGCAAATATTGAAAATGTTCAACTTTGAGTGTTCAAATATAGTATAAGAAATAAAAATCGTAATATTATAATTTTAAATAGTCTAAAATTTGGTCAAGAGTGTATACTCTCTGATAATTAATATTCAGTGATTTTCTAATGTTTTATATTGTTCTTTTATTATATTTTGTTGTTTATATTTCGACATCATTATGACAAAATCTAGTTATTGATGGACGTACCATGTTTTTTTTTTATCTAGATTCAATATATTTTATTAAACTTCTCTGTACAGTTTGTACTGGAAGACAATACCTCTACAGTGAGTTATTTAACTTGAGTAAAATAAAAATATCGAAGCTTTTGGTAAAATTTTTATAAGGGTTGATAGTAAATTGGTATATATTAAATAAACCTTATTTACAAAATATGACAGCTGCTATTTTATATTTTTACTATTATACTTTTTAATCTCTTATGGTAATAATATTCCATACATATATGCCCATATGGGTGGCAAAAAAATGTGAATGTGTCCGTATAATCTCTTCAGCTACCCTGATTCGAGTGTCACTAAATTTTTCGAGCAAACACAATGCAGTTGTGCAATAATGTGCCCTTATTGATATCAGTCAATCGAATGCAGTTATGATTGACAGGCGCGGGACAATTGTGACAAGCTATTGCTTTGATTTGATTTCATATGCCCACCAAAAGCATCTGGATGGATGGTTGCGTTCGCGTTATCTACGGTTCGAACGTAATGCCATTGACGCTGGCTTCCCGTTCATTTCACTGCGATGGCTCTTGTCATATCGGGGTACTGATGTCTGTTGTGTATAGTTTGTGTGATTGCCGCTGAAGTACGTCAACCTGGGGATTTAATTACCTGTACGCCAACCTTATTCCGCTGCTAGTCGTTTCCCTGCCTCATCAACTGTCAACTAATGATATGTGTCTCACGGTCTGTAAGTTCTACTGTGTGGAGTTTGTTGTGTTGCCAGGGCGTTTGATTGTTTGCTCGTTCGTTCACGAATATATTTTCAGAAAATGTTCATCCGCTGACGGTAGAGTTTCACTTAACAAATACCTACATACACTCACATCTCCCCATGTATAAAAGTATATACTTAAACTTATTAAATTTTAAAGTTTAAAATCAAAAGTTGTTTAGAGTTGTTATTTTTACATACAGTTTGACGTACGCTTTAATGTCATCATAAGTTAGTGTTTGAACATTGGAATTATTTTTATTTTTTTTTTAATATATTTTAACAGCAATCAGAGCCTTACGTCCTATGAGCTGTTGGGCTGAAACTTCTCCTTACATCGTATTTTGTAGATGGTAACCCAATGGTTAATCCATCCATATTTGATGATTTTTTGTTATTAGATTTAATCTAATAGGGCTGACTTTTCATTAGTGCAGCAATGCCGGGCAAGGGCTATTTTCACTTGGAAATATATTGCTATCTATATTTCCAAGTGAAAATCGTTGTCACTGCTGCCTGACAACGGGCTGTTCGAAGTGGGTATTGAACCTAAGACCTCTGATTCAGGTCTCGTCGCTCTTAACCGCTTACCTACAGGCGAGCCCAACATTGGAAATATAAATGTATAATAATATAAAATGTATTTCTACGTAATTAACACCAACACCAATATATATGTATATATACATTCATTAATATCATATTCGTTTAATTTATTTTTTTAATTATTTTCTTGAACAAAAGCACATAATTATGATTATTCGCATTCTTATTGAAAGTTTATTTAAATATTTTTACGTTATTTATAGTTTTTTAATAATAAACATAGCTATAATGTTAATCACAATATTAATTTATGAAAATATAGTATTGGATTTTAAATTTGACTTATCACACTTTCTTGGCTATTTTCATGTTATAATAACATATGTAACTAGGCATTTGTATTAAAGTTTGCTAAAACATTTAAAATCAATTATAATTTTTATACATAAACTTTTTAAACAATTATTGTGAATTTTAAGAAATTGATATGTTGTATTTATATACGTAGTTATGAAATTTATTAAAACTCTCCTTCGATTATCTCAGGTTGTTGGGTTATAAATTAACCCTTGTAGCTGTGGACTCTATTAAACACTGATTTGTTTGTATATTATGTATTTGTTGCAGTTCTTATTACAATTACTGATTTGTCACTATAATGAAAGAAGATAATTTATTTATTATTTATTATACGTGTTGTTTCGCGTACTTTACTTTTAGAAGTGTACAATTAGTTCCATCTAAACACTCCGCTTACCCCCTCTCCTTAGATAGCAACCACTCCGTGTAAAAGCTCAATGAAGATTGTTACGAATATAACTTTAAAATATAATCATGGCCAATATAATAAAACGAAAGTACGTCCAAACACTATAATACCATTTAGTTGATTCTCTTCTTTCTTACGGATTAAACACTTATTTAGACTAAACTAACTATAAAATTATATAACTTATTATTACATTTGATACAACTAATAATTTCGGTACTTCCTAATTGATTTCTTGCACATTATTTGAAGATTATTGAAGAAACAATTATCGCATGTATAGTACCATCTAGCGTGTGGTCCATTTTTCAAAACTTAAGTTAATTGTTATAATTAAACCAATTCTCAAAGGCCTATAATATTTTGAGGTGTTCGATTTGACTATTCATGTCATTCAGCATGTGAAGTTTCATTAAATCCTAGAGGAGTAAACCTGAGGTTCTCCTTGTAAGTCCTTGGATTACGGAATGAATTGAATGTTTTAGTTGAACTAATATTAAAAAGTGATTGATATAAAAAATAATAATTGATTTTTTTTTTCATTTTTATCATACTCTAACCAAGTCTAATGATATATTGAGCTTTTTTACATAGCAATTTCTGCATTTAGTGTACTGTATGCTGTATTAAATCTGCTTTTCCTACAATGGCAAATCAAACAGTGATAATTAATACGAAATGCAAACTTGGATTCACACGTTGACGTGCGTGAATATCCGTATACGATGCAATCCGCATTTCCATTCCTGCGAGCCGCATTACATATCTGACTTGCTTGTCTATGTTTGTGAACTTTGCGATGTCAGATCCCGTAGAATCTGTTGCAGAAATGTGTTTCCCTTTGCATGTGTACCGAGCCTATTGTATTTCTCTTAGCGAAGTGTATATGAATGTGTCATGATGTCTTTCCCGAATTGCCTTAAGACAACCAGTTCATTTGGCTTGCGGAAACAGTTCAATATTATACATATCGTGGAAAGTTGTGCGTGCACAGGATTAAGCTCGCTCTTCCTTGTGCCTGGATCTCTTCTATTAAACGTCAAATTATATAGGATGCCATCGCGCGTCTACGCGAATGTTTGTATCAAAGCCTACGCTTCTGTATGCAAATGGGTCTGCTTTGTATTTTGATGGCAATGATTGTGTAATTCCGTCAGGATACTCATCTTGATGATAGCTTGATTTCAAATTAGTTCGGGTGATATGCCTTCGTGATCACTGTTAGAGTTAATATATGAAAATATATTCTTGATTGGGGGTTGATTGCTTATATTGCTAATTTATTGTTGGAACATTACTTATCAACATTTCTAGATATTATTTTGATATCTGAAGACTTTAAACTTTTTCTATAATAAATAATATAATTATAATTATTACATTAATTTTATAATAATTTTTTAATGGTATTATTGTCTAGGTAAAATAAATTTACGCGTAATCAGGACTAATACCAAATATTTACATATCTTATATATAAAAATTAATCGCAAAAAGTGTTGGTAAGCTAATAACTCAACAACGCCTGGACCAATTTGGCCAATTCTTTCTTTAAAATATTCCTGGAAGTCCAAGGATGGTTCTTACGGCGAGAAAAAGTCGAATTATGGCTGGGAAAACCCTTAAAACAGCCCTTTTCTTTTTCACATACAAATGTTAGTATTTTTTCCCCAATATTTACTCAAGTCAATGGAGCGTTTCGGGTCTGATTTTTTTTTACTGTGCTCCAATTCGTATGAAAGTTTAGAATTAGGTTTATCTTACTCTCAGGTTCAAAAGTGAAAATAATTTAGACTCTTTTGCCATTTCCCGGGGGGATGACATTCCTCTCAGTGGTGTAATTTAATTTTTTTTTAAATAACGTCGGATATCAATGAAAGAACTAATTATAAGAAAAAAATGTTTTATAATGTTTTCCAAAAAAGCAAATACTTATCATTTTATTAAAAGCAGTTGTACATTTAAGATCCATATGGATGGATGTAAATACATTTCGGTATAGACTGTAGTGTTAAAAACATAATTTTTAACTAATTGGTAAATATCAGTATAGGTTACTAAAAAAAGTGGAACTTTTAAATTGTGAACATAAGTACAGGACAACGTCTGTCGGGTATCTAGTATTACATAAAATATTTTAAAACAGAACTGATTCTTAACTTTTGTCTGTTTTCGTATTTTATTCACTTTTATTTTAAGTGTATCAATTAAGATATTTTATATTATATAGTGTAGTAAAGAAGTCTTATATTCATTACTTTAATAACTGTGATTGACGAATATACTCGGCATGGAGAAGTGTCAGAATTTTGTGCATTGACGAGTATACTCATCGTCTGCATTTAAAACGCTGACCATTTGCTATTTCAGTTGCATTAAAATAATTGTAAATTTGAAGATAATAAAAAAGTAAAGTAAGTAAAAAATAAGTAGTTGTAAGTGGCATTAAGTGGCTTAAGATTATTTGCATAAATTTCCTATAATGTGGAAATAATATACTTAATCAATAAGGATCAGGACAATTAGCTATTTAAATAACTTTTTGATATCACTTACTACATTTTTATAGATTATAGAATAGTAATCCATATTCATTTAGCTACAATTATCAGATTATTATACTTTTCATAATTGAAGAAAGGAAGAATGAACGTACAAACAACTTCACAAAAATTATCCGATTATTGTTCTTTTCATTATTGAAGAAAGAAACAATGGACGTGGAAAAAACTTCACGTGCCATTGAAATAATGTGAACCTGAATTATATCTATTAGTATGATCTATCAGTAGATTTGTATAATCGGATTTATTCAAATGAGATTTTAGGAATCAAAATATTAATTAAATTATGTAAGCATAATCACTTGATAGGAGAGTCGTACGACCACTCACAATAATCCAAAAAAATAGTCTAACGAGGAGAATCTCAGGTTTACTCTTCTGGGATTTTGATTAAACTTCGCATGGTGATAAAGTTGATAGTCGAACTTAACATCTTGAAATATTATAGGTCTATGAAGAATGGAAAAATTAATTAAAATTTTGAAAAATATTTTAAGTGAATAGATTTAAGTAATATTGAATTACGACTTGACTGTATTTTTATTTGATGTTTTAATTATTTTTTCCGCTCCTGTTCCCTGTACGATAACATCTCCATCTCCATCCACTTAATAATAATCGTTCAGTGATTCGCATTGTGTTTTTAATCCATCATAACCCTGTCGCATTATCAACCCTTTAGCGTCTGCATCGGTGTAGAGAACACCGTTCTACAATGACAGGCCCGTCGCTTAAGGGCGGCTGTGAGGTTATATAACTTGTCATTAACATGCCTAACTACTGTGAGTCTCTCTGTGGATATAGGGGGTTTATTTTGACATTTCCCACCATCCATCGCGTTATAAGCATTTCAAACAGTTCGTCTTTCTGTGTGATTGTTATTAAGCGATTCGTGCTCTGCTGCTTGTTATTAGTAGAATGTATATTTTAATGCGAGGATTGACGTGATTTTCTTGGTTTTGTCTCATTAGAGAATTTGTATTCTATCTGCCTTGATTTATTGTCGGATTATTTGCAGACGAAGCAAATGACGTTATTAAAATGCTTATCGAAATTAGATACCTGATACTAGATATTGTTATGACACTAATGCGCGAAGATATTGCGAGTAATCTTATTGGTTTCGTATTGCATATTATTCATTAATTTATTAGTATTACTTCTTCTTAACTTTCTGTATGGTAAGTTATAGTAATCGCAAAAAACTAATAATTATTTTTTATAACATACGTTTCAAGAACTTCTGATTTTTTTGAAGTACAGGACGAAGTCACTTATGATAATACGCCTACCAGATTGAATTATTTCTTTGACTTTATTGTCTTGTCAATTTTGTTAATTGACCTATATGCTCGATGTTTATTTTCACAGATCTAAAATAATTGGCTGTTACAGAACAGTGGGAGTAAACAATTCAATATGTTAGAAGTCTGGCCTCGATTTTCGCATTTATAAAACAACTAATAAGCAGCATGTATCAGATTTTTTGTGAGTTAATAGCAATGATTGGCAATATGTTAATTAATACGAGACAATAGATAGCTATAATAAACGAATACAAGACTTTAAAAATGTTTTTCTGAGTAGTGACAATTTCCGCCATTGTAACCACACCACGTATTTTCTTACAAAGAAATATCAGGGTATAGCAATAACTAACCACTTACCGCCAACCACGACCAGCAAATTTTTATCAATCACTGGAGTTTTACTACGGTGTTTTTTTATCACTGTAATAAAAGATATTTTATCGACATTTGATACCTCAGAGTATGGTACAGTTCCATTTATCGTAAATGTGCCAACAAGTGTTAATCTCCAAACGTTGTCCAAGTTTCTGGATCAAACTCCTGCAATATTTACCCCATTTTAATTGCTCCACTTGGACCAGACGAATAGTACGTGATACCAATACCTGCTGTATGTTGCATTACCTAGGCAAACGAACAACTGCCATGATACTCGTGAAATATCACGTATATAAATATTATATATCTGTTGTAAAACGAATTGTGAGCGGAACCAATCGCTCAATGTCAATATCATAATTCCGTGTCATGAATTCATCATGGCAAATCCAGCGTAATCACGATATGCGTATTAAATGAATGATAATTCGTGTTTACCTTCTACGCCTGTTTCTACATATTCGCGTGTAGATATGCATTACCGATATTATTTTTTGTAAAATATTATAATTGCTCCTCTTGATACTCGGTGATGAAATATGATACTTAATAAATCATTCGTAAGCAGAGAAGCATCGCAATCCTCACGATGTATCATATAATTGCAAGAGAGGCAAACAATGAAATTTGAATCAATATGTAATTATCTCCTTTGTAGAATTGTATAATCTGTGAAATACCAGATAAATAGATATCTTGTAGATTAGGATACATAATAAAGAGATACGAAAACGTTTTGAAACTCAAGGTAATATAACATATAACACAAACTATGTTTTTAGTTCCAGTAGTTTTATTTCGTAGAAAACTTGCATTCGTTACAAAAGAACAATATTCTAAAAAGTTGCAAATCAAATTAAATTACTTTAGATTCATATAAATTAATTATAAACGATGGTATATTACAAAAATTCATAATCATAACAGATTTTGTAGCCAGCAAATGTCAATAGACTCAATAAACGTAAAAACAAGACATTAAAACATTTCGTCAAAAGAATATACATCACCGAACAAGCCCATAATGATTAAGAAATTAACTTTCATATTTGCTGTAATAATAAGTATAAGTTAAAAAAAATTACAGAGATGAAGATGATAAGCATGGTAAATAAGTAAAGGTGGTCTGAATGCGCTCTTGTAACTTTTATATCGTCTTAAGTAAAAAATTTGGCAAAAAACAAATTTGATTTTATCAATTTTGTAAGGTATGCAAGAATGTTCAGAAGGTCTTGAAACGTATGATATAAAAAATAATAACTATTTATCAACCCTTTAGGCCGAGGCACACCGATGCTCTTAGCTGGAGCACTCATCTTAAGATTTTCATTCTTTGACTAGAAAATACGAAAAATGGGGGTATGTAGTGACCGTTAGCACTCATACAGAACAAAATTAAATAATTCCGGTGCTAAGGGACGACTTAGTGTCCGGTGCTAAGGAACACACAATTTCGTTCATTTGGTGGTACCTACTAAAATTGTTTAAAATATCAATAATATTCTACCATTTTACGGATAACAATCAAGTACTACTTTTATTTTTGACTGCCACTAAAATATAAATGCATAAATACACTAGAATTACTTCCATTGATATTTAGGTAACGCCGTGTTTTTGCACCTAAAGCAGCAAAGGATTGCTTCCGCCGTGGCCGTATGCGTCACAGGTGAGTCTTGGCGCGTGATCCTGCACCTGTGTGCCTTTGCGCCCCTTTCCCTTGTATTTTAAAATAAAAAGATTTATACTCGCTTAAATAATATGTGTTAAATAGAGTGTCCGGTTTTAGGTGCCATCCGGCGTTACGGGACTTCCCCCTATGCTTAATTCTTTTAACAGAATAGGTTTGCATATTTGATGTATAGAATTTTTGTCTGAAGGCCAGAAAATTACTTTTGATTGTACTGGATGCATATCTCTAATATTATTGGATGCTTACCATAATAAGTAATTGGCCTTTACCATTGCTCTTGTAACTTTATTTCGAGTTTGATAAATCAAAAATAAAAAAAATAATAAAGGTTTTGCTCTTCATCTCTCTACCATATCTCTGTAATGGATTTCTCTCCACTATAATCCGTGTGATTTATAGTGGCAATAGAATGAGAGCAGTCCACACAATATCAATTTCATAACAAACATTCCGTCATGCGGTAATCGAAGCCTCTTGTGGTAACTCTATATTCTCCTTGACGACCAAATATCTTGAGAGTGGCTCCCGATACAGAGTCAATATAGTTATTCTAGCTATCCACACAAAACGTGACTGACCTTTGCTATGCAGAACACGAATTCGGCACTACTTTAAATCGGCTTAATGGAAACCGAAATGGACAAGACTTGGTTAATTTAAACCATTGGGGTAAAACATAAATATTTGTATAAAATATATCAAAATTTATATACACATATTTGTTATTTAGTTTAAATCCTTTACTGAAAGCTTTGCAAATGTGATTTTAACAAAAAAAAGGTATTGAGCAAAAAATGCAAATTTGTGTATTCAGTAAAAAAAATTTAGTGATTGTACATTACTTATATCTCCACAATCGATATTGCTTCGTATGATGTTGTTATTGTGCAAACCGTACCTCATTGGAAATAATCGTTCGTTTCTGAAACAAGTTAAATTATTGTTTTCCCCAGCCCACCGCGGTCTCATCCCGAATAGAACATGATCGTGAATGTTCAGTGGAGTACGACAACGCACTTAGTCTTGCGTCTGATGGACCGATATTGGATTTCACCTAAAAGGCATGTACGAACCTAGCTCTGGATATTGAATTACTGCCTATAACCCCAGCAAGCAAAACCCCACGGGTGATGCGTTGATCCCTTCGAGTATGCTTATGTAGACTATCTATTAGGCACTCGTAATATGTTTCTGCATGCTTATGAATAATTTTGACGAGTCGAGATATTTTGGATGATTTTAGATTAGTTTTTGAGTGGCGGCTCAAAGTAGGCGGATTTCATTGATTTCTTTTTCGAGGGGAAGGTATGAGGGATTAAATTTGAACATTTAGTAAAAATAATTAAATCTTTTGCTCTAAGAAGATATTTATAAGGCATTTCTAATACTCCATTTTCAGTTTTCTTGAATCGATCTTTTAATACTAACGCCAATTTTGTATGTTTCAAAATCATAAATTGTTCATATGGTTCAATATGGGGAAAGGATTTGGAGTAATGGCTTGATAATGAAGATATAAAGATCTTGATCATAAATACATAAAGGTGGTCACCGAAAAGGCATTGGTGAAAAGATAACAGAAGCTTCTATTTTTAAAATCTACAGGTGAATCAATGTTATTTTTTTGCCATCTATATAATTCTCTATAATCCCAAAGACCAGACAAGAGAATATAAAACTAACATTGATACAATTTCAGTAAGCTTTTAAAAACACAATGAATTAAAAATACAACATGTACAATGAGTGCGGTCTATCTTTATTTCATTCAATCCAAAATCTCCCCTTTTTCTTCCATATGGTCACCCTAACTTTTTCCTATTCATCTTCTTGTTAAATTGTAAACTTTGTCTGTTCCTCTTGTATGCCCAGTGAATTAATACGTGTTACCCCTTGTGCTACTTCTTGTCATTTTAAACTTTGCATAAACTAGCTCCGATCCATTGTAATTCACCCTGGGCTTTTGAAAATCTGCACACATGGACATATGGCGGAACGAACTTGGGCGATATACAATTTAGTCAGAAGTAAACTTTAACTGTCATGCGTTTTGGAATGAATCAATTATATTTTGAAAGCCACACTCATTCAACTTGGATAGATACTGATTTTTTTCAAGTCATATAATATCATCTTCAAGCTGCGGACACATTTAATTGCCAAAACAGTTCACAAACTTTGTTAGGTTTCAAACTTTGCCAGTAGTTTCCTAAATTCACATGATTTTTTATGATGTTTGCATCTTGGTGAACTAGACAATTTGGCGAAGATACAGAAAAACTAGTTGGTAGAATTCAAGATTAAGAACATTTTGTGTATATGTTCAAAATTCTCGTTCATATATTGAAAGCAATAATGTATACAACACCTACAAGCAACCTCCTTTTAGGTAGTGTTTTCCCGCCTACCTCAGTTCCTCATTTGAATATATTTCGAACGCCGATGGCGCTTAACGCATTTCGATTTTAATCAGGTCATCAGGGTGAGAGATAACGAATCGCGCGTCATTGATCATCGTCGATGATTCTCTCTCCGTAGTTGCAATCAGATCGAGCAGGCCGTCATTGGTGTATTGTTTCCGTGCGTCAACAACAAACCATGGAAATGCCCCTTCATGTTTGAATGTGGGTTGCATCCGTCCAGAACCATTGCGATGCAATGCGTTTATAGGGATGGAAATTGTTAGTCGATTTTCAAACGGTATCGATGAATATATATTGCGAAATATAATGTGCAATTTGGGCTTGATAATGAACAAAACAATTTCCAATCCAGTATTTCGCCAATGGAACCTTATAGGGCTAAATGCTGGCGGCTAAGAGTAAGGTTGCGTTTAGCCCCAAAATGTGTGATCGTTTGTTATTTTGCATAAATAGTAAATTGCTTTATGACTACGGTTGTGTGGGATAATTATGGTCATTAGGTTACTTTACACTGTCTTAAAATTCTTTGAATATATTTTACCAAAATTATTGTAATCGATTCAAACCGATGGATGTAGTAGTAGCAAGTACAAATTTCTTCATAATACATAAGACTTGAAGCTTTGTATAAAAGTTTATCGAATTTGGCCATCACTTACGAAAAAGAAACAAAAGGTCATCAAAGCTCATCAAAGCTCATCAATTTAATATGTAATTATACCCCTTCAGAATGTCGATATTTTATTTCTAAATTTAAATATAACGGTCCATCCCTAGGTGTGCGACGCGGTCTGAGCGTTTTCGAGTATCGTTCAAGTGCGACATTTCAATTAGTACAGCTCGCGTCCCATGGCTGTGGATGTCAAAACTTTCCTAACTTTAATTAGAACTAGATTTGTATTTGAAATAAAAATAATCGTTTAAAAAATAATTGATTTTAAATATAAATTTATAATAAAATAGAACTTTATATGAGATAATTCGTTAGAATCATTTTATCGCGACACAAAATTTTATATAATATAATTTAATTTATACGTTCTGTAACTAATCGGAAGATTTTTCTTTCTTTACCAATAGCAATCAAAAATTATACAAACAAGAATATACACATAATTACATAACATACACATATACCGTACTTTCTTATTCAGACAAAAGACCTAGCCTGCGATGCCTAGATGCATTTCCTTCGCTATGTAAAAAAATATATACGTACATACAAACAAATAAACATGGACAACTATTTTAAATATTGTAGGTCGTAATCGAATCCCTCTGAGAGATTTACAAATAAGAACGTTTTAGTATCAATTGGCCATTTTCGTTTAAGTCTAATTGACGATATACTGAGCAACGATGTATCGATTTCATTAGAATAATACTTTTATTGTTATTTTAAAAGAAGAGTATTTTTTCTTTTAATAATCTGAATTTGAAGATCGTTAAGTATTATGATATTTAAACCATACCATGGGATAGTGGATAGTTACATAATATGAGTCATTGTAAGAAATTACTATGAGTATAAAAGCTTCAAGATTATTTTTTTACTTTTTATAAAATATGTTTATACTAATAGAAATATGTTTATAGTTTATACTAATGAGTATGTATTGTCGCTAGATTTTTCTACGTTTACTTGTAACTTTGGTATTTTTTATTTTATCGTATTGATATGGAAATTTATTGAAATTTCTGTTATCATATTACACTGTATCAAACACTGATATCGGTCGAACTTTGAATACGAATTTTGAATACTTTTTTCTAGAAAGTATTCAATATAATACATTCTAAAGCACGGTATTACACAAAATGTAAATAAATGATTCATAATACTCAGAACTAAAACACTAACCAAATTTAAATGCCTTACCTTATAAAAGAGAAGCTTGAGCCTTTTCTCTATCAAAATATTCTGGCGATAAAATGTTGCTTTATTGATCGCTAGCTTATTGACTTTGATTACTAATTATAAGGCTACTAGTTTATTAATTGACAACTAAGGCGACTTTATAAGAAGTCATCAAATTTATGGTTGTCTTCACCATTATCAAACAAAATGCAATTTAATGATTTATAATACTCATAACTAAAATACTTAAATACTAAAATTGTTTATTTTAAAAGCTTTACCTTATAAAAAGCGCCTTTGAGCTTTTTTTCTTTGGAAACTTTTTGTTAATAAAATATTGCTTTATTGACCACGAGCTTATTGACTTCGATTACTAACGCTACTTGTACATTAATTGACAATTAAGCCGATTTTCTAAGAAGTCAATAAGTTTATGGTTGCCTTTACCATGGCGGTCGATAGTGTTAATTTTAGGACGAGCTTAGTTATACTTTTGAAATAGATGCATTTGAAACAATTATATGCAATTTTCAATTAATCTTCCATTAGATTTCACAAGTTTAATAGATAATATATTTTCATCAGTCGTACTTTCCAACTTTTCAATGATATCAGCTGTCAGTTTTATATACCGAAAGCTCAAACAGTAGCTGGCGCACTCAATGTTCCAGTGGATTGAAATCACAAACAGAACGTGCTGCGACGACAAGCCTTTGTGTCCTGGTTCCTCTCTTGTTTATAACAACGCAACCGTGCTCTTCAGATAAAATGCTGTCAATCATTGGCAGTTCGCTTTTTGAACTGTTGCGTGCCATGCAGGCTTTCTGCTGTTTCAAAACCATGTTGATTATTTTTCATTTGTTTTACTTCACATGAATGATTGAGTTTTGTTTGCGTATTATGCTTTTTTAAATGTTCTATACTGAATTGGACGGATAGAGGGATCACTTCCTAATTAATTCGTGCAGTCAACATCTGGGAGGTCGGTTAATTTAAGCTTAAACATATTTAACTTTGATTGTACATTCAATAGAGTTAAATATTATTTAGAGTTCTATTTATATTTGAATGAAATGTATGAATCGATAATATATAATTTAAACATTGACCATTTGGACATAGTATCTCGTAGTATAATTAACATTTTCAAATGTAGTTTTATTTCCTCCTGTTCCTAGCTATAGATACCATTTGAACATAGTATCAGGGCATTTACGTTAACATTTTCAATATTACTATTATATCCTTCTGCTCTTGTTCGGACGTATTTTTGTTTTATTATATTGGCCATGAAGGGGACAACCTTCATGGCATTGAGGTTTTACACGGGATGGTTGCTACCCCTGGTAGAGGGGGCAGCGCAGAGTTTTTGGGACTAATTTTTCACTTCTAAAAGTAAAATCTGCGAAACAACATGTATAATAAATAATAAATAAATAAATCTTCTTCGATTAGAACTTCGAGACAAATCAATAGTGTAATAAGAACTGCAACAAATACATCATATATCAATAAATCAGTGTTTAATACAGTCCAGAGCTACAAGGGATAAATTATAACCCAACAACCTGATTTAATAAGTTCCATAACTACAGCTCTATACTATAGTCATTAATTTTAACGTTCAATATATTTTGCTATTCTATCTAATATAAAATATAGAGTTCATACAGCTCTTACCAACTCATTTGTACATAACTTCGGGTATACTTTTTATATCTTGCAAAATTTGTACAACTTTTTTTTATTTATATCCGATTCTATTATTAGCTTCTGAAAGGTGCTAAAAATTTGAACTTTTTCACGAAGTACGATGTGATTGTTACATGTTTGTGGCTATACCTATAAATCTATTTAAATTGAAAAGGAGATACGAAGGCACCATAATTACTCTACCTTTTGCGATTTCGTTTCAGTGTGTCTTTGTTTTTCTAATATTTGTGTCGAATTGTTTTTTTTTCATTAATAATAACATTGCTTTGTGTCATTAGCCATAGATTTTTAATAAGAAGTCTCTTGAGTTAGGCAATAAATTTATTATGGACTTGTTAATCGCTTGATTTGCTCAATATTTTGACTACTCAATGGTTGGCCTGATCTAGTTTTTTATGTATTTTTTATTACAAAGGAACCCAGTGGTTATCTTTTTTCCAATATTGTTAATTTTTTAAATAGTGTGAATTAATTCTATCGAAGGCCTTTTTACACTCGTTACATAAATTTTTAATTTTCGAAATGGTTATGGACTACTTATTATCAGGTTGAATGCAACGCGGTATTTGAACTTTGAGCCTTAGCCGCAAAGCCAAAGCTCTGTTACCATTCTTCTGCGTACTCCCTATTGGGATAATTTAATTTTTCTTGAGGATAAAAAATTTTAGCCTTTGGATCAAGTGTGTTGGTTTCCATAATATTTATTATTTGATTATTATTATTACCTGAATGAAACTTTACAAAGACTTCTCGAGACTTTAATACAAATTTTGCTTGTTCGGCGTTTATTGATACTGCGAGTAGCGTGTGGAAATTAATATTGTATTTCGAGTAAATATATAGGATCCGTATGCGTTAACCCTATCATATTTGTGTTATCCGTTTGTTTACAGATAGATTATAGATAACATGATAGCGCCTGCATAGGGTAATATTGATATAAATACAACTACAATGACCATCCAAGCGAATCTAATGCAATCAAACGTGTCTGACGTGCGCTGCACACTGGGGGTCAAAGTTGAAATTCAATTTGTGGCAGGAAGCATCTCGTAAGGCAAACTTTGTGAAATTCCACAGTGCTATTTTGTTATATTTTTCATTTTTATGTTTTATTTTTTTATCCATGTCCGTGTTTGTTTTGGAATCGTTTTCCCTTGAACGCATTATGTGCATAACACATACCTACATATTGCATTTCTTTGTTCTACGGCTTTTTAGTTTCTACTCTCCCTTTAAAACGTAGTCGGATACCTTTGTTCCATACATCTGAGGTAATAGATTTTGCAGTACGGTTCTCGTATATCATGATGGGCTTAAAGGAATACGAGTTTCTGGGAAAATTTATGTAAGAGGGTTTTTACGATATGTGCTTTGTGACCATCATGAGGATAAACTAAAATTTTAAAGATATCAATTTTTGGGCAGTTAAAATTTAATTAAAAACGTGATTTATTATAAAAATATTTGTCTAATTTGGTAATGATAATTAATTCTATAATGATAAGTTCAGGAAATTAATAGAGAAGAAACATGTACCAATATTTGAAACCAATCAATTAATCTATAATATAAAAATGAATAGCAAAATGTGTTGGTAAGCGCATATAGTAACTCAACAACGCCTGGACCAATTTGGCCAATTATTTTTTTAAAATGTTTGTTGAAGTCCAAGGATGGTTCTTACGACAAGAAAAAATCGAATAATTGCCGGAAAATTCCTAAAAACAGCCCTTTTCTTTTTCACATTGGATACGGAATATTTACTCAAGTTAATGGAGCGTTTTGGGTCTGAATTTTTTTACTGTTCTCCAATTCGAATGAAATTTTGAAATTAGGTTTGTCTTACTCTCAAGATCAAAAGTGAAAATAATTTAGACTTCTTTGCCATTTTCCTGGGGGATGACATCCCTATCAGTGGTGTAATTTCATTTTTTTTTTACAAAATAACGTCGGATATCGATGAAAGAACTAATCATAAGAAAAAAATGTTTCATAATGTTTTTCAAAAAACTAAATACTCATCATTTTATTTAAAGCAGTTGTCCTTTTGAGATCCATATGAGTGGATGTATATACATTTCGGTATAGACTGTAGTGTAAAACATAATAATTTTTAACTAATTGGTAAATATCAGTATAGGTTATTAAAAAATAAAACTTTTGAATTGTAAACATAAGTACAGGACAATGTCTGTCGGGTCATCTAGTTATTATAATAATTATGGCAATTCGTGTCTCATCATTTTATATTATCTGGTTTACTAGTGCATTTATTTACCAAGCCGATTTAACTTATTCTCGTTATTTATAGTATAGAACTTGTGAGAAATCATGTATAATGAAATATATCTAAGTACACACTTTTCATTTTCTTAGTTGTGTTTAAAATTCGCGAATAAGCCAAGTGTAAACTGCAATTGCTTAACACGGTTTATATAAATTTGCAAATGAATTTCTAAGTAATTATTCTACGTATATAAATTCTGCGGCACGTCTACGCTCTTACAAGCGGACTGCCGCGCCAAGTCTTATTTTAAATTGAAATTAGTTTGGATTTACTGCCGAGCAGAAGTTCGATGCCGCCGCTACTAATAGGTATTGCTTTAGTCGACGAAACACCTCTAAAGGTATTTCTCTTAGAATTGTCGCCAATAAAAGTGCTAATACGTAAAATATACTCTAAGGTTGATTCGGAGTCTTGTCGGACGTATTTTATCTTGCTTATCGTCGTCCGTGTAAATGAGTGAAAATCAATGACGAAACAAAATAACGTGCAAAACGACGCGACCGAATTACCAAGCAGATCATTGATTGTATTTTGGAAAGGATGTGTCTGTATGTGCGTGACTCCTATTCGGATGTAACTCGAATACCAATTGATGAAGAACGATCCTTGGAAATGACATAAGACACCTTAGGTATAATGCCTTGAGGCACACCCTTCGAAAACTTCTTTGACGACTAGGTAATAGATAGAGATGAAATTCAATACAAACCTTCAAAATATTTGATAATTTATCATATATAAATTGCTATATATATATTGGATTTACTTTTGTTTAACGCTTCATAAAACATCTTCATAATTGACCATGCATTTTTGGTCTCCTGCTTAAATATTTCATTTGTACGAAATGTGATAAAACACTGCATTTTTTCCAAACGATTATCTTCTCGAAGTTCTGTTTTTTAATGACTGAATTTTACCATCAATCTCCTTCCTCGATGCATAAATGAATCATTCTACTCAGATATCTTCCATAAGTTTTCATATGACGTGTTTTTATCAAAAATCCTTTAACTGTGGTTCGAATATTTTTTGACATAAACAGTAAAGTAGAATGCCTTACGTGTTGTTTGATATCTAAAGCGGAAAACGAGCGTAAAGCGCCCACAGACAGGAAGACGTTTTCTTTGCCATGGTATCTGAATATGTGCACCAAACGAGAAAGCTATGGGGATACCTACGTCATAGTGATACAATCGTTCCTGAGTTGGCTAAGGTGCCTTCTACGGTCTAACCAGTCGTGTCTACTTTATCTTCCAAAATACAAACTGCATTTTGCAATCTGAATGTAATATAATAGATTTAATTCAATTAAGACGCTTCATTTATGATATTTTGTGAAATATGAATGTGGTTCCAGGTTTGCGTTGATTGCCTAAATCTTCACACGTTTTAAGTGCAATTGATTCTATTATATTACACAAATAGCTTCCATATATTCTTTCAAAAATAAATCGATATTATGCATATGTGTGTGTGACTACTTCATGCAAAAAGGAGATGGTTGTATCACACTGAGAGAAATTATTATACTATTGGAATGCATGGCATCGTGCCTTAAGGCAAATTGCTGGAACTTTCCGTACCGTAATTAAAAATCTTGGTACGGAACCCAAAAAAATTTACACAAAATGCGTACACATTATTAAAATCTCTATAAAACATCTGGTAATTTTATGTGCATATGTCCAATAAACATTTTTGACCGCCAAATGATATTTTTTTAACTTATTTTCATTGAGAGTCCATAACCGCTGGACTTGCCTTTCCAAAAATTTGATCAGCTCTTCATCTTGTCAATACAAGTAAAATGATTTTTGAATTATTCAAATCGAGCACTCCGTTCTCTCAAAAACTGAGTTGCCGTTTTTGGCACTTTTTGCCCCGTATCTTCGGAACTGCTAGACCTGCCTTCGTCAAAAACTAAAGAGCACGTCTCCTTATCAATACGAATCGAACGCTTTTTGAATTATTCAAATCGGTTGATCGGTGTTCCCAAAATCGTCGTCGAGAATTTGTATCCGCACACACACATACATCCATTTTTTCTAAAGTATGCCAAAATATTCAGAAACTTTTGAAACGTAAAGATATATAAAAATTTTCATACTCGATTTTTTACTACTATATCTTACCCTACGGGAAGTTAATAATCATCAATAGATTTATTTGAATTTATCTTGGAATAAAAGTACGCATTTGTATTTGTATATTTGGTTTTGTTATCAAGTATTCTACTAGTCAATAATCAGATTAGATGATTGAAAATCATTAACACTTTATTAGACTAATAACTAATGATAATCGACAATCGAGGAGAGTTATGAAATGTAATAATCATATTTTTCAAAATTATTTTGCAAAGGTTGTCTAAAATAAGTATTGAGTAGTTTAAGTAACTACCTAGTTTAATTAACTAGTAGTTTAAATAATAAGTAACTTTTGGTTTTCCATTAGTAAAGTAATCCGAAAAAAATCTTAACCATGCGTCTAAGTATTGTTTAATATTATGTCGAATTATTTTTTTTTATTAAGCTGGCATTATTTCCCAAACCTCAAGTATAATAGCATAGAACGTAAATGAACATTTTCCAATTATACCACATACAATAAACCGATGAAAAAACATTTCTTTATATCCAAAATGAGAAAAAGTTCAATTTTACTCGAACTTCACGCACTGGCGAAGAAGTTAATTAGTTACCTAATTTCAGTCTAAATTCCGGTACATAGTCTACAGAATAAGGTTTTAACCCCTGGAAAGTTTTTTTTAAATACCTATATAAGTCTGCGAATCTTACAAACTCACGAACTCAATTTTAATTTGATTCGAAATGTACCAAAAGAAAGTCGTCTTTTATAATCAGTTTATTTATAAAGTCAGAAGACTGATTCTTAATTCAGTTAGAGAAAAAACTAGTTAATTACTTTGAAAAAGAATTTGTATAGCAAGTGCTGTCTGTTTAGATTTTGATGATACATTTTATCTAATACCTCGTGATGAAAAGTTTCATTTTCAAATATTTCACTGATCTTTTCAGATTTCTCGACAGAAAGTTTTGATTGAGTTAGAAGTGCGGCGTTTGCAAACTTATCGGTCAATTTTATAGGCGGCCACTCAAACGTATCTCAGCCACTTTAACTGACCGTTTCGGCAAACTGATTAGAAAAAACTTTGAGGTAAATCCTCACTAAGAACTTTCACGATCTAGGCAGATGCGATAAGAAGGCATATAGATTCTCCTGAATAATAATACAAGTCGGTCGTTTTCTTAGTTCGTAGACTAGACATCGACTCTAGAATAGAATATAGTCTTATGTAGAGAACGAAGGATTGCGACAGTCAGTCTTAGTAAAGATCGATATTGAGTCTATGTATTCGTAATAAATGAGTTATTATTTTGAAGCAACTATTGACATGTCTTAACTTGAACTACTCTTGAAAGTTTCATAAGATCAAAACAATATAATTATGATTTATATTTTGAACAACTTGACTAGTTCATATATGTCCCATTTTCAAATAACACAGTTCCAGTTTGGTCGAAAAGTCGGTCAGCACAACATAACGATATAAAGAGTTTATGGTGAAATTACTAACCTGTGTCGCTATCAACAAACAATAAATCTAACTTGATCTTTATTTACGAACTACAGACAATAATTTGCTTTAATGGTAAATTTTCACACGCAAAGCACAATTCACAGATCATAAAGTTTTGTATTCGTACTGCAATGTTCGTAAGCAATATTAGGTCGTGAATTTCCAATATATAGCATTTATGGCACATATAGATATTAAATATGGTATAACGTAATGTAAATGATACAATATATTTTGATGAAGGGTCCGCCCCGATCAAATACTTATTTAATCTAATAATATAATTAAGATCAAATCTAATAATGATATCCAGAAAATTACTTGCTGATACAAATACAAAATCACATAATCAATTATAGTAACCGACTATCACTGTTAGGTTTATTTTTTACGCTACAGAAATAATGTTTCTTGGTATATATTCTTTAAGAATTTATCTTTCAAATTTGCATAATTGGATTTTCTCCTTGGCTATTTGTAACTAATTATTTGATTTCAATGATTCACGGTATCGTCGTCTTTCAATCCCGGTCGTGGAGTTACATTCCGAATTTTAATATTTCATATCCAATATCCGATTGTCTTTTTCGAAATTTCTTTTGCTCTTATTTTTATTCTTTTTGTTCATTTCGATTCGTTTTCATTCTTGAAGTAAAATGGAATATATAGCCTATTTCTTGGCCGACGTCTCTTGATGAAAAAGTTTCAGCGATTCTTTCCCGGAGAAATTAGCATATTATTAAAAGCTTCGCTAAAAGCGCCAAAGCTTCTTCGGAGAATTCTGGCTGGTCGTCTGGTGCGTCTGATGTTAGGGTGCAATCACATACCTCTATCAATATTTTCTTTTACATTTAATAATTCATTCTAAAGAAAATAGAGTATTTGGTTAAAGCTATCACTTTTTCTTCTAAGTGTTCGCTGAATGGAACTATGGTCTTAGAGCAATGGTGTTTGATGAAGTCCTTTTCTTCATGGCGAGTGTTTTTATGGACTGCGCTATAGAATTGAGTCATTGCCTTTTCAGGAACTATTATATTATATTAGTTCAACTTTGCACAAGTTCGTATTTCATCGAGCATTATGCATTCACATAGATTTTTAATGCTTTATGTGCTCAAGATATTATTTGAGATTTGAGAATTGAGAGTTTTGCATAGAAGAATTGAAAATTATAAGACATAGATATAAGATTCTATATGCTTGCTAATAAAAATCTCTGTTTCATTTGATTGATGATTGTGCTAAATTCAGAATTTATCCTCTTGTACCAACTACAAATTGTGATATGTCTGTATGCTCATGGTGGGTTCCATTCCTTAGTTCTTGCATTATTTCTAATATAGGTGTTTTATATTATCATAGAACCAGTTTGGTTTTCCTCTTGCTATATCGGAAAATGCTGATTAACATACCTTTGGAGCAATTTAATAACGTTATGGTAGCTCGTTTAAATAATGTGTAGAGGTAGGTATATGTTTTTGACCGCACTAAATTTACACGAACAACGTGCGCTTGTTTCAGTTCAAAGCATTATAAAAATTCAACTCGACGAGAGATTTATGATATGCCTTTTAATGAAAACCGCTCTGAAGTTCCGTTCGTCGGGTTCATCCCTTATCGTGTTCACAAGCGACAAAACATGATCACACAGGGAGACTCGTAGTTTTGGGTGAATGATTGCAACAGTCCGCACACATAAACTTACTCCGCAAAACTGGCCGACCAGGCCAGTAGTGATTAATTTTCACAGTTGGCCAGTTATCACAATTTGCGCGTGTATAACCCGAACATTCTATAATCAACTATAACCGACGGCACACAACTCGATAATCGCGGCGGATGCGGTTTGGTTATTAATTTCTCAATCCGACCATCAACAGATGAAACAAATAACAGTTTCTACGAATGCATCAATGTTCACAATTTCAGTTCCAATAAATGATAATGGACAAACCAGGATGAAACCAGAATATGTAAACTGAATGATAGGGAGACAATTTTATTTCAGTATCATACTTTAAAACAAAGCATTTGGACCAAACGCTTCGGTTTATATTTTTACACCACCTAGGGGGATATCATCGCCCCGGGAAATGAAAAAGGAGTCTAAATTATTTTCACTTTTGAACTTGAGAGTAAGAAACACATAATTTCAAAATTCCATACGAATTGGAGCACAGTAAAAAAAATTCAGGCCCAAAACGCTCCATTGACTTGAATAAATATTCCGTATGCGATGGCAAAAATATGAAAATACTAACTAACAATTATTCGATTTTTTCTCGCCGTAAGAACTATCCTTGGACTTCAACGAACATTGTAAAAAAATAATTGGCCAAATCGGTCCAGGCGTTAGGAGTTATGCGCTTACCCCAACTCATTTTGCGATTCATTTATATATATATATATATATATATATATTAATGTTATTTATATTATTTAATTATACATCGTATTCTGATATATGATGCAAGTTTTTATCATAGTTTTCTTATCTAAGATATTGGATTACCCTTTACTCATGAATTGATAGCCTATCATAATCCGTACTTGCATCTATATTATTAAACGCAATAATTCACTTTTAAATAAATTATTTGCTCACGCAACAAATCACAAATCGAGTTTCAAATTTATTACACGGAACCAGCTGAAACTAACATTTATTTTAATTTTTGCTCATCGGAAATTCCTGACAGCCAATCGCTTTTTCTTTATTTTTGTCTGCATACATGTTCGTACAAACTCAAAAGCATTATAAATTGTCACTTTTAGCAAAGAGCTTGCTGCGAAATATGTAATTTAGTAATTTACGATGCTGCATGTTACCGCAGTCTTCTTTTCTGATCGTTTTGTGTTCGTCTCCGTTGGCTGAGTTTCAGAATGGTATTTGCCTTACTCTGAAACCAGAAGAACTAGATGAATATCTGACATACGTTTTTATAACGGTTGATTTATAAAAGATCATGAAAATCAGTTGGACATATATGCTTGCATATAACTGATCCATATTCTGAGTTTATACGCAAAAGAGAAGTTTTTTCCAGAAAATCCGGCCTACTAATTATACGTTTGCTCGGCATTTCTTGTCATTCCGAATCGTTTAAGACGAAATTTTGCAAAAGATTTTTGTTTTTGAATAGTGAAGGAAAAGCGTTTAGGTATCCCAGACTCGGTCTTTTGTGTGTGTATGTCGGGCTTAATACCGCCTGGTTTTAAGACCGACTAAAACCTCCGCTTATCTCTTGCCTCTTGTCACCACAAAAATCACCGTTAGGCATTACTTCATGGGGGGAGGATCTAGAATGCTATTATTCTCTTTCTTAATTACTCAGCTAAAGTATGTGTACGTGTTTGTGAGCCGATATTTGATCTTTCGTCAAGGTTTCCTCAAAAACAGCTAGAACCAATTTTAAATACTTGGATTTATAAGCTGTTTTTTGAATTTAGTAGAAAAGTGCAATACTTTTTGTCCACGTTTTTGCAAACAAAACCTAAAACGCTTTTGAAAATTTAATAACTTTTATAATCATTTAGAGATCGTGGTAATTAGTTTTCGACAAAGGTTTGACCGAGCCGTCTCTTCGTAATTAGTTGTTAATTTTTTTGCTTTTTTAACAAAACTAAGATAGTCTAAAATAGACTCTACCTAAAATATTATAAGTCTACGAAAAGTGGTTGAATTATAAAAATTATTTTAGATTTTGAATTACTCTGATCAGATCGATCGGACAGTATTTCTTTGTTTTCGTTTTTGCAGATGAAAATCGTCGCCCAAATATAAGCACTTATATTAGATTTACAATACGCGTCAAAAAATTCACAGTATTTATAATACTGTATAGTTTTAAACTACTAGTTTTAAAATATAATTTTTTCTATTCTAATCCATACTGGCTAACTGAGCGTAGTTTATCTTGATGGCGAACTAAAAATGTTAGATCTATTATGAAATTCAAGTTTCTTGTGACAAATAACCATGATATCTCATCCGGTATCTTTCTCTGACTTGTATGTCTCTAATTTTTCTACTTCTTCAAAATGTACGGTCACTATTAACTATCAAAGCGATCATAAAGACGAACGTGTCCCGAATAGCGCCACATTTTATTTTATGAAATCAAAAATATAAAGAAAAAGTACGTGTGGTTTTACTTATCGTCACGTCCGTCTCTGAATTTCGATGTCGTTTCAAAACAGTTTGCATTCACTTTCTGTACTGTATCCAAGCTCGGCAACGCGCTGAAAACTTCTCTCGACAATCGGGAACTTTTTTAAAATTTCTCAACTTCGCTCGCTTCGAGATTTTTCCAATAGCGATGTCACCCATTGGAAATTCACAAGCTCAATGCTTACGTAAATTCCTCTACTGGTTTGGGAAAAAATTCACGTACAGAATTTACGAGTTTTGGTAACATGATTAAGGACTCATATGATCGGTGTTAATATTATCTTTAGGCAATTGTAATTGTCCATGAACGATATTAGCATTATGTGCCTAGTGTACAAGTGTCGTCCATGGACGACATGTTTTCTTTTTTCTTCAAGGCTTATCACTACGAATTAAATTATTCAGAATTTGTGTCTTTTATTGTAATTTCTAGTTCATTAAAAACGTAATTTTTAATTTTTCAACACATTGTTATTGATAATGATAAAAATATCTGAAAATATGTCGTTGTATCTGGTCGCGCTGCTAATCGGCACGCTGTTCCGTACAGCAGCGACATTTGTGCGGAAAACATTTATGTAGCGAAAGGGTTAATAAATGTTTATATGAACTTTCCGGTTATACAATTTGAATTTTACTATTTATATTTTTCTACTACACGTAAACTGCATGTGGTAAGAAATTCAACTATCAAATTAAAGACTAACCATTTATCATTAGACTATATATGCAGAATGTGACTATATATGCGGATATACCTATCTACCTTTGCAAAATGTCGCATTTAAATCGTCGTATAAATGAAAACGTACGTGCACGAAATACCTTTGTACCCATAATATAATAAACGTTAATTTATTGAACGGGCGTTCTCTTTTATACAATGAATACTTTCGCGACGAACAATGTGCAATAACAGAATTTTGTCCCCTTGCAACATCCATTGTATTACTTTATTGGCAATAAATTGAACGGTAAGGGCGTTTTTGCGATCGCCATCACGAATATTACTATAATGCAATAATAATTGTCACACAATTGAAATTATGCGTTTTATTGTTAAACGGTAATTGTAATTTCACTTTTGTAAATATTGGAGCGACGCTTATAAGGCGAAAGCGTGGTCTTTGTGGAGATTCAACTTTTATATTTGATAACGGATCAAATATATAATTTAATATGTCATTGATTGTGAGTATGTATTGTCATATATGTAATATAATATGAAATAGTTTAGTTTTATATTAGTGTGAAAATTCAATTGAATTAGAAGTTCAATGCCGTCTCGGAAGGCCTGATGTCGAACAGTATTGACATCGGTTTTTACTTGCAAATATAGATAGAAATAAGTTTGCAAGTGAAATTAACCCTTACTCGACCTTGATGCACCAATAAAAAATTATGGCATGTAGATAGGACAACCGTCTGGGTTGCCATATATAAAAAGCTTGTCGTTTAAGAAGTCCTTAGGATGACTCATAAGAACGGATAATTTCTGTTTGATCTCTCTATATAAATGTAAAAAATATTAGTGTGAAGTATAAAAAAATATAATAGTATATAAGTATACAAATTAATTCTTTTCAACATGTTTTTAACATTGAAAAACTTGGAACTTAGATGATCATGTCTGTTGAATACATATTTTTAGATTTAAACCAGCAATAATTCAATTAAAATTATGATGGATGTAATGGCTTATGTGACAAAAATTATGATATAAATTTAACATTTTTAATTTTTAACTTACTTACAGAGTAAAAAAAAAACTTTATGAATGAAAAATTTAATTTCGACCAATATTTACAATTTTTATATTTTTGGCTGTTTATAACTTAACTTATAAATCATTTTATGTTTTTTATACCAAATTTAAAATATTTTATTGATATATAAATTATATAGATGGCAATGGCAAAACTAAGCATTCTTATTCTAGGAGATAAAAATTGCGCTTTTTTATTTTATTTATGACATTTGGCCGTGTGGTCATTTAGCCTCTTATTACATAAATAATATTTTACAAATTTATAAATACCAGAGAAATACATATTTTACAAATTGTTTACTACATAAGATTGTGACTCAATTCATAAATCCTTGATAACTAATACTTTATTTTAAGTTCTATATTTTAATGTTACATTTTTGTAAAAAAATACGCAAAAATTTTATATATATTTTCATCATTAGTGGAAAAGGCAATTGTGGTGTTAATAGGAAAAATGAAATTATATTCATACAGTTCTTGTAGTAAGGAGAGCTAATTGTTGACTTTTCCATTCTTAATTATATAATTAAGATCCTGGTTATTCATTTTATATCTAATATTTTAGTGTTATTATTAAAATTTAATTCATTTGGAAAACTTCAATCTACGTAGTTTAAACATAGCTTCTTCTTTGTACTGCAGGAAGATACAATATTTATTATTATATTTTAAATAGGAAGAAAATTAATGATGTTTTTGAACTTGAGAACATTTAAAATAAACACATATATTATATTGCATAAATAAATGCAATTACTTATTTCGCTTCCTCAATAGTTCAGCTTATAAAATTTTTTGAAAGTCACTCTTTTGCTGTACCTTTCTAAATTGAATTTATGACTTGAAAAAAAAAATGACTTGAAAGGAAGGATTGTCTATTTACAACGCATTACTATTAAACAAATTAGGTTAATCCATAAACGTATTATTTACAATATTACAATCATCATTGCCAAAAGAGACCATACGCATTTTTTATATCTCTTTTACCAATTCAAACGTTCTTTTATGAATATCCTCTTGAATTTATACGTCTATTTTTGTTATTTATAAGTATATGTAAAACACGAGTTTATATAATATACAATACATCCAATAGTATTACCATGGATCTCTATTCCCTATTTCATGCTGGCTTAACTCGAACGAATTTAATGAAATCCGCACAGTCGATGGCAGTCAGACAAAATGCCAATACATCGGCCATAAAAAAATCAAATAGAACGCAGTATCACTGGAGTAATCTTTTTCGAGAGACGTGTGAAGTGAAATAGATCCTTTGTTTCCGACCTAAATCACGTATGCTCCAGAAACAAGCAAAATCTTGAGAATGTCTCCGAATCTCTGAAGCAGTGTTTGTGTTACTGGAATTGATATGGATTTGCTCAGATATATTATTTTTATATTTAAGCGCACATGCGAACACTGCGATTTTTTCACACACTTAAAAGGTATCTGTAGAAATTGTGTTCGGGTAAAGTTACTACAATAATATTTAGTTTTCTGAAACAAGTTACTTAGGGCGTTTCGTACACTACGATTAATAGATTTTTGAGTCTATACTTGTAGTTAAGGAGCCAATTACATCTTCATAAGGTTTATCACTGAACAAGCTCAGGGAAAGCTAACTCTTTCGGAATAATGGAAGGAATTTGGCAAATTTAACAGTTTATAATAATGCTATATTATAAACTGTTAAATTTGCCAAATTTGTTCCAAACGAAGCGAAAAATATATATGAATTATCAAAACTTTTTCATAATTTATTATTCAAAGACTCAAATCAGAATAATTACAATAAAAGTGAATATACCTAGCTGGTATCTTTTCTTCTACCAATACTTAAAATATAAAGCTCTAACATTTTCATTTCTTCGAATATCAAATCCTTTTATTACATTGAAGGTAATCTAAAAATATTAACAACGAAATAAAATCAAGAATAATAGTGTTTAGTTTCATATATTAGTGTGAATAACTATATATATATAATTTAAAAATAAAAATGGTATTGACATTGAGAAAATTCATTTCTAAAAAATTATTAATTAGTGAATAATTTAATAAGACTAAAGACAGATAAACAAATCTGCCTAAATTTAATTCCAGTTTTTACATTTGGGTGTTTCAAATGAATTAAATTTCACTCGGGTCAAATTAAAATTTTCAAGATAAATTAGTGTCTTTATTCAATTATATTATACTAATAGTTGTGCATATGTTGACTTTGTTTTTAATTTATATGATAACTAATATTTTTTCTTGTTTCAGGTGAGTTTCGAAGTTATAATATTACGAGTATTGCACCAACATTTGGTAAGATATTGATTATTTAACTTATTTCTGTAAACTAGTTATTTTTGATTATTTTTAACTAATTTTTTTTACGAATTATGCATAATACATATTTTGTTTCAATACATTTCAGTTTGAAGATACTTGTTACATAAAACTATTTATATATATATATATATATATATATATATATTTATAAATATTATATTTATGTATAATAAGTTAGGCAACAAATGAAAAACATGAAGATGCATAATGCTTAATGTTTTAATGAATCAAAAAGGAAATTTGCCGATTCAGTAGGTTATATATTTAGTATTCAATTAATATTTTGGCCATAACGTTATTCAGTAAATAATTTTAGTATTGCCTAACAATTGCTTCTTTTTCGTAGAAATAATATTATTTTCACTGACTAGTCATTCTCATAATTATACTAAAATAGCACCAACTAAAAATCATAATATTTAACATTTGAAAATTCTAATAAGAAATAAGCTCATCACTTTTATTCCCAGACATCAAAAAGTTCAAGACTTCTTCATAATTATGTTGAACTCTACTATCATAGTTTTTCCTTATAAGACGTCATTTCTAATCGCTTCACTTGCCATTATTTAAATGGAAATCACAAGAAGTGAGATGTTCCGCAGTAACAATGAGCAAAAATATATATCCGGGCTTTGGCGAGCTTTTCAAAAGCGGAAATCGCTAAGAACTATTCAATATAAAAACTGATAGACCAACGGCTGAAGAGCTTTGAGTATATTGAGAGATTTTTAGTTGTGCAATAACAGAATTTTGTCCCCTTGCAACATCCATTGTATTAGTTTATTGGCAATAAATTGAACGGTAAGGGCGTTTTTGCGATCGCCATCACGAATATTACTATAATGCAATAATAATTGTCACACAATTGAAATTATGTGTTTTATTGTTAAACGGTAATTGTAATTTCACTTTTGTAAATATTGGAGCTACGCTTATAAGGCGACAGCGTGGTCTTTGTTGAGATTCAACTTCTATATTTGATAACGGATCTAATATATAATTTGATATGCCATTGATTTTTAGTTGTTTTTATATTATATATTTGATTTTGTTCCCAAATATTTCAAGTCTGATAAAATAATAGGTAATACATTTACTAGGCTTAAACATAACGAATTATGACTTTATTAATAAAGATATATAATGATGCAAAATTTTAAGATATGTTAATCAGATTATCATCACTGATAGTACAGACCTATCATAACATGAATACGATTTTTTGCATTAAAAGTAAGGATTCTTAATTTATTACATCTATCTTTTTATCATTTACGGAGTATGCCAGTATCAATTTCATACCAATCAAAATTTGTAAATGCCAGTACTAGTAGAATTTTGAAATTTTAGGTAGAATCTATGTAGTGAAATAGAATAACTTCTAATTATTTTAATGTGAAATTTGTCATATGATTTTTTTCAAAATGTTTCCTAGCCCTTGGTCTATCCCAAGGAACTCGTCGCCCTTGTCTGCTTCTTTAGGAAGTGGGATGGGAATTCTTATTCGATACGGCAGCGTAAAAAACTTTCTTGAATACCATTCATTTGACTTTACTCGCTTTTATTTACTTGATAAATAGTATTTTCCGCTTTATACGATAGTAGTCGTGAGAAAACTATTTTAAACGAATACTGCGCCGTTAAATTGTTTTATTTTTATTTATTTAAAACTTCTTCGGGATTAGAGCGAGCATTTTTACAGATTTCCGTAATACGATTTATTCGTTAAAATTTTTTGTATATTTGCACACGTACATAAATTTCCAGTTACAAGTTTTAGTTGTAATTTTGCAGAAACTTGTTGTTGTTGTTGTTATGTCTGCTAATTTGCCACTTATTATGTTTTATAATTTTTTAACTCTTGGACAAACATCTTGGTAAATTACAAATTACAAATACTCTGTGAGACACAGGCTATTTTATGAATAATGATTCAGTTAGCATCGAAACGTTGAATAAATTACATTTAGCAGTGATAAACAGTGTTGCATTTTGTAAATAATTTTAAGTTATTTTAGTAGTATTTTTAGCCTTTTTCTTTGTATATAGTCTTTTTTTAATATTTAAAACGACCGAGCGCTTTTAAATATGGCAAAACTACTGGTACATTTTGTGAATTAAGCAGTAGTGAAGATGAGTTTCAAATAGACATTCATACAGACAAATTTTTCAAAGTTATTATTTGCACCAAAGACAGTGATGAATGTGATGATGATATTATCCAACCAACAAAAAGAAAAAGTTCGACAAATTAAATGAAGAATGGAAAGGCATTAGCGAATGTGCCGATTCTCCTTCAATAATCGAGTTTGACATACATCAAGAAACACCCCGAGCACAAAGATCAAGCAATATAAGACATCCAATAGATTATTATTTTTATATTATTATTTAAAAATCTGTTTCTATTGTAAATGACAGATAGAATGTAGATACTCTGAAATTTATATAAATAAGTTCTGGGATATTAGAGATAAATTTATAACTATCCTATTATTACTAATAAAACTTGTACATGAATAAATGTATACTCATGTTTCTCAATACCTGAGATGCTCATATAATTTACGCGCCCAATAGAATTTCTATTAATTACTAAACGTTTGACATTCCTCTACCAACCAAATTTACCATTCCCAATCTGAGTGTATGTCAATAATCTACATGTCCTTAGCCCTATTTGTGGGACTCGAAGAAGACATTGATCACATGATTAATGTCCCCGTTGAAGACGGGTTGTCAAGCTACAACGGCATCTCGAATGCGTTTCCACCCTTCGTTAGAATTCCAAAGGAGATGTATGCAAATTGAGATGATAAATGCAATCGTTCCAGTAAATAAGGTTTTCTTTAACTCAAAGTTTTTTATGAAGCACGTGTATAAACGATAAATCGATATATTTATTTCAATATATAACCTAGGAGTTTTGTGGAAGTATTTGATGTATTGCTATCAAGTATTGCCATCATTAATTACTGTGCTTTTGATCATTCCACAGTAAAAAAGATTGTTTTAATCTTTAGCATTCATTTTTTTGGTAAAATATTTTTTTGTGTGAATAGCTGTAGCTTTTTAGTTTGTCTTAATCTTCATATGGCACATGTTGTAATTGTATAATTATTAACTTCCCGAAGGAAAAGCTTATGTTTTCATAAAAAATCCGTTTTGCTAATTTCATGTTTTCTCGACGTTTCGTAAAAATATGTGTGTGTGTGTTTGGTAAAGATCGGCCGGGCCGTTTTCTTGTAATAGATTGTTAAAAGAAAAAAATTCGACGACTTTTATGATTTTTTTACGGTAGATACCATAGTCTTATAGATCGTACTAAAATATTACAGCCTTACGACAAGTCGTTTAAAAATTCTTCAAAGTTTGAGAAAACGAGAAGTTTTTTTCACGTTTGTGAAAATTAAAATTAGACGATTTACTTGATTAGGTGTAATAATTCCACTCGGAATACTTTTAATCAATCATAAATCAATTTATATTTTATTGATTAAGTCGATTATTTACACATATCGGGAAGTTCATGTAACTTGCCTCAAGGCAAAATATCAATACCAACTAGTTTTTTTTATGAACAATATAATAGTATAAGAAAAAGAATGAACTCAAGAAAGCAATCAATTTATAACTTGATTATTTTATCTAAAAATGACTTACAAAGAAAAACTCACGTTTACTCTTTTCGGACTTTGATGAAACTTAGCATGGCGATAGAGTTGTTAGTCAAATCTAGCAATTTCAAATATTATAGGCCTATGAGAAGTGGTTTAATTAATTAAATTTAAATTTTGCGCTCGGTTCATAGATTAGAGAATTAATCATGATCTAATTAAAATCCCACTAGCGTATAAACAAAATTAAATAAAAAAAGAAATGTATACTTTACGATTTTATACGTGCTGCCTTATTGACCACAGAGCTATAAAGAAATGAGTTCGGAGCACGAAATAAAAAATCCATTATCTTACCATTTTGTAAGAATAATTTCAAATGTATTTTTTTTTCAATTCCTTATGCTTTTTTCATTACAAACGATCTAGTGTTTTTTCGACATCAATCGATAAATGCATTTAATTTCACTTCCATCGCATGCAAATTTTATGAATTTACTATTATAGTTTGTTAGTGATGCTATATAAAACCGCACCCAACATATTGTAATTGTAAGTTTATTGAAAACCATTCCGTGCTTTGAATAAATTGCAAATTGTCGTCTACTTATGACGATTGCGAATGATGAAACTCTCGCCCCCATAGCATATGTGAATGTATTACGATCTATTGTACGAAAAAGTGTACCAGCAAAAGCATTTAAGTTTATTATTGACGCTTTTATATCGTCGGAATGCAATACGATGAATGCGTCATAAATTTACTCATTTAATAGCTTTTATATGTACTAATAAAAGAATTTTTGTATGTACTTTCACAACGCACGCGGGGTGTACCATGCAAAAGTTATGCATTACTTTATATTTTGATTGGTATGTATTATATTACGAGTAATGTTTATTGCATCATTAAATAGCAAGTCCTTAATAATATAGCGTGTTTTATTGTAATTAAACAAAATTTAATTAGCGGCAATCGAATGTCTCATAATTTTCGAAAAATATTTATTGCACGTCGGTTCAAAACATGTAGCAGATGCCTAGTATGAACATAATTACCTGTGATATAGCTGTAATTTGCGGTATATTTATAATTAGATTTCTGTTCATGATATCTAATTAACCGCAGTAATTATACTATTAAATTCATAGAATAATTATCAAACACGTTGATCAATGTTCTGGAATAAAATTTTTGCGTACCGAATAATAATTATTTTTAGCACGTATTATGTATCATACAATAGATAAAGGTTTTTGTATTTTTTTTTAAATACTGACATAACTCACATGCGATATTCCATGATTTTGTAGACATTTTTTGATGATTTGCATTTAAATATATATTAATCCTTTTCTACGTAAATTGCAAAAGGTTTTGGTATTATTTCGCCGGAGCGGCGTCATGCGAGTGGAAAGGGTTAAAAGAACTTTGTCGTATGGTTCGAAGAGGGTATTGTCTGCTTTCTATATGAGTATGTCAAAAGTTTCAATAATCGTGATACAATTCCAAATATTTATTGCATACTTGATTGATCAACTATCAATATGAGATGATCCTAAAATTTCCTCGCATTACTACACTGTGGCAGAAATTTATACAGCGCAATAATAAAAAATATTATATATAAAAGCTTTTATAAAGCGATAGAGAACTTTATTCTTTATTTACTTGTTTCCATATAAAAATCATTCGCAAAAATGCGTTACCGAGTTATTTATTTTTCATGCTATTCCAGTAATGTATGCAAAATTCAATCGAGGGTGCTGTATATTTTGCGAATAATAGATTCGTGGATTTTCATGTGTTAATTATGTAATCGTGCATATCAATTAATTTCACGATGACTATAAATATTTATATACGGCGGCACATTGATGATCATCAATGGAAAGCCTTTGAGCTTTGTCTGTGCCATATGTTTCATTTTGATAGAAAATTAATTAATAGAGTTTGGTTCGGTTTAACGAACTAGATTCATATTTATGGGGTTTGTATCATTATTATTGTGTGTGAACTGGTATAATTTTATTATGCAGCTATATAAAAATCAATCTGAATACGAACAATGGATTTAATAACTTTTTTTGTAATACTAATAAAAATACTGAAGCCGTTTTGATAGGGAAATTATTAATTAATCGTCTAATGACTGTCATAAGAATCGTTAGGGAAGGTAGAGTTAGATCGTATATTTAATGAAACTTAAATTATTCCTGGATTAAATAATTGTTGACGAATTAGGAAATACTTTTGCTTACTTACATGCTTTGTAATACTAAATCCTTTGACTGATAAGATGATACTATTGATCTTCTTCGTATTTCTTAATAATATTTAAATTATATATTGGCGGAGTAGATTGGTATATCATTTTATGAGTAACATCACGTAATTTTTAATGACAGACTTAAATTTCTGCTTAAATTTCTTCTTTCTAAAGATAAGAACTTGTGCTTCATACTTGATTGGATTAAACACGTCAATCTCAGGATTTTAATTTTATCCAGGAAGGACAGCGTCCCCTCTCTTTAAGCAATAAGACAATTTCGAGTATCTGAACGATCATAAATCAATAACAGCTCTCTGTCAATCTATTTGAGACACTCAGCGTAATCATTCGACTGTAAAACCGTCTCCATATGACATTTGATTATCGCATGCGACCCAACTTAAGTTGATCCCTTCGCAAAGTTGGTCTGAAAGTGGTTCGCACGGTGCTTCCACGGCATTTACGCATTGACATAATAATGCCCATGTTTCATATCGAGTGCGCGTCACCAGCAGCCCTTGCCGGGTAGTAGGGGAGCTGGTCGATTGCATTCCAAACATTTTTTTTTTATTATTCATTCCATATCATATAACAATCAGAGTTGTTTACAGATTCTCTGAGTTATATGGCTAAATTACACATAATAATAATAATAATAATAAACAATATTCCGAACACTGAACAAATTTCTTATAGTAATCTCATATATAAAAATGAATCGCAAAATATGTTGGTAAGCGCATAACTCAACAGCGCATGGACCAATTTGGCCAAATCTTTTTTTAAAATGTTCGTTGATGTCCAAGGATGGTTCTTACGGCAAGAAAAAATCGAATAATTGTCTTTTTCTCATACAAACGTTTTCTAACTAAAACGTAGAATCTATTTGAGCTTTATTGCTATTATATAAAGTTCATATAAAATTACAAGCACTCACTGTATACTCCTTCTAAACGATTATGCGGATTTTGATAAATATTTCTGAAGGTTGTTAAGGAAATTTTCTAGGATGTATGTGATTATAAAGTACTGCGATGTATGTGCAATATTGTAGAAATAAATGGAATATTTGTAAAAAAACGACATGTCATTGTTTGCATTGAAAACAAATGAATGAAATGAACTATTATTTGCCAAAAATTTCAATTTACTTATGAACCTAGACAATATTAGAATATGTATAATAAATTTATGATTATGAATAAGAAAAATGAAATGTCTACATTATTATTGCCAAAAAGCAGCTGAGAAGTGCCAGAAATTAAAATAATATAAAATTAGGATATGACAAATTAATTCACTTGAAATATGATGTTAAGTATTAATCAGGGCCGGTTTTACCTTTAATACGATGCATAATACGAGCGCACGCATTAGGGGGTGCCAACACAAGATTCGGATATTAAATTTTCAAGATAGATTTTTTTTTCAAAATATAATTTCTTTGAATCTTTTACTAATTTTTCCGTAATATTTTTAAAATTCATAAAAATTTTACTTTATAAAAACAAATGGAAAGTAAAGATGAATACGTACGTTTCGGCCCTCACGATATTGATTAGAAGAAGATTAAGATGCAATTTTGGATATCTTAAATAATAAAAAAGTAAATTAATTTAATCCAACGTGAAGTACCAGTGCTATGTTATGGTTATGGTTATGTTTTACCGTTTAAAAGACTTCAATTTCTAATATAGTGTGAGAATTGAGACTCATCATTTTATTTAAAGCAGTTCTACATTTAACATCGCTCATATTATAAATGTATATGCATTTTGGCGTGAAGAGTAATTTAAAAAACGATAATTATTATTTTTTGGTAAACGGTAAATATTAGTATATTATATTAAAAAATTGTAGACATGGGTACAGGACAACGTCTGTCGGGTCATCTATTTGTATTTAAAACCATAGATCAAAATTTATTAAAAGTTCTCTGAACAAGTTTAAAATCGTGTATGAATAATTTTGGTTAATATAACAGAGTATTGCTTGATTAATTTTCAATCTGTCCGAAGCAAAATCGAACCAACCCTCTGACTATAATATCGCCACGTGCCGGCGATACAAAAGCAAGCGTGCGCTTGCAGCGGTTGGTTTGGGATTTCGCCGAAACCTTTGCGCTCTTTGTCCTAAATTTATTGCTTCATCTATGAATGTAGTACTTGCATGTGAATATGTTCGATTTATGGCTTCAGCAATAAAATGATCTAGTAATATCGACTGAAGGAGGATCGGCTAAACGCGTGCATCGATTGTGGTAATTTTCGCACAGCTTTTAGGGATTACAAATGCGACAGGTTGGGTACTGCAGAAGTACAGATATGGACGTGTGCTTTCAGTTGGATTAATAATTGATTTAAAAGTAGTTTATCGCATGAGAACCACGTTTTTGTGAAATTGCCACTTTAAAACCATTTACGCAATGGGAAAAAGTAGTGACAACCTCTCCCAACTGTATATCTATTTATACCAGTAAAATTCTATTGAATTTATATTGTATGGTTTTTATAATTAATATCTTTATGTAAATGTTCACAATAAATTAAAATATTACAAAGAACCACAATGAGACGTCATTAAATCTGCTTTTATTACCACGCCTAATTTATCACACGCGTTTTGTGGAATGATTTAGGCCTAAGCACTTACATACCAAGATATCCGATGGTACCATGCTGTGCTGTCTTCTTTTAACGTATTATTGGTCGTTGAAACACACACATAAGCATATACAAACATTTTTATATACAATGGTGTATATTTTTATAATAGTGCTTTACATTCAATAAAAACTCGGTTATAATTGACGAAAATATGGACTAGCCCTTGAAGAAAAACTGAAATATTCCACAATATTTTTACATGGTGTACTATTTTTATTTTGATTCCTCTATATTTATTCAAATATCACTATTTTAGTACAATGTAGAGAAACAAATTTTAAATTGGATCAATTCAAAGTTCGCGAATGTTGTGAATCAGATTCATTTACAATTCAACAGTTGACTCTAAAATTAATTTCGCGCATATATAAAACATTTGGTCTGTTCATAAATTCTATCATGCTCACAGTGGAGGGGAACTAGATCAAACTATTCTATTGTTCTGTGAACTCCATATATTGCTTATTATTAAGTTATAAATCAAGCTGCAAACGGCGGCTTGTATAAATAGTTATTTCATAGCAATTGACTGTACGCAGACTCCTCTACCTACCCACGTATTCCTGGTAAAACAACCTGGTTCATTAAAATTATACAGCGCAGTTCACGGGTATTTATCTATAATATTTCATTTCTCTTGCATATATCGGACTTATAACTTGAAACTATATGGATAGAACTTTAATTTTATTGCTGTAGTTTCAGAATAAGTAACGACCGCGCACAGTCTCGAAATGCAATTACATCGATATTGCATATTAACGCGTTGTACCTGTATCTGCATATGAAGTTGCAAGCTTCGTCGGCTATATTTGTTGTTTAACACTTTCAAGAGTGCGTAAACGACTTCAATCTAACACTTCGGTTCATTTGCTGTTTATACATATAACTACGCCTATCCTATTGATTGATTGATGGAAAAAAACGTGGTTTACAAATATATGTTAAAATTCAGCTTCAAGAAAATTACAAATGCATTCTATTGAGAAGCTGACACAGCACGAAAACGGGCATATTAAATGCAAACGGTTAATATATTCTTTGATTTTTTACGTCTTGGTATTAAATCTGTTACTAACCTTAGTATTTTAATTTTATAGGAAAATACCTAACTTTTATTTCTCTACGACTATGTATTGTAGTAGAAAGTATTTGGACAAAAAAAATGATAATTCTTCATATTATGTCTGTTAATAACATTTTGAAAAGAATTTTTGATTCTGGAAACCTGTCTGTCTGTGTTGTATGTGTATTGCGATTTTGAGAGCACAGCTCAACCGGTTTGAATGATTCAAAAACCAATTGATGCGAAGACGTGCCGTGTTAACTTTTAGCAAAGGCAGGTCTAGCTGTTCCGAAGATACGGGATAAAAAGTGTCAAAATTGCAATTCAGTTTTTGAGACGACGTCCGATTTGAATCTTTTTCGTGGTTTCATTGTACATAGCAAACTATGCGCACAGTACATTCAGCTACTTTACAGGTATATCTTATTTGACAGCGTGAGAAGGACCGCTATCCTGCGATAGCGCCTTCTTAGATGTTATGTGTTTTGATGTAGTAAATCATTGCAAATTCTTTCTTTGAGACGCTTTGGCGGTAAAGACTTGAGCAGGTCACACGCTAATTGGTTTGGATGACGACTTAGACGAGCTTTGTATCTGGAGCAGTAATGATTAATTTCTTCTTCTACAGTTGGATTTCGGAGATCTTGATGTATTAACCAGTTTGGGACATATTTTGGAGCGTTCATGATTTCTTTCAAAATTTTGTTCTGGAACCTCTGTAGAATAGTTATGTTTGATTTACTGGCCACACCCCATAGTTGTAGACCGTAGAACCATATTGGATTAATAATTGTCTTGTAAATTAGGAGTTTATTTCTTAATGAGACTTGTGATTTGAATGATTCAAAAAGCATATTACTCGTATTGACCTAATGAAGAATTGACTAATTATTTAGGAAGACAGGTTAAGCGGTTTTGGACATCTAATAAAAAAGTTAAAAAAAGCCATTTGAAGGTCAAAAATGATAATTAGACATATGCACATCAAGTTATCAGTTAGTTCATAGGAATTCCAATAATAACTACCAATTTTGATTATATTTATAAGTGTTTGATGCAAAGATTTATAACGTTCAACCGTTGGAATGTGACGTGGTCAAATAAAAAATTCTCAAAAACTCAAAATTTTCAATTAAAAAATTTAAAGCTTTTAAAAATTTTGAATAACGGTACGAGAAGTTCCAGTAATTTATTTTTAGACACAAAGTCATGGCCATGCAAGACTAGTTTGTTATATCTATTAGCATAATCTTAATTATTCTCATTCTTCATAATTGTTACATTCATTTATCTACTGTTTACATTCATTTATCTACAAGTCGAGCTTTTAGAATTAGCAGTGTTTTCCCAATACTACGGATAGTTGCAAGACGTGCAGATAGTGAGTTATGAGGCAAATACGCGTCTGTGATTCGCTGATAACATAAACCGAACTGCTACCTGACTCCGCGTTCTTCGGGCAGAGTCAGGTAGCTCGGATCCGGCTACAGGCTACCTGCATTAGTCCTGCGCTCACGTATAAGCGTTGAGGAACGTGGTTAATTATGTGAAGATACATCGATACACTTTGGAATTTTGTTGAATTAGTTACTTAGTTATTTATTCTTATACGGAAGGGGTGAGGCAAATAGCTTTCATAATACCAAATTATTTCCGAGTATTATAGTATTGAGTATTATAGAGAACTGGTTATTTGGATGATCCTCAATTTGGGATGTATGGGTACCGCACTTGTGTTTAAAAAATACTTCATCTACCTAATATGTTTTCAAGTTATTATTATGAATTGTAATTTTGGAGATGTACCAAAGTTTCTCAAGTTAGTTATTGATTTTTTGTTTCTTTGCAATTTCATATATAGTAATTCAGATCCAATTTCATGGCATTATGAGCTGTCATCTATGATTTTTAAAGTCCTTTTAGGTGATTGATTTACGATTAGTTCCATATTGTATTCATTTGCGTGACATGTTAGCCGTCTATGATGCCTATTAGTACGTTTTTTGAAGAATTTGAGGTCCTGTGCAGTGAGTCATACCAAGTAGATTTCACTCTACATCTTAACATTTTAGATTGCGCCCTTAAATCATTTTTGCCAAAAAAGGCATTTAGCTTATAAAAGTTTAAATAAATACACATTTGATATTGTTACACATAAACTTTAACCAGCTACGGCTTAATATTGAACTCTGTGCATAGTTTTTTATTGTCAGAATCAAGGTAAAGTATTGTTTTGGGGTAAAATGTTGTTTACAACTATTTATAAAAAACCAGCAAAGCTTCAAAATAACATAGCTTTCTAAAGATCTTGAAATTTGAGAATATTTTTTATACCCATGAGAAGTATACTCGTCAAGACACAAAATTCTATTAGAAACTCAATGGCAAGTACATTAGTCAATTGCAGTTTAACTAATTAACTCATTGCAACTCCATAAAATATATATTTCAGTTATTTTATATTTATTAGAAATCATATTTATAATTTAGTTACAATTTACTTAACATAAATAAGTAAATCTGTAAGTAATCAATTCTTACCACTGTACTCTATATATGTTCCTGTGTGTTTTTTACGTTCGAATTTAATACGCCATAACAATTTATATACCTGAGCGTAAATTCAATTCCGACAATTTCCATAGAAGTTTCTCTGTTTTCCCAATATACCATAAACTCCATATCCCCTCTATCGTATCACACGCCTGATAATTTTCGATCGGTTCGCGCAAAACTGATTATTGTTGCGTGCGAATGGAGTTTTGTGCGCGCCTTTTTTACCTCCGACTTTTCGATAAAAACCAACTTTAAATTGCTTGTGCGGTTCCTGATGATTGAAAAACAATGAAATTTGCGAAGAACTTTCAGCACGGCAAATAAACAAAAGGACCTGGTATAGGAGTATCATAATGTGGAATTGGTTTTTATTGGAACAAATTTAGACAATAAACTTACTTCAAAATTGTTGCAATTTTTGGTAATTGTGTTTGAAACTTTCTTATCAAAAGTAGATAGACATAAAATATTTACTCACCGCAGGGTACGGTATATTCTTCCAAAAATCGAAAATTAAAATTTTTGAATGTCTTTACGATTCAAAGTTTCCTGAACATTTTGGCACATCTTAGAAAAAAATGCATATATGTGTGTGTATTAACCGATTTGAATGATTGAATGAAAAACGTCTAATCTCTACTGATAAGGAGTATAGTGCTGATTAGTTTTCGGCAAAGGCAGGAACAGCCGTTTTGAAGATACGGGGTAAAATTACAAGAAATGGCAATTTTCAGCAAAAACATTTCACTTGTATTGATGGAATGAAGAATTTTTGAGAATGCAGGTCCGGCGGTTTTGTAGATTCGGATTTTTTTTAAAAAATCCATTTTTGCGGTCAAAAATGATGATTAGACTTAGGCGGATCAAATTATAAGACATTTTACAGACATTTGAATAATGAGTATAAATTTTGTTTCAATTTCTTTGGGTTTCGTATCAAGATTTATAATGTTTCTAATCATCCGATTTGAATAATTCAAAAAATATTTTACTTATTTTGGTGAAAGAAATGAGTAGTTTTTGGGGAAGACAAGGATTAGTGGATGCAAAATTTTGGAAAAAAAACGTCAAAAATTTAAGTAAAAATCGAAATTTTCAGTAGTTTTTTTTTCTTCAATATTTTCCAACTGTTGCAATAATACCAAAAAATCAAATTTATTAAGAATTAAAGAAAAATAGCTTTAAAAAATCTTAAATTACGTTACGCAAAGTTCCATCAATTTGCCTTAAGGTTCGATGGCATGCACCACTAGTTACTTATTATATTACTATGTACTTACTAATGTTATTATGTATACACTAATGTATATTATTTGACTCATCAAGTTCAACAGTTTTTAAAAATAATCATACCTTCGTTAATATTTTAAATGCTAAACCCCTACGAGGTGTGATAAACCTATCGACAAAAAATAAACTTTGCACCTATACAACTACTACGATATTGCCGAGTGAAAGCTAAAGCCAATTTAAGGGATTAACCTAAAAGCTTCGCTTCAAATTAGCTTTAGAATAGAATATATCATGCTATTATATCTATAATAAATTATAAGTAGGTACACTAATGTCTATTGTGCGCCGTAACTGAAACTGACGTTTATGGGTTATGTAATCAAACAAGACTGACGTACTATAGAGAATGATGTTATGGCATTTATCTAATATTGATACGAATAATGTCTTAAAGCATAGAGGAAAGGTCACTAACTCACTATAGTCTGTAAATACAATACTATGGGTTCTACAATGAGAACTTACGAGAGTATAATATTGGAAACACGTATATTTCATATGTTACTTGTGTCAGATGTTTGATTCTATGTACTTGTCTCTGAACCGTAGCACATTGTGACGTCTGATGCTGGAAATAGTCTTGTAAAATAATTACACAGTTTTTCCAATTATTTCATCATATTGCATAATTTGTAAGCTGATATTCTTGTTAGAAATGTTTTGTTCTATTTGTGTGGATATAAATTATACATTAGCTACGTATTGTCATCAACTCAGTTTATCACAAGTTTATTTTAGTCGTACTTTTATACAATCAATTAACCTTTATTCCTTAATAAAGATAGTAACTTAATTAGAGATATCTCTAATTTTTGTAAATAGAAACTTATAATTAGGTTATTTTTTTCATCACTACTGGGTGATGAAGAGGTCTGAATAATCAAATAATTATAGTAATAGAGTATTTTCATTGACATACTAAACTGAGTTCGACAATAAGAGCATAAATAATTTTCAATTTATACAATTAGTATATGTTAAACTTTGCAAATTAGTTATAAATATGAATTATAACTTGTGCCCTGCGTCAAATTTCTGAAACTTTAATTTTTTTAAATTAAAAAATAATGAACCCAATGAAATTGAATCGATATACTTATTATTGAAATGTTTAAAAAGCATCTGATAATTTGTTATACATATGTCTAATGATTTTTGACCACCATGTGGCATTTTTTTGCACTTTATCTCCGAAACCGGTGGACCTGTCTTCCAAAAAACTCAAACAATTCTTCATTCCGTCAATCGTGTACACCGTTCTTCCCAAAATTGATTTTCTATTTGTTGCACATTTATATTATCTTCCAAAAACTAATCAGCACATCTTCCTATCAGTAGAAATCGCATGTTTTTTTAAATCATTCAAATCGGTTGATCCTTGAATTCGTTGACGAAAAATTTTACTTAATTTTTTAAAACACATACTTAATTTTTTTAAAAGTACAAGTAGGTCAAAGTGTCCATAAACTCTTCAAAAGTAAATTTATCCAAAAATTTTCATTTTCGATTTTTTTGCCATTTCGGTAACATACCCTATGTTATACGGGAAGCTATTAAATTTCAATGAAAATCATAATTTGAACAAAATATTTTGTGTGAATATTTGGTATAATATTTTGGTATAAGTTTACATTGAAAGTACTCGTTCATGGTGTAAATGTTATGAAGTTATCATCATTATATCTCTCATCGCCCATATTTTTTGAATGGACTATTGATTTTTTACGAACATGAATGTCACCGTATGTTTTCAGCTTTAGCCTTGATTAAAAGTACTTTTCATGTCATTCAGCTATATATCTTTTGTGCGGACTGTTTACCTATTACAAGTCTGCTAGGTAGTCTCACTGTGTGTTTGTTGATTTATCCCCCGTGTATGTCATATGTGTTTGAGTGAGAAGTAACATATATTCGAGTTTTTACAAAGTGTGATTTGATTAAAAGATCAACGCATGTTTTTTCCTGTTATTTACGTAGACCACGAACGCTCTCGGTTTGTTTTTGAACAATTATTCATGACCAGTAGATGTGATGAAGTTCTTTTGAACAGTTGGTTTTTAAAATTTTGTATTTTAAACTTAACAATTTTGTATATGAATATAAAAACTAATTTACTTAAAATATGCACTGTAATATTTTTAAGTAAATTAATTATAAATTTAATTTAATTTTCATGGATAGGGGTAGTTTTATCGTATCGCTGAAATATGGCAAATATTCAAGTTCTGTGTTACTCATTAAACGAATACCTTTCACCATAAAAATCGCTTGCCGGTATTCATCAAATTTGCGGAATTTTTCATGTATGCTGAAATCCTGTTTTCCCAAAGTATTCGCGATATTACGCTCATGCCGATATAGGGTCCATGAAACCGATTTTTTTTTTGTGAAATATCGAATACTCCTAATAATTATACGTGAAAAAATATAGGATGAGTCTATTTTTTCATCCTTTCTATTTTTTTTATTTCGTGACCGCGTAGTCATTTCGCTGAAGCTTTCAAAATTATATACGAGTCATCGTAGTTTATTAAATGGATTACGGTACAAGCGGAATGCACATTATAAATTCCATCGTTGATATGTTGATGAATAGCGCGGTATAATAAGCAAAATATTTAAGGCATTCCGAACGCCACGCTTTTGGGGAAGCACATTGTGTTTGTGACGGCGCGACGCAACCGTCGCGGCCGTCTGGGTTTGATGGTAGTATGTGCCCCAGGTATTAATTAATCGGAGGGCATATGTTTTCGCGGTTCAAAAGTGTCTCCTCTTGTTTACATTGGGATTATTGAAATCATTTAAATATTGAGCATTCCGAACACGGTCTTACGCTGTGGAAGGAATTTCAATTTAACAGCTAATTTAGGGTGGTTATACATAACTTATTTTTTGTATCTGTATAACTATGTAAGCTTAGTAATTAAATTATTGAATAGTGAGGCAAACTTTCCAAATTAAATTTCTGGGAAAAGAGGTTTTTGCAATAAATGCAAGCCTCTTCTTTTTACCTGTGGATGATTTGGTCCATTTTCAGAAGTAGTTAAAATAGAAGTTCAAAGACAATCACCTTCGACAGGTTTCAATTTATTTTTGGCATCGAATGAACTACCATGTAATTCTTGCGAAATAGTACTTTGTCATTTTGCCCACTGTATAAGCATGTCAATTTATCCGAAACTGAACAAAAATGAGTAATTAGTCCAAATTCCATCAAGCTTAATTGATTTTAATAGAAAAAATACTAATCACAATAAATAATTCTATATTTAATATAATACCTAAGTCCTTAGAAAACATGACAAAAACACCTTCAAAACCAACTTTTGAAGGGCGCAATACGGGATTTCAATCAGAAGTTTTAGGTTTGATACTCACTTCGCAGCCTGATGTCAAGCAGTAGCGACATCGGTCTTCTTTTATAAATATAGATAGCAACATGTTTGCATTTAAAGAATACCCTTTTCGAGCATTATTACTGCATTCTTTTGTTATTACAGAAATTGTAATAATAAAATTCATCACATAGAGATAGGACAACTGTTCTTCTTGGCATCTATAAACTGTTTAAGACTGTGACAATGACAACATCTGACAAGATTGTGATTATGCATTTCTTAATGGTATATAGTCACGGAAACGTTACTAAAACAAATATTTAAGTAAAGCCACCGTGTCCTTTTGTCCACATGTATCACTTTGTCCATATTATTCTTTCTTGATTTTATGAACTCTAGCGTTTATAGGCCGTCTGTATTACAATGGCTAGATATGTGGTATTTCAAACAGAAGTTCCAGATTTGATACCCACTCCGTAGCCTGATGTCAAGCAGTAACGACAACGGTTTTTTCTTGGATATATAGATAGCAACATGTTTGCATATAAAGAATGCCGTTTTCCTGCATTGTTGCATCAATAAAAATGTACGATTACAGAAATTGTAATAACAAAATTCATAACATAGAAATAGGACAACTGTTCTAGTTGTCATCTATGAAATCAGTGTACAAAGTTAAGTCAAATCATCACAACAGCTTTTATTGTTCTTGAGTTCTGATTGCTCTTCAAACAATAAAATATAAATACAACGTTTAGAATATGTATTCAAAGTTTTATGGTGTAATATTTTTCAAGCTAAAACAAGAATAAATGGTAAAATGATCTACACCAGCCCATTTCTGAAGTGGCTCAGTTCCGAATTTTATTCACTGACAAAACTTTGAGGTCGCATTATACATATAAATATTCATCTCTTCTTTACAATTAACTATGAAAATAATAAGTCGATGTATCTTTTCATAATCCATTTGAACAATTGCAATAAATCAATCGTACTCCTCTTCCCATACAATCAGTGAACGATTCGCAAACGCCAATACGCAACAAAGGATGGCGGACGCACCTGTGTTCAGTGCGATGTTCGCCGTATTCAACGATGCGACATCATCGTATTCGTTACAACGAAACATAGGCGTTTATTTTTGTATTTTGCCGTTTTTCATTTCGTGTTATTTTTTTCTTCATTTCCCCGACGCCGAGGATATACCCACCCGTGTAGCTGTGTAGTCGTGTAGCGAGTGCGCCTGGTGCGATTTGCATGTCTTATCGGCTTCATTCCTCGCTTCGACCCTCTCGTGAGTTTGTACGGCTCACTGCTCCGAACCACCCCCAACTGACAGGGATGGGAGAGGAAAGAAAGATTTTAAACGTTGCCTAAATATCTATTATGCCTAAATTATATTGCCATAAATTCTTCTTAGTTTCAAACTCCTGGTTGTTAAGAATAACGATCGTTGAGCGCGGTGTATATAAGATTATTGGGTAATTGTTTAAAATTAAGGCAAGCCGAAGTGATAGTATTGATAGGAACCGTTATAAAAAAAGAGTGCGTGTAAGGTTCACACGCGATTTAAGTAAAACTTATTTGCTACTGTACAAGATGGCATTTAAGTAAAAATAAATACTTCATATAACAATTTTGAATTATGTTTATTAGTAATAAGGTAATACTCGTGATGCACATATTTATTGGTGTCAACCATTATACATATTTATAAAATGATAAATTATAAATTATATATTTATAATAGCATTAAAAATATTTATAATATTTAAAGACAATAATGTAAATAAAGTCATACTTCAAATATGACATGATCGGTTTGTCATTGTAATTAGCATTTAGAAATGAACCTTCATTAGAGAAATGAAGTAATTGCTGATTACTAAATTCTATAATATTCGTACAACGCCTATACAAATACTGTTTTCGCCACTTCACTCATCATGTAATTGTGTTTGAAGAACTTAATGTAATTGAAATTAACATACATTCATTGACTGCTTGATTTTTTTTACTTTTTCGCGATATACTCTCATTCTTTGAACAGCTGTAATATCTATCTTGCCTAAAAATTATTTTCTATTTTAATAACTTCAAAGATTTATAGAAACTAAGAATAATATAGAAATAATTTTTAAGGAACAGGGTAAAATATTCTCTGATTCCGGCATTTTTCATTAAATCAAGATTTGTACTACGATATAACATTAAAATGTTTATTTATCTATGCCGATTTCTTTGTTGATGTCGGTACGCAAACAACGTTGACGCCGGTACGCATACAACAACAGATCTCTATTCACATACGCGACGACTAATCACAAGCGACCCGTATAGAAATGATATCATCGAGAGCGAATGACGAATCATTGGCAATCGACTTTTATCTTATCTGCCGTAAAGCACTTCCGTTGCATTTGTACGGATTTACGCCCTAGTCCCGCCTAAAAAAGTTTTACATCAAAAACTTAGAAAAAAAAACTATTCCGAATAGTCTCAAAATTATGAGCTTTTAAGTACAACCTAGAGCTTTGATCAAACTGTAACTATTTTTTAGTTATCTCTAAATATATAAATATAATGTGAGATTTTTTTCGGAATAGGTATGATCACCTCGTTTCGGCTTGATGTTGTCTAAGACATCCTGTTTATATTTAATAAAGATATTACTTTCAATAAGATTTTACTTTATTATTATTATTATTTGAATACATTATTTAGTTATTTGGAAATATTGAAAGCATTGTTACTATAGTATGCGTCTAATTACCTAAAGACCATCAAGTTATATTACTATTTCTTCTATACCGTTATAAAAAGATCGTTTTTTCCATCCCTTCTCGAATTCGCTCGAGTTTGCAAGACTTCGTGCGTATGCTTGGGCGTCACGACGCGACTCCGAATCGATTCATCGTGCAGTTTTTCTTTTCTTTTCCTTCATTTCTTATCGATGATAGTGTGCTTTTTTCTTTCGATCTGATTCAAGTCGTGTATCGTTTAAATTTTAAGATATTAGGATGTGCAGCTCGAATAGGTAGTATTTTATTTGTATTCTCGAGAGTTATTTATATCTTTTGTATGGATATTTGTGTGTGTTTGGTATGGAGGAAATGTTAATAAGATTTTGCAGGGATTATCTTATAAAGGTGATTGAGATATAGAATCAACGACACGATATTTATTTTATATTTACTTATAAATATTTTTAATTTTATCATTATATCATTGTGTGAACAACATTTTAACCCCATACGAGCCCGTGTAACTTTCAGGTAATATTACATAATTTTCCATATTTTACCTAATAATTATGGCAAATTTTATTTAAATCTATAACTTTGTTCACTTTTTTTGTTCATAAAATAAAAAATCGAAAACAGTGTTATTTTTAACTGCAAATGGCATAATATGGATATCATTTGCAAAGTATATATACTTTCAATGAAAGCCTTATAAAAAGGGCTTAAAATGGTACTACTTTTTTTTATTGTTTCCACAGCAATCAGAACTCTTACTTTTTAATGTTCTATAAGGTGTTTTTGTGTATGACTTATGACCTAAGGTATTGTTATGAGAGGCAACCCATTGGTTAACCATTCTCCTATGTGTGGGGTTTTTATATATTAGCTCTTTCGTCTAATAGTGTACATATGATTGAATGATGCAACTATGTCCACGAAGGACGATTTCCAATTGGAATTATATCGTGATCTATAACCTCAAGTGGAAATTTGACATCAAAGTTGCCTGATGTCAGGCTTGGCGGTAGCGGGAATCGTACCAGCGAACCTGGGACTAGTTGGTGCTAGCCCACGCTCTAACCGATATCGCCACCGCTGGCCAAAATGGTACTACTAATTAATTAAATCACAAGTGTCCAAAATAGATGATTACTGAATTTTAATTTTAAGTGTCTAATGCTTGTAGCACCTACATTACAAATTGTAAGTTTTATTGATTTTTTTTCCTTTTGATGCAGCTGTTATCATATTACACGGTCTGACGCCTCCAACTGAAAGTATCAGTTCATGTTATATCTTCTATCGCGGCACGGATCAAATGGAAGCTGTTCGTATTTCTTGAATTCACTCCAAGGAGATAATCTTTATACGTTCAAACGCATGAATACGCAAACACACGCTCCGCTCAGCTTCTGAGCAAATATAAGTCGTGCGTTTCCCATAAAACTGGCAAAGCGGGGGTCTTATCAAACACTGTAAAATATTCATTTAGTACCTATTGCTTTTAATAGCCGAGAGGAGACTTGATAATATTTATTATATTCTAATTTATGAGGTAAAAATTTAAAATAAAATCTGGCAAATATATGGGTGGACGGTTGTCGTCCATGGACGACATGCTCTGTTTACCTTTTTAACTATTTAGTTAAAGTTAAAGTTTAACTATTGAGATTTCAGTCTTTTATTGTTATTTTTAGTTCATTAGAAGCGTAATTTTGAGTTTTTCAACTATAGTACTCATTTACTAGTTATAGAAAAATATTTTGCAATTTATTGCAAAACAAAATTGCTGAATGTATTCAGTGTCAAATGTTTATGTCTCATGTTATAATACCATTCGACCCTTCAGCAGATTTTATTAAAAGTATTATAGGTTGTGAATAGAGAAACTACTTTGTTCCAACTACTGAGATACTTTAGATTTTAATTTGAGTTGGCCATGATGTCTTGGGAAGATCATGGATTAACAATCACTTGTTCCGCTTCGATACTTACCTTCGCCAATTTAATATCAAGTATTAGTGATATCAGATTTTTACTTTAAAATATACATCTTAAGTATATTATCAAGTCAAAATTGCCTTTCGAAGCATTGCTGATATATACTATCTCATTAAAAAGATAGTGGTCCTCCTCTAGAAAACCTAAGTTAAGGGATGTAAATAAGTAAAAAATATTTTTTAATATATATGAATCTTTTAAATAAAAACAAGTTAATGTTTGGTGAAATAGAAATGAAGAGCTGTTTTAATTTTTTGCTAGCTTAGGGCTATTTTTGGAACGTTTCCATAAATCACGCTAGTTTAATCACTAAACATTAATGCCAAAAGTATATTTAAATAGAAGGCTAATTTAAATTCGACTTTGCTATTCGAGATACCGCGTCGTTATAATTTTATAGGTTCACATTTAAAGGGTTAACCCACTTACACAACCTGATTATTCATTCTGGGCTATGAAAACGCGCGATCCGCAGTAATTCAAGAATCATGGGACATTATGAACGGTGTTTTTAAATACGTGATATCCTTACTCTGCGTGTTACAGAAATAAGTCGTGGTGTTATCACGGTACAACGTGTTCTGATATGAATCACGTACATTAATATTATCAATAACACTAGCTTTTTAGGACCTCGATTAAACATGAGGTCCTTATTCATGATTATGAATTCTAGGCGAACATGCAAAGGAAAATGATATTACAAGAGTTGGTTTCGTAATCAACATGGCATTGTTAGCACTAATTAACTCATTAATCAATAATTACGCGATATTTTACGACTCTATATTAATGAACTTTTCGAGATGTGCAAATAATCGACTTAATCAAACCATATTTGATTTTTATACGGTCAGTTGATATGTTTACCTTTTTAGGTAACTATATATCTAATTTGTCCAATTGTCTACTTTTGTACTTGCCTACCTGTCAGTTGATGGGCTGTCAACCTGTCTATATGTCTAAATGTCTATCTTCCTATTTATCTACTTGTCTATTTGCCTATCTGTTCACCTGACTACTTGCCAAATGATATTTAATGATCATTTCAGACCACCAAATATTTTTTAAACTTTTTTTAATCATTTAATTGTTTTCCATGTAATCAATTTTTTTCATTTTGTCAATGCAAGTAAAATGTTGTTTGAATTATTGGAATCGGATGCTCTGTTCTCCCAAAAACTGGAATTTTTTGCAATCTTCGAAACGGTTGGACCTGCCTTTGCCAAAAACTAATCAGCACGTCTTTCTATGAATCTATTGATCTCTGCTCTTGAAATCGCGAACCAAAAATTGTATCCATACAGAACACACACATATATCAATTTTCACTGAGGCATGCCAAAACGTTCAAGAGGTCTAAATAATGCAAAAAAAAATAATTTTGATTTTTTTGCGATTACTATATCTTATCCTACATGAAGTTAATCAAGTTCCTTTTAGGAATCAAAACCACATTTTCATCAAAGCATTGTATATTTAATTATTTTTATGTATCTTCATAAGTATATTACATTTGACTTTATTACATAACTAGCCGAGTTCCGTAATTATATTTTTGGTGTACATTCGCGTGATGAATATTTATGAATATGAATATAACGAACGACTAATTGAATAACCTTTCAAAGGACATGAATACAGATGGTTGAAATGCGAGAAAACACGAGGTTATTCACTGGGGCACGCATACCTTGGCCGAAATCGCCAGTCCGAGAATCATCCATAACAAAGCCGTTAGTGTCAAACCAATTAAGCATCGCTGCGTAAAATCTCCCGGACCGGACCCAGGGCTGTTTCTGCACGCCACGTTTTATCGCGCTCTTACGGTTTAGTTGCCAATCTAATACACATGTACGGAGAAAATAAAACTGATTACACGATCCGTTCAGCAAGAGCTATTCTAGAATAGAGACGGTTATAAATCGTGGGAACGACATGCCGTGACTATACCGAATTGCACCCACATTATGGAGAGAATCGAATAAATCCTTTAGTTTACCTTGGTAGATATATTAAATATATTTCTCCAAGCTGTTTCTCATTAGGTAAAATTATATTATAAGTTAATTATAACTTTACATATTTTTTCTATGATTTGAACAGCAATCTAAACTTAAGGGTTCTATGGGCTGTTTTAAGGATTTACCTAACTACGTCGATTTTTATAGATGGCAAACCAAACAGTTGTCTACCTCTGTGATAAATATTTCTGTAATAGTGATAATTTTTTATTGATGCCGGTTAAGTGCTATTTTTACTTGGAAACATATTGCTATCGATATTTCCAAGCAAAAGCCGATGCCATTACTGCTTCACCCTTTACTGCTTAAGACAGGTAACAAACCTGCAAATCTGATTCAAAACTCATAGCTCTAACGAATAACTCACAGGCGAGCTCTAACGAATAACTCACAGGTGTAATAGTGAATTAGAATCATCAAAAAGTTTTATGGGTACTGCGAGCTCTAACGAATAACTCACAGGTGTAATAGTGAATTAGAATCATCAAAAAGTTTTATGGGTACTGAATATATGAACCATTGATTCAATTGTTTTGCTACCTATTCGCAATTAAGCGACTAGAAGCGCAATTAGCAAACATTCTAGTTTGATGTGCCAATATTTGAATAGTTGTGAACCCTAAAAGCGTGTACTTGTATGCAAATCCGAAACGAACCGCAGTCAGATAAACACAATAAAACTAAAAAAAGTCTTATTTGGTATATACTATTATTAGCAAAAGCTAAGGATCCGAGGATCAATCTATGCGATTTCTATGATCCTTACTATTATATGAGAGCTTATTCTCTCACATGTTATCTTATACCTAATTTTTTCATAACCAATAATTTGTACACAAGTTATTAAATAAAAAAGCAACAATTAAATATTTAGGAATAAAATTGAACTCTCTTATTGTTAGTCTCAAAATCTCTAACGCAAGATCATCTGTTCATTGAAAGTGATATGCGCCTCTATTGGTTGAAGATTAATGTAGAATGAACTTTCTTTCCAATCTGGATCTGGCAGTATTGTGGCAAAGTTTTTTGGCAAATATCTAAATATTTCAAAAGTTTTGTTTATTTGGGGCTTGTCATTGTTTTAATATCGTAGTACTCCTATGGTGATGTCTCTGTGAAAACTTGTGTGGCTCAAGACAATCAATAGCAATTACAATTTAAATTAATTTGCTATCATTAATTATTTCTAAACCTCTCACTCCGCCGCCAATAATCGCGCTAATGAAACTGCTTACGAATAGAGCTCATGTAGTAATTATGCCGATAACAGTTTACATGTGAAATGGCTAGCTAATACCGCGTACGTGTAATGTGTAATGGAACTAAGTTAATGAAGTTGTTTATGAAGTCCAATGTGGATTTTGTTTTCTCCCCAGACCGGCGATATCTGTTACATATTGTTTCGTTATCTCAAAACGCGCGCTCGCAAATTGGTGGCAGCGAGTTTGGATAAGTCACGCACGGAGTGACCCCCGCTGCGAACGCACAGGTCTTAAACACGCACCTCGCATTTTTGTTATAATTGCCTTTTCGGTATCATGAATATGCGTCAAGTATTTTGTTTTTGTTTTTCGGAAACAAATGTACAAGGTTTGATTGTACTGAGTACTTCATTTATTTCAAACCATTCAATATTATTACAAGATCATTCTGATGTTGATTTCACGTTTAGGAATAAATTGCTTATATATAGAGCAATATTAAAACTCATATGGACATATGGACTATAACATTGGGGAAAGACATGCATGTTTAATATTGCCATAATCTTAGAATTTTTATAATATAATTTTAAAAGTATTAAATAATTTTTATAATATAATTTTAGTTAAAAAAAACCTAACTGTTATGTTCATCAAGATCTGAGCTTAAATACAATCGTTGGGAAATTAAAAATTTAGGTTCAAATATAAGTACAGAACAGAAAATCGTCTCAATAGCGAGATATTTATTGAAGACTCACGGCAATACTAGCTCAAAAAAAGCTCAATTGATTAGAACATTGTCAAATACTGTTACTTTACAACAATCATTCTTATTTTTAATTTGCTATTAATTATAATCACTCATTTTCTTTCTGATCTATTATTCTACTTCATATGACTGCACAATTTATCAAAAAGCTTACTACTGTGTAATGTTTTACTACTGGGTAATGCCAGAACTTTAACCCTTTCCACTCAAATGCCAAATTCATATTAATCTCGGAATTAGCGAGTGGAAAGGATTAATTGGATAATTTATATTTATCTTCGAAATTGTAGAATCTTGGAAATATGTAGAAAACAAAGGAACCTCCCAGTTTCATGATCAAAACAAAATTTTATGTGTGAATAAGCTAGTTTGTTTGAAATACCAAAATAAAAATCATCATTATTTTTAAACCTGGTTTTTAATTTGTGGTTCTATATAATTAATAGCACAAAATAGGGTTTTTTATGTAATGTTTTATTATTGTTTTTTTATTTTATTTTAATTACAATCTGTCACACTTAGGACATTCAGTAATTGTTTTGACTTATCATATGGGTTTTTGAGTAGATGACTACTGATGAGTAGATAATTAACTATACTCGAAGTATTTGCTGACATTTTTATTTATTATTGAAATAATATTATAATTATTAAATGTGTTTGATAAATATTTATTATAAAATTTATAAAATATTTATTCTTTGTTCTATGTTTTTATTTCATCATTAAAAACTAATAAAAAGGGTTTCTATAGTAATTTTTATTTAGCACGAATTTTCAATATGAAAGTAAATTTTTCGAGTTTTTTTGAGGAACCTATCTTTCGTGTAAAACGGGGTATAGGTGCTTGTTCTTTATACTTCAAATAACTTCAAAATTGATGTAAAATTTTAATTATTAGGAATTGAGTTTTAATAAACAAAATAATCTCTATATATTAATATATGAATATTCATTGTATATTACTATAAAACTAATAATCTTTTTCTTTTTTTCCAGGTGAGTTTTTTTCCACACCGTGATTCTACCTACACACCATTAATCTTTACCCCAAGACTTAAAGTACGTACTTATCATTTATTATCCAAGTATTAATAATACGACATTGAGTCTATTTCACTCACCGACTGCTTTGAGAAACGACTCAAGTCTAATGTACACAATTAAAGTCCATTGTAGTTGTAATTTAATCTATTAAAATTATTACAAGCCGTAAATTAAAGCCGTCTCCACGATCCGTGCAGTTGTGCCGTGTCGTTCTAGTCGCCACCGGGACATATTATATAAGCGTACTCCCGCCCATGGTCGTTAATTCCAGAAAGAATCTCAATAAAAGTCAAAGTTAAATAAAAACAAGGAATGGGGACGGGGATTCCTCGAAACGCCGACACGTACGATTCGATATTCTTTGTTCGTTGTCCAATTTTTAACAAATTCCTGCTGTATCTCGACTTATCTCGAGTGACCTGAAATACTAGTGTTTTGAGTTACGAGCTTTGAGCTACTTAGAGTTAAGAAGCGAGTAAGAGAATCATACAATGATAGTGATTGTACTGTTACATATGTTGAGTAGGGTTTATACAAAAACCGACATTTCAGTAAACCGGTTTTGGAATTTTAATTTTATCAGAAAACCGGTTTTAGCCGGTTTTAGAATTTTATATAGAAATAAATTTTTGCTTGAATATTCTGTAATAACAAAAATTTATCCACAAATTTAGGGCGATTTGAAGCAGTATTTGACTGAATTTAATGTTAATAAATAAAATAAGATACTAATAATATAAAATAAGATACTAATTAAAGCCTGATATAATAATTCTAGGTTTTTTGTACTTTTATTTGTCGCTTCAAGGGTTAAAAACTCTTTTTTATAAAGTTTGAGTAGAGAAAGTTACTTCTTCAAGAAGAAATCATACTGATTTATATTAATATATACATTGGCATAAAAATCTAAATTAATATATACATTAGACAAAAGATAACACAGTCTTTCTGGAACCATAGCAGACTGTAAGATTCCAAATGCTATTGAAACGATATGGTTCCAATAATCAAAACGCTTGCACCTATCTTTTATATTTGGCTATACTTGTCATTTTCTATTTGTACAGTGAAAACCGACTTCTCTACTAAATAACCGGTTTTCGAATTCCATAATTTTCATAAAAAAAACTGGTTTTTAAAATCGGTTTTTGAAAACCCACAAACCCTAATATTGAGTTCGCGTTTTTTTGCTTTTTGTACATTTATAAAATATTATAGAAATTAGCCATTTATATTGTATTAAATTGTGAAATTATTAAAAATGAGGGTAATGAGGATGTATGAGCGTTACATATCATAGTTATGTACTGTGTTTAAATAGGAGACAAATAAAGGGTATAATTCCGACTAAGGACTTCACAATAATTTGTAAGCAGGTTTTGGAGCCCTAAAAATTTGTGGATAAAAATTAGCAACATGTCAAATTCATTTTTGCAATACCATGAATGGACTGAAAAAAGTAAGAACTCAATAAATGTATTATGAATTTATTTTTGATATTTAAAAACTAACAAAAATCCATAGTGCTAGATCAAACTAATGGCATTTCAACGACATACGAACGTGGTTACGGAACGAATTGAACTCCTATGTTGAAGTAACACTGTACTTGATTTAATCAATAATTTTGTCTTATTTTTAAATATTCTTACCAAACAGAATTTTCCTTAATTTTTTTCATGCCATATTTTGTTCTTAATAATCTTTTCAGGATTATAATAAGCGGTATATATTATAAATTAGATACATTGTAATCTTTACATTAACGTAATCACTGCCTTTATTTCTTCGTGTTTCAAATTATCTTATTTATAAATTTCGGTTTATTATATACCCGTTGTATTTATTATATATTAGTTACATTACATTTGTTACATTAATTTAATCACAGTCTTTATTTAATATTGTGTTAAATATTTATCCCATTTTTTAAATTTTCGTAGCCTCACATAAAAAAGCTTGTAGACGTTAGTCTACGAACGAGGAAGAAGTGTTTAATAATGCTTATAATTAAATGTATTGTAATTCATTGCGGAGCGTCTGCTTTAATAGTGTCATAAACTGCTGTTAATTTGCATTTAATGTTGTAAAAAAGCGTATATATATATATATATATATATATATATATATATATATTCCCATTTCATTTACAAGATCATCGTATTAATTGTTCCAAATTAAACAATCTTCTAAAGTTATGCCTTACTATACTCTTCATTAATATGCATGAAAATTCAGCTCAATAATTCCAATTACTAACTTTGAACCAGAATCAATCAAGAGACAGAAGAACGAATTCGAATTAGTATGATTTATTAAAATTTGCATAAAATTTGACTTTCAATTACGAATAATCCCAATGTTAATTGGTAATATTCAGATCGCGCTAATATCTGCTACATCAGCATCCAGAAACCCATTTAAATTGAAATAGATCAAAATTTCCGGTTAAATAAGCACGACGAGAAAGTTGTGCTAGTTCACACTTCAACGACTTTTGGCCAAGAATAACATTTCTTCACAATAAAAATAGATAAGAGATAAACTTTTACACAATAAAGGAATTCTGCATGTATAAATTATTGCGTGTTTGCTTATGTGGAAAACGATTTATTTTTCGAAAAAAAGCAAACATACACAATTTTTGTTCGGTTCGACGATATTCATGAGCCTGATGCAAGAGTGTGTCGTGGAAATTCATGACTTTATTATTCGGCGGATCGGAATTATAATACGAGCTGCGGTTGGTGGTAGACAGTCTTGTTATCATTTCCAGCCACTGTATAGAATTCACATAGATGCGTTCACCGGTTACAAGAATGGATCTTTTGAATAAGAAGAGTTTACTTGCTACTATAAGAGATATAGGATTTGTAGCAGGTTGTAATTTATTCGTCTCAACGCGTGAACGAACACATACGGTGCCATTGATAAGTAGAGAAGCAAGAGAACAATAATGTATTGGCGAATTATGCAAGAAAAATATTCCAAATAAGTACATCCAATCAAAAAAGGCATTTTATTTTCATTTAAATCTCATTTAATTTGTCTCGTCAAAAAGTTCTTGTAGTTACATTCGCGTTAAACCAATGTTATAATTATGCTTGATACTAATGGACCGATTCTGCCGTACAACAGATCAGTGTTATGGCAAGGCCATGTTACGCTCCAACTTGCATACATTATGCTGCTGAATTATACTCAATACTGTCCAAATGTCATGTATTTGCTGTGCATTCAAGCGTTTTACACATAAATTGCAACGTCACTTGTATGTTATGAAGCTGAGTCAGAAAGACCCTGGTATCTAAGATTATTTTTTTAATATTTGTGCTGGTTCTAGGTTAGGTTTTCTATGTGACAACCTTAGAATAATGCCTGCACAGCGACCACATGGCTTTTGTCAATATTTAGTACGAATTAGTATGGAAAGTTCTTTTTAACATAACCTTGCCATAACCATAAATTGGACTAAAGAGCACTCAGATTTTATAGGAAATGAGACCGCTGACATAATACCTGCACTGAAACTAAACAATTTAATTAAAGAACTGATCTTACCATCATCTTTAATATTTTCAATATCTATCTGAAATTCAAATTAGTACAATTTATATCTATTTAATTATGGCTCATTCTATTTACAATGCAATATCCTATTAGAGATACAATATAAAACAGAATAAATTTATTTATATAAAACAATATAAATCTGAGTACACAGATGCCATATTATTCTCAATCTCTCCGCATTTAATCAAGTTATACCTTATATGAATTTTTATTACGCAAGTACTACAAGTTTATTATTGAAGTATACCTCTCCGTCGCTGGGGGATCCATTACTTATTAAATTTTATTTTCCTTTTTATAATTTCAATACCCGTTATGGGGCTCACTTTTTATTGAAATTTTATTTAAATGTCCCCATTGTGCTAAGTCTGTTCCATTGGCGATATGAAAAAAGTTATTCACAACGGTAGAGCTTTCGGTATATTTTTATTATTAAGGGCACAAGTGTCTCCGAATAAAAGGCGTAATTTGTGAAACTTTATCAATTTTGTACAAAAATGTTTTTTTCATGATCCCGCATTTTTTAATATTTGTAGCATTTCATTTAACGAATTTATTGCGGTAATAAGATGACTCACAAAACAATATTTTAGGCGGTGCGGTCAATTGTTGGTAACTACGACTTTGGTTCATAATGGTATGATTTATTACATAATGTCAAAGGTTTTTTTTTTTGTTTTCAATATATAGTAATTTTTACACCTGGCCTGAAATGGACAATAAGTAAAATAGTAGTAAAGAATGACTTCAAAAATGCAAAATCTTCTGTACATTCTCAGAGATTTTTTTGATTGACATATTTCAATGTAATATGATTTTTTTTTTAATCTTGCCCTGGTAATGTTGTGGCATGCTTATCTGGCAAATGGGTTCGGATGATCCTTGTAGCGGCTTTTGTAATTGCTTGAATGTGTTCGTATTTAATCGTATATCAGGTTTGCCATCGTCTTTATGTATTAACCAATTCGTGTGTATCAAAGGTATCGATCAGTTTTTCTCCTCGTGTTATTTCAATGGGTCTTCTACGCAGACTTTATCTGTTAATACATGTGGAATTTAATTCTATTTGCATACTCTCAACGTGTGTTATGCTAAGTCACGTAGAACCGACAGAAACAAAAAGAATATGACAGGCAACGTAATAGTTTTAGACAAATACTGCATTATGAGAGGTACATTATGACAGATTCTTTGAGGGAATACGGTGAGTGTTGGCGCGCTAATAGCTCCTGAGCTGACGTGAAGATGTTTAGGGTTCCTTTGCCTTGTGAGACTAATGTACATTTATGCTAAACACGTGCATGCTTTTAGAGGTGGAACGTTCACACTTCAACAAACATGTACAAACTTACCAAGATCCAGAGGCAAATATTATATATATATATATATATATATATATATATATATATATATATACTAGCCGGCCCGACAGACTTCGTCCTGTCAAAAAAAATTGTAATGTGGCGGTGTTTTGTGCCTTCCTTTTTTCTATTCTTTGCAAAAAATTATCTTGAACAGAACCGTCACCCTGGTAATAATTCGGTGTGAATTAAAAATAATTAAATAAAACACTATAAGCATTTAAAAGTAAGTAATTTTAATAATGTAAATCATAATTCAAAAATCAGTTCAATTTTCATTGTAGTGCTTTGTGATAAACTATGTTTTTTGTTTGATTACCTGGCGCATAGACAAACAAATCTGATGGTTTTCCAATACGGGAACAAACAAACTTACAATTTTCCATGTGAGAAACATGGGTTTTCTAAATTAATACAACAAACACTTAATGATACCATAAACGCACTGGAAACGCATTGGGATGCATGGTGCGAGAACATCTTCTGCTTTATACTATCCTTTGAATATAGTTGGTCGATATTTCGCAACATTATAATTGCCGATCCAACCTTTAATTGAAGATTGTGAGGTGACAATCCTAGCAAATCCAGCGAGTTTAAAAACTCCGGTGGATCGTCTTGGTTAGTTGCCGAATCAACTGATTCGCCTGTAATTTGTTCTTGAATTCATTTACATCAATGTTTTTGGCTGCCAATATAGCTCGTTAATTAATAGAAAGATATTTCTATGTTTATATAAAATTAGATTATCAAAAACTACACAAAATGTCATGACATATATCATTATTTTTTCTACAAATTTCCTTGTCTACTTGATTAAAAAAGAAAAGGGCCGTTTTTAGGGTTTCCTGGCAATTATTCGATTTTTTCTCGCCGTAAGAACCATCCTTGGACATCAACGAACATTTTAAAAAAAGAATTGGCCAAATTGGTCCAGGCGTTGTTGAGTTATGCGCTTACCAACACATTTTGCGATCCATTTTTATATATAAGATATATATATATATATATATATATATATATATATATATATATATATATTTTGTATGATTCTGAATTTGATGTTGACATATGTATTAACAAAGTCTAATAATCGGGCATAACATCAATAAAAAATTTTATTAAGTTTTTTATTGATGTTATGCCCGATTATTAGACTTTGTTAATATATATATATATATATATATATATATATATATATATATATATATGAGTAAGTTCTTCAAGGGCATACATCAAATAAAAGGCAAAGATTTAGAAGTTAATCTTTAATTTTTCCAAACGTTTCGACATAGTATTTTATGTCATCATCAATTATGTTCCTTGCGCTAGCTACTGATGTAAGACCATATTTATATCCACTGATGATGACATAAAATACTATGTCGAAACGTTTGGAAAAATTAAAGATTAACTTCTAAATCTTTGCCTTTTATTTGATGTATGCCCTTGAAGAACTTACTCATATTTCTCAACATCAAAATTAACTAATTTAACATATATATATATATATATATATATATATATATATATGCGTGTGTATTTATGTATAAATTCTTCCAAGATATTGCATCAAATACAGAGAAAAAAATCTTTTGAGATTCTTATTGTTCCATAAATGATATGATCTTTTAACATCATTAGTGGATATTAGAGCGTAACATTATTATATATACTCTTCAATATAATTATTAAATTTAATTATATCATCAAACGTGACAAATTTTGTATTTTAAACTAACGATCTTGTGGAGTTTAACAAAAAAGTTTGCATATTTATTTTGAACTCTATTTATTTTTCTGTATTGGCCTTATTAAAAAATGTCTTTATATACAATATTTAGGCTACGTTATCTTTGGGATAAACCAACTGCATTACACTAAAATGTGAATTTTGAACCCATCTGTAGTTATTCATAATTTATAATTATTACCTAAAAATAAAAATGTAAAGATTGAAAATTTATAAGGCATAATAAAATATATAAGATGTTTAAAATTTTGAATAAAAAAAATGATAAAAAATAATATCTAAATAACTTAATTAACTTTTTTGTTGAATTTCATGCTTACGAAATCGTGAGACAAGAAAATATACTATTTTTTTTAATAGAAGCAACATATTGTACGCGGAATTACATGATCGACCTGCCGATAAAAGTCAAAATCGGTTATTTCAATGTTACAGATATTTCAATTTTATTTATATGTATCTATATATATATATATATATATATACTTTTTTCCCCCTAGCGACATCTATTTTTCAATTGGGCCTTATTCCTTCTTTTTCCTATTTCATATTTCGTGACTCACCTAGTTGACCTTGAATAGAGAATTCAGACTCCGACGATCGTTGGTATCGCAGTAAAAGGAACGACTTGTAACGGATAACACATAATGCTAATTTAGATTTCCATATTTTAGATTTTAAATTATAACACACTGATGATGAGACAAACCTAGTCTGTAAAATTATTATTTAATAAATTAGTGCAAAAAAGAATGTTGTTTGTTCATATTTCTGAATTATCTATCCACTCAGAATATATATATATATATATATATATATATATATATTATCGTTTTTTATTTACTTGAGCAGCACGACTTCTTAAAAATGGTCATATCTTCTACTGTAACAAAATATTTAAATTCCATATATTATAATTTATTTAATTACATATTTATGCTAATTTAATTAAATAAAATTTAAATAAATAAACCTTGACTAAAACCTTAAATTTATTTAACAAAATTAGTGCGAAAACGAGTGGAATTTGTTCATATTTACATAATTAATGGACTCTCCTCTCATAATACATATATGTATAATGTATATTATTATTCATTCATGGCTATTTTTACGTTGTTATTTTGTTGTGTTTGTGTATTTGTATTTTAATATAATTAATACCTCCTTATTTGAAATGAACTTATTAAATTCAACATTTTTGTTAAATATTTATTTGTTTATAGCAAGGTATTTCATCCACGAGATACACAGATTTGCATTCTTACGAAGTTGAATTTTCAAAGATGTATTGGACACCTCACAACAATATTTACTTATAACGTATAAAATAGACATGGGTTGTGGCTGGCATAATTATTATAAATATCCATTATTCCCCGAGTACCTCAGAGACACATGTACGTAAAATAACGTGCTATCACCTCATCGGGATGGAACCGTAAAACGCAATCTCTACACGACATTCGCTTAATACGACAATAGATGATTGCGAGGAGGCAACTGAGCCTTGTTACCTACCCGATGTCTACCTTCCCAACGGGCGTTTGACTACATTTATCAAAATTTCTTAGCCCGGCTTTAATAGCGTCATAAATATAAAACATGTAAGCTGCCGGGGGCCGACGCTACGAGAACCTGGATGCGGTTCGGGAAACATCCGAAACAATAGAGATTATGAAGTCGACGAACCTTCTCGAAACCAAACAAATTACGGGTTACAGGCATATTTTAATAATTGTGACGGTAATAAAATACACTTGGTTAACATGAGTTAAAATTTTCTATTTCTTGGTAACATTTAATGTGGTGTTTAAAATAATATTATTGACTATTTAATTTTACTCCAGATTCAAATATATTCTTTATATTATTTTTTTATTTTTAATAGCAATCAGAATTCTATGAGCTATTTGGTCGAACTTATTCACTTATACACATACACTTACATTTACATTAAATTACTGTGCTAGATTTTAGTATATCAATAGTTGTCAGGTTGTCACTCCAATGAGTAGTAATTCTAGATGCTTTGAATAGTTTGGAATCTTCTTTTTCAGTCTTTTTGATATTGATGCTTCAAAATTATTAATTTGACTTCAAATTATGTTATTTTGTACTTTTCAAATTTTCTTAATATAAATTGATTCTTAACATAAACATATAACAATGACGTGAATATTGAGAAAAGAGTTCCATGCGTGTTCGTTTATAATCTCAAAAATCGATAAAGTTTAATTTATTACATATATATATTTATATACATATAAAATATAATAATATTATAGACTTCCAAATATACAGATCGATCGCAAGCTTTATCGCATAAAAGTTAAAACACACACTATGTTTTTGCTGAGCGGCGGCGGCTCCTTTGATTTTAACTATTTAGTGCAGCTTATAGAGACTGTATGTAAAACAACAATATTTAAACAGTTATCTGTGATTAACGAGTATTCACGTCATGCCTGTAAACTAGTGATCATTGGCTATTTAGATTGCAATTTTTGAAGGAAAAAAAAAGAAACATTACTCTTACTGTTTGTATATTACTCTTACTATTTATTTACTCGTTTTCTATGACGTTGGGCTAATCAACGGTTTGAGTGTTTCCAAACTTTTATATTAATATCAATGAAGTATATATAATTGACTTCAAAATTCTATTTGATCTAATAGGATATTACAACACTACTCTTAAAATTTTGTAAATATGAAAATTCTATACTTTTTAGTATAAACTTGGTAACATATAATAACCCTATAATATTTTATAAAATTACTAGGTTGGATTTATTGTTTTTAATGTTTAGCATATTTGAAGATATATCCTAGTTCAGTTTACATGATTAGAATCTAGATTCACTGTTCATCACAAAAACTTGTCCGCATTTGATTTCCTAATTATATTTTATCAATTGTTCAATATTTTCAATAGATTTTTTAATATGTTATTATTCAATTTTTAATGAAAAATTCTAATAGATATTTTTAATTGGGGTTTTCATGTAACTCTTAAATTTGTATACTTGAGGCCATAATATTAATATTCCTAAAGAAATCCGTACCTGACTTGACGACATTGTTTGATTAAATAATATTTACTTTTACTCTTATACTAACAATAAGTTTATTAAATCATCGAAATATTTGAAAAACAAAAGCAAAATAATGTCTACAAAAGTTAGAGATTAATTTGTCTCTACTTGGACAAATATGATTATTCCTCGAAAAGTTTCTAATTTATTATTACAAGTTTTGCTAAATATGAAAATAGTTCTTGTGTCCCAAGTCATTGCATGATTTAAATACATGGCTGTATAACTAAAATGACACTAGTTTAACCCCATTCATATGCACGTTGATTTAGTACTAGTTGTATACAAACTTTAATTTATGGTTATTTCGAATAAATATCGTTCGTGTTCCAAATTTATCGCACGAAGCTATGTTAAATTTATTGCCATTCATGCACATATTTGTTCATTGATATTTATATCTTTTAGTATCATTTTCTCCAGATTTTTCGAAACGCTGGCATACTTATGCAAAAATCAAATATGATGAATGTGTATTTAGTACCACAATATATAAGTACACTCTATAGCTATTATACCACTGTTAAAAATAGAGAAAACGTGTTTTCTACCTTTCTATCCATTATACTTGTCTCAGAATTTCCATTTTTAGCTTTTTCCACTCTTCCGACATGCGAGTGTATTATTCTCTATAAGTAATGGATATAAATTGAAGAGATACTTCATAATATTAACCTTACCATTTTCGAGGATATTTCAGCCACCCCACGGCTATCAGTCTGGCTGAGGACGCTGAGGAGAAAATCTCTCAATCCTTTTGTGTGTCCACTGAAGTATATATGGCCTTCATCATTTGTTCTGTCAAGTATTTCTCGTCTATAGAAGACGACGTCGTAATGTATACTTGAAGCTGCTCTTGAGCAAATAATAAATAAATAATCGAACCGTGCATCATTAAGGATTGACTCGATGTTAGATTGCATTTTTATTTGGATTTATAAATATGGACAAAGAAAATTGTCTGTAGTATTGTAAGAGGAAAGACTATTAATTTAATAAAATTGAAAAAAATTATATATCGTTTACAAAATTCTTAACGAGTTCATGAATGTAGTATAGTAATTTTTGACATTACTAATTTATTAAGATTACTACAAATAAATCTTTACAAATTTATTGGTTTCTAACTAGTAATAGAGTATTGCACAATTCATCGTGGTTTATTTTATTTCATTAGCATTGACTTTAAGAAGTGTTTTGGCTTGAAGAATATTTTTCTGTACTATCTTAATATGACAATTTTCAAACCGTTTATAATTAAAATATAAAAGTTTTTAATCAAAAATAATTATCAGCTATATTTATAATTATTGCAAATACTAGATTATTTTAATTTTTATTAACTTCCCGAAGGAGAAGTTTATGTTTTCATCAAAAAATCCGATTTGCTAATTTTATGTTTTCTCGAAGTTTCAAGTCATTCTGAATCGAATGAGACCATATTTGGAAAAAGTGTGTGTGTGTGTGTATGTGAACAGATTTTTTGCCGTAAATCGACGTTTTCTCAAAAACGACTGGACCGATTTCAAAAATTTAAAAGCCATTCGATGTATCTCAATGAGAACTATCGTTTGTCAGTTTTGCGCTACGATCAACCGCTAAGAGGTTGAAATTGGTTTAAACATTATCATTCTTTATAAATTGATCAAAAATAAATTGATATTATAACACTGCACAATGAAATCAAGTTTGCAGCCGTAAGAGTTAAAAATGATTGTGCATAATTTCCTTCGAAACCGACACTAATAATCGTTATTTAGTACAATTAATAATTTACCAAAAGTATTAAGAAAAGTTATTTAACATAGAACTACCATCCGAAGCAACTTGTTTAGATATTTTGTTCTTCCTTCAACAAAGTTCCCACTGCACCAGAGTAAATGTGTGCGAAACTAGTATGGGAATAAAAGCTCACACGATTCATTAAAATATGATCCATCACCATTTGCGAGAAGATCATTTAACACCATGTCGACTCGATGATCGATCACGCAGATAAATCTGATATACACGGGTTAGAGAGATAGAGAGAGCGTTGTTATAAATACAAACACATTGTTGGATGAAGACAATAATATTGGCTTTTACATCACAACCATTGTAGACCTGTGACACCAAAAATTTCCAATACATCATTTCTGTCTATATCGGAATTAGGTCGATGTTTTTTGCTCTCACGTGTAGTAGTAAAATATTCAGGAAATTGTGAACTATGAGCAATATGCAGGTTTTATTATTTTATTCATTTGTATCAGAATTTGATCGATGGGTATTGATTGAAATGATTAAATCATATAGTGTAATATTAAATAAATATCATTATAAATATTTATATTAAGGGTTTAATATTTTTAGTAAGCGCTTTCGTGAATTTTGGCATAAATTTAGTTCGGCCAAATTCCATGTACTTATTTTTATTGATATTTATTAACTATTAAAGAAATTAATTTTTTACTGTTTGAAGGCTAGCATAGAACTGAAAAGAATTTAGAAACTCAGATGGTTATTTGTGAAAGCTGTAATTATTATTTTTCTAATTTACATATTTTATTACATTAAGTCTCTAAACTCACACGTGGGATGAAGCAATTTATTCTAATTCAATATTATTGTTTATATATATTAATATTCCTAAAAGCATTCTCTCATTCCGATTCTATATATATTTTAAATAAACGTGTCAGTACAAATGTAAATTTACACATTTCTATAATGTGTGCAAAGCAAATAATTCGTTTTATTTGCAATAACCTTCATTAATTGGCGTTTCTGATTAAATAATATAATTATGGTTTCGCAAGCACCTGGTGTTATTAGCAAGGATCCATATTTGATTTCAATCATTATTATGATACATTGTAACGAAATTATATTACTGTATAATAATTGTGTTTTCACCATTAATGTATTTTGAAAACATTTTACATATATGTTGTCATAATAAACATGATGGTGTTTGTAATTAATTTTTGTATGTAAAATTTAGAAACCCAATTTCATGGTTAATTAAAATATTTATTTAATTACGGGGTAGTAAATTAATGTTAACAGTTTACAGATTAATATCAATTATCGTTGTTGTTTGTTATACCCTGGTCAATATAAAAAAATTGATGATTAAATTAATGCGTGAATAAATATGGTGATAATAATCTGTTAATCAGATAACAAATTGCATCATTGAAACAAATATTGAAAATGGTTTTCTTTAATTTGATTTATCTTTCGGCACTTTGGCTTTTTGCTGAAGTATTACCAGAAGTTTATTATACATATGTGTAATTGAATTTATTTTTAATGAAAACTTAAAAATCCGTTCTGAAATAATCGGATATCAAGAAACTGTGAAAGTGGTATAAAAGTATTCAAGGTTTTATAGATTAAAAGATGACTTTTTATAAGGAATGGATGCTATGACTCAGTAACTTTTTTTTAATTTATTATTGAGTTTCAATACTGGCTTCAATCATCGTCGTTTGCATTAACAAGAGCTATGTGCTTATTGTAAATAATTTTTTTATATTCATGAGAATTATTTTATTTTATTACGATTTAATTTCAGCTCGATGCTAATTAAAATAATTGCACATTGTGATATTATATGAGATGTACGATCCAATTTGACAAAGCATCAAGCATATTTATGAGCTTGTATGGATGTTATATAATGAAGCATGATAAATAACTAATTAATTTTCACAATATGAAGTGAATTTATCTCGAGAAGGCACAGGCCGTGTTATGAAATATGACTGCTCTAAATACTGAAATGCGTATTCTCGAGGAATCGGATTTAATCTCTGTTGTTAGTATGGCGCCGATAGGTAGAGGTGTAAGAAATTAATGGAGAAAGTCGATTATGAATGATAATTTTTAGATCGTAAATATTAATTTCAAATAGTATTCAATACACATACATTCAAATAAATACGTATATATAAATTTGTAAATATTTGTATGCAATATTAAATTTTTATTTATTTTTTACTGATTTTTGGTGTTTCTTCTATTTCTCAGAAAAAATGTTCATATATACGTACTTACATACATATACATATTAATTTTAATTTTGTGAAACCCTAAATGTGAACAAGATAGGGCAAAGTGAAAAATGTAAGATTATTTTATTTTGTGGAAATTCTGTTTGTTTGAGTTATTTCAGTACCATTTGTCTTGCCAAATATTACCAAATTTTTACACATTTTTGCGTGCGTATAAACACAATAAAAACTATGTATCTGTCTAAATAAATTTCTAATATATCTTTTTATAAATTTTACAAAGCTTTCTTATGAATGTGCAATCAATTTCATTTTACTAATACTATAATGATAAATTTATTTAAAAATGTATATAATAACTCAAAATAAAACTTTATCACATCACACTAGTTATTTTTGTTATTTTAAATTCTGTATATATCAACTTATAAAACTTGATGCGCCTCTCCAGAATATTTTGAGGGTAAATGAGGAGTTTGTGGCCCCACTCCTCCTTTTGGACCATCCCAAATATATCTGAACACCATTAAGCTGTTTTTTTATTATATTTAATTAGTTTACAAATTACTTACTCTTTTTTACTTTTGCTTTGCCACGTTTATCTTAACATTATTTTACTTGATATTTATATTATATAAATGCAATAGAAGCAGCATAGTCCACATTGGGATTTCGTACAACATGATACATCTTTAGAACCAGAACAGATTTTTTGTTGCCATTTAATGACAGATTTAAATATTAAGTTTATTTCACTTTTGCAACATAATTTTGTGTAAAACTCATCATATCCTTACAGTATCTCAGATTACCTTGATTTGTGGGATGGTCCACTCTGGTTACCAAGTCGACTTGCTCTTTCCGGTTTTAGGAATCCAAAATGTATGTAGTATTTTTGTAATAATCGAATGCTGCACTTTAGACTCCAGAATTAATTGAATCAGCAACTTTGGCAAATCCTAGTAACTAAAAATGATTTTCAATATCGACGATTTACTGAACTGACATATATTTCTCATCTCGAATTTTGAATCCATTCCTTTAGGCGACGCGTCAGGGCGCAGCGAGAGCGAGCGCGTCTCTTCTCGCGAAATCTTTGAATAGTGCTGAGCCACTCAGAATCCCACAATTAACTAGCTTAATGTCAGTATTGGAAGGGAAATTGCTTTGTTTTCAAACAGTACTCGAATAAGGGGATTGTGTTCCTCCGCAATGAATGAGCGTTTGGGCGTATTTCTAACCCCTTGGAGTTTAAGAATGACAGAACGAAGATACGTGAAAAGTCTAGTGTGGTGTGTGTTTTACCCTCGACAGGGGTATGACCCGAGATCGTTTGTATTGATAATTCACGACCCCGGGCTTAACACTATTTGACCTCACCTCTTATTAGGTATGCGCGAGGCGTTCGAATTTCAACATCATAAAATATATTTGTGCTTCTTCGCATGAATATTTTGCATGGCGTTGATTTATATCGGGGTCTTATGGATGGCGAAGATGAAATAATGTTGCAGAGAAAAGTAGGTCGAACGTCGTAGAATGGAAATCCTTTTTAGTGAATATTTATATTATACCTGTTTAAGTTTCATATCACATCATTTCATGTGGATATATTTGAAAAGGTGCTTTCCAGTATATTTTATTACATAGTGGCCTTATACGTAATAAAATATATTTTATGGTAATTTGTTAGAATTTGCGTTATTTTATCTCTACCAATTCTATCTAATACACGAGCACTTTGCTAAAACATTTAAATGATTTATGAATTGACTTGTTGTTCGTTTCATTTGTATTAAATATACATATTTTAGAAATCAATATATTGACTTGCATTTATTTCAAAATACTCTTTACCTATAAGGTTAACCTTTTAGGTAATAATTGTGCTCTGCGTTTGCTTAAAAATATTCTTAGTCCAGGTTTGTTAGGCCTATTTACTTTCTTATTACTATTGTCCCTTACGAGACGGCACAGATTTCAAAACAATCTACTGTACCGGCTGTAATTTGTTACTTTAATTATAATTATTTACAATAGTACATTTTATTGTACTTTGTTAATTTATTGTGTATATTATGCAATTTGTTTGATAAGAATTTGTGGTAATTGAAGGGCATTCTTTCATAATATCAAATTATTTTTGATCATTTTATAAAGAATGGTAACGATTAAAACAATTTCCAACATGCATAGCGGGCTGATTTTGACATGTTTTACAATAAAATGTTGTTCGCCGCTTTCTTCCTGGTGCTTTTTTATCAGAACAGACAATACAATCCCTTTTTCTATCTCTGGCATTTAGAACATGCCACTGATTGGCCAGTATATCATCTGAGAACGATGTAGATGGAAATGTTTAAGATTTTTGAAAATTACCTCTATTTAAAAAAAAATCGCGAGATGGTAAATTTCGCGGGTTATGAACAAAATGTTTTGTATGTGAACAAGGACTGGCGCAAAGTGGCGTATTTTGCGAAAAATTGTGTTATGAATGATCGTTTTAACGAAGTCTTACTGTATTTTACTGTACATGTAAATATTTTTATAGATATATTTTCTTGTTATTGCCCATACTTCTATTGAGATGGTGTTGATATTGATGTAAAATCTCTCACAAGTTTTCTGACCTGTGAAAAATATTTGTGAAGAAGCCATCTATTTCCAAGTGATAAACTTCTTTCGCTCCATATTTCATATCTCTATTTGCAACTAACTTGCAGCGCAATATTGAAAACCGTCGCGCGTCATGAATCAAAACTCGGATTCCGACAACTTCTCTATAGATGTTCTCCATCTGGACGAGAGTCACCGATACGGCGGACACAAATAATGTCCTTGCATATCCTCGGATGCAATAGGATTCTGGGATTTTGATTTACTGTCATGGTATCAGGCGTGTTCTCATTGCGCACTGCGACATTCCTGTTCCGAATAGCCGAATAACCCATACATTTTCACAAATACGAACACATCTTGCACCCCGAGATTCGGATTGCGCTGGGTGAATTGTGGCACATTACTAGAGAACACTAGAGATTTATCGATTTCTAGCAAATGTGCCAAAACGGCCCTTGTGGCTACGCGGATTCCAATAGGCTTACCTCTGTTCTCGTAGGACTTGACTTATGACTACTTTGCATAAATTATTCCTATTGTAGTAAAGAAAATTCGAGTAGTTGATTTCTATAGACTTTACATAGATAACTTTAGAAGCTTATATGACTTATACTAACGTTTTGTTAAATTGAATTGTTTTATATAGGTAGAGCATCCAATTCACACATAAATTGCCATTTTTGCTTCTATTCTTCTATTATATTATCAAAATTGAGAACGCAATATCATTAATTTTTTTGTATAATATATACTTTTGCACGTTTTGAATATATATCTGTTTATGTATTATTTGATGGAATGATTTCATATTGGTCAATGTTTCGGGCCTATAATTCTTGTCATATGTGTAAACATAAATATGTTATTGTGCTCATATTGCTTTGTGCGAAAAAAGGTAGATTCGCTTATTCCGCTTCCCGATAAGTATGTGTAATTAAGTTAATCAATATGATGTGAGATTTTGCAATTTTTAAAGTTAAGACGATGTTATTTCGAAATTTTGACAGGGCCCATTTACAGTTTAAGCTTTATTTAATTTTTACAATTAAATCACTTTTCTTTTCTACTCCGATAAAGTGTTGCTAATACGATTAAAATTTCAGCAATTAATTGAATATAAATAAGGTTCAAAAGAAAAGCGCCACTGGATTTAAGTCGTCAATTTTCCAGATAAAGATTGAAATAACTTAGTCATTGTTTATAAGAAATACAATAAGAGAATAAAAAAAAATAAATAGGAACTTTAAAGATTTGTCCGATCTTTACAAAAAAACTCACCACTAAGGTTTTCAAATACTCAGTTTTATCATACTAACAAAGTAAATTTTCAAATTCGGTTCAGGATCTTTTGCGAAAATTTTTTTACACTTTTTTGCTAATCATTTACAATTACAATAGCTAAATGCATTATAGTTTCTAATTGTATCGAACTCTAATTGACATATAACAATGTTTAAAACAATATAGTTCTTTTCTTGTACTGCTTTTACTACAATTCTTTTACTCTTTGTTTGCAACTTGTACAACAGGTTTTTATCAAGTTGCTCCTTTCGTTCGTTATTTCCATTGAAAATTTCCATACAAAACACACAATCAATCAGCAACAATTAGTGAATTTATTATTCTCCGTGCAAACACGCTCACAAATCAATATTGCCATAATTATGAACAATTTGAATAACTATTAAAGGCCTTCATCGTTCGACTAATGGGTTTTGTGTTATTTTTCTGTAATCATATAATCTCATCATTGTTAAAACGGGGTGTCAATTACCCTGTGCGAGGACAATTTCTGTGGCGTTCGTTAACAATGATTGAATTTTACAACTGAGTTCTCTATTCGGGCATCGAACGTGTGTTGTTTTGCGGCTTTGCATTGTTTGTTTTCGTTTTTACTTTGTTTAGTATAGAACGGGCTGCAACAAACAATATGTCCGTTCGCGTCCACGTTCATTGTAATGTACTGATTTGGTAACATGGTGTTATTTCATTTGTTATAGTAATTGAAAGCGGATAATAACGTTTTGTAGCTTCATATAAATTTACTAATGAATGAACGTTGGATTATTGATAAATGTGTGACATTACGCATTATTGTATTATTCATTAATTACCCAACAAAGGTATTAATGATCAATTAAAAATTATAAACCTAAATCAGATTTGTTTCAAATTAGATGGTATTTTAAAGCTCATTCATGTTTTGGAGTAATTTAATCAAGATCAAAATTAACTTAAGCAGAAACAAATAACGTCATATAGATTATTGAATATTTGTGAATTACTACATCTGTTTGCCAGAAAATCCGATTTGCTGATAATATTCTTTCAATAATATTATCGTCTTCTAGACGTTTCAAGTGATACTGAATCTTTAACATCAAAATTAGTAATGGTATAATTGTTTTTTTTTGGTCATAGATTTATTTAGCAATCAGAAAATTAACGATAATTCTATAAACTAAAGTGAGGACTAAGTGAGTGTTAGTGTTAAATGATAGGATCCACTGATCTATCTTACAACGTGTTGCTTAAAATGTATATACTTAATGGTTGTACTTATATACTATGTAGAGATCATTTTCTTCAATCTTGAGTTTTGTTGGGGGCGAAGGGTATCCTTTAGCGATTCATTTGGCTGCATTTCTAATCCGTTGCGGCATTTTGATGACAGTTCTTTGTATGTTTCATGCACTGTCAACATTTTTATGTCGCCGTAGACTGTTTGATTTGTGACGTACCATGATGAGTTGAATATGGCTCTTAAGATTTTAGTTTGCGTTCTCTGCTTAATTTCCAGGTTCGATTTGGAGGCGCGTCCCCATAGCTCTAGACCGTAGGTCCATATTGGCTTGTGTGAGCCAATTTTGACCTCTTGTAGACGTTTTCTAAATTTAATTTTCAAAAATTCAAATTTGTTGAAACTCGATTTGTTGATTAGTTATAGGAGAAGATCGTCCGAGCAGTTTCTTCAGATTCAGAAAATAATTTCGAAACTTCTTCCTCCTCATTTTTCTTTCACCTTTTCGCCAAAAATTCCAGCTGATTTTGAAAATTCAAAAACTGTTCAAAAGCTATCTGTTTGGAATTATCCTGATCAGTTAATGGCAAGGATCGGTCTGGACGTTTCCTCGCGGTTTGTCCTTGTGAAAAGGTTGTAGGACTTGGTTTTTTTAATTAAAAATTATGCAATAAATTGAATTTAGATTTTAAACAGAATATTAACCTTTCGCTACACGTGTGAATTTTTGTAACAGCATAAAACTTGATATTCATATAATTATTCATAAAAACTGGTACTAGTGACTATATTGGATCTACATCATTATTGAGACAATTCGAGTATGTAAAAGAGCAATTATTCAGATATTTCGAAGGCTGATGCATCAGGACTGACGGCAGATATTGTTCTTCATACGGACTCAGATTCCAGGCGCGTGTAACGGAAGGTTAAAAATACCTTAAAATTAAAATAAATTGAAAGAAACATTAATGACGCTAATGATGATCAGGGCAGTGTTTGGTCCACATTTATAGTTATTGTTTTTATGTTAATAATATTTTGCTCGAAGGGTACGCTCATGGCGATACATGTCAACATGCTATTTATATATATTCAATGCCTAAAAGTTATTTTTTCGATATCGAACTGTTGTTTGACTATTTCCCACGCGCCACCCCGTCCGCTAACATGTCGCCATGCACTTAGCAAACGTACGCCGCCCCTTGAGAACATTTTCTTGAATTGAAAACTCGCATTCTTATCACGAACAACTGTCACCGGGGAAATGGAAAGTTATGGACGTCGCTTGTGGTAAAAGTTTTTTGAGAATTTTCCATTACAGCCGCGATGCATTTAGGTAAGAAACCTCTTCTAGGGGACGGGCTGCAAACGAATCGTATCGCGTTCAAACTTACCGCTTTCAATTAAGATCGTAGATCAAATTTTACCGTCCGGCCGAGCCGCGTTCAGTAAAATATTGCCGATGTTCGAAAAGCGTTATGTGTTACACAAGGAGTAAGAAAATTAAAAAAAAAAATACAATAAAACTTTTTACGTTCGTGATTTAAAGGGCTGGAATTGATCGTAATCGTGTTATGGATGTTGAAGTTTGTGGGAGCTGCAAATCATTTAACGTTTAATTTTGTTTCTTGGAAAGTTTAAGTTGTTCGCAGCTTTTTATAAAGTACGTTGGTATGTATGTTTCTGGTTCTAAAAGCATAGAAATATTGAAGTTGAAAGACTTATTGAGTTTATTCACCAGAGACTTCTACATAGTCGGAATTGAGTTTGAATGGTAAAATGCACTAAAACAATAACTTTACTACCTGGGTTTTCTTAATAGTTGAAACATTGGTATCACCAATTTTGTGTAACAACACACCCCATGTGAAATATATTGGTGAATTAAATTACATGTTTATTTTGAGAGGTAGAATCGCCACAGGTCTACTAATTTTTTATCTCTTTGTATATCCGAACTCACACTATATCATTTGTATGTAAATGCAAAGTGAATCCATGTTATAAATTTACCTATATCACCTGTCTCGACTTTCGGTTTACAAATTCATGGAAAATCGTAAATGCGATATGGCCTTGTCATGACAATTGTACGTGCAATAGAAATCTATATTATTGCCTGTTCAGCATTGCTTGGAAAAATCTATTATTCATAAAGCAGTAGCAATACATATAAGTGTCACAAAAAGTTTCGATTACCTTTGAATCGCATATACACCTCTATAGGCACGTATTTCATTTTCTATTTTGTGTATCGGTTATTGATAAATATAGATACAAAACTATTATCGGAGGTTATATACACGATTGATACACGGGCTTAGTATTTACAGGAAAACAACACGAGTCGAGAATGTATAGCAAACATTTATCTTCGACATTTAATATGTAATAGCTTTCTATGTGACATGGGAATGAATGGTAATCGATAGGTGACGTTTGTCATGTGTGTAAGTTGATATTAATAGATTTTATGGCATGATTTACTTCGCGATTTGGCAATAGCTGAGAAGCTACATTATTTGTACTCTTTAATTTGATATTATTATATTTTGTAAAATAATGAAAAATGAGATGAGTGGCATTAGATAGAATTTTTAGCATCTAATTAGCTCATATGTGAACATTGCTATTTTCAAATAATGAAAGTTCTTTGGCAATTCAGAGATTTTTAACTCCTTTGTGTCTTTTACATATGTTAAATCATATTTATTATTATATTCATGGTCATTTTCAAAAAGATACTATCTAGATGTTAGCATATATCATGTAGATCCTTTTCAAATACCAAGTAAAGAAAGGGTCGATGTTAGACTAGACTTCCATTGTAATTCCTGCGGTCCAGTTACCTTTAGGGTTGCGGCTAAAGGAAACCTTCAAATCGTTTCATATGTAACTCAAACATTCGACCTCAAAAAGCTCACGACATAGTGTTCGGCATCAGAAATGCTTAGTACTTCATATTTTCTAAGTATAAAATTTCAAATATTTGCGTTACAAATGCTGACTGGGGGGGCGATGAGAATTGTTCACATATATGTAATAATGAAATATTTAGATATTTAATGCAAATCAAAGGTAGAAATACTTGTTTATCCAAATACATTGTTACGAAATAGGATTAATTTATATGTGTGGTTAGGGAAAATTCAGCTATCAAACTATTCCCCTTGGACTTTCGTAGGCAATGCCTTCGTATTTATGGTAGATTCCTCGATGGAATTTATAGACTATGAAGTATTTATGTTCCGTGTTTCTGTCCTTCCCTTTCTGGCGAACAATTCACCTTCTCTAGGTAGTAAGGCGGCTGTGGGTGGAAATCTAACGGCTCCGGTTAGGCAGCGGCTACCCCAAATGATGAGCTTTTCCTAACCGGTTTGCTCTCTAAAGACGTGAGAATTATCTGCTCGAGCTGTACATGTTCTATTTTCGGGAGAAATGAAATTTGTTCTGGACAATTTGGGGATTACAAGTGATATAATAGCAGAAAACTGTTATTGGATGGAATTTTTCAATTGCTTTTTATGTAAAAAAATATTTTCAAGTCGCGAGAGAAAAAAGTTTTTTGCCTTTTTTTTATTTCATTTCTTCAGTAATTTTGATTTCCTTGTCGCAAAAATTGTGAGAATCTCAAATGTTAATTAGTTCTGAAAGCATAATATCTATATTCAACTTCCTACAAAATGTCATTTACACCCCAATATTATGTTTATGTCGTGGTGCTAAAGCATGAAATTAAATAGTTGCACTAATGTTTCTTAAACTTTATTTTTAGCTTTTTATTGTCGCTGTACGTGTTTATATTATCTCTTGTACTTTATGTTTGGATGTTGTTCCAACAATTTTGTTTCGGAAATAAAATTGCAATTAAATGTAACGAAATGTGCTCTGCCTTTTATTACGTTTAGACAGTTAATTCTATATACCTCTATATGTACTTTACTTATTTTGTTTATGTCAATACTTAAGAGATACTTTTCTCAGATACTTCCGACTACTCGCAGTAAGGATTTGCACATAGTATATAATTACGAAGTAAATTACATGGAATAATGATTCATTTATTCGATTCGAGTAAAATCTTCGTTTTTTTGTACGTCTATTTGCTATTTTGGATTTTACTGCTTCTGCTTTTATGGTATTGCGGAATAGATGTAAGTGAACGAAACATTAATTGTCGTGTCGTCAATCATTGTAATTTATGATTTAAGCAACCGCTCTCCGAATGCAAAAACAAGTAGAGGCAGTTGGCGGTTGCAGCTGCAATATAAATTCTTTGTCATAAAGTTCTTTTAGTAACCGATCACATTTCGTTGGTTTAACATATATCATAATATGAAATTTCTATACTAAATAGTATAGGTAATTTTTTTATTTAGCTTTAGTCCATTAATCACGTGAGGATTTTAGTGGGAGGGGGGGGGTCTGACAAAAAATCACGAAATATCATGTGGGAGAGGGAGGAGTATAGTAAGATATCACGTGTATTTATTTTTTACCTGATTTTTTTAAAATAATAATTTATAAAATAAATAAAATAAAAAAATTTATTACAATTTTATCATGTAACTAAAAATACACGTGATGTTTGGTCGGGGAGGGGGGCGGGGGTAATTTTGAATATCACCATGTATCACCAAGAGAGAGGGGGGTCCAAAAATCCTTAAAAACTCGCTCACGTGATTAATGGACGCCCCCTGAACCAGTTAACCAGGTGAAATTTTTTTTTGAAGTAAAATTCCACTTACAACTATTTATTTTATATTGGCATAGCCTCAATATATCTTGATTTTTTTTTTCAAATATTGCGATCTAAATAGCCAATGTTCAAATATGTATACGTTTATAATAGAGCTATATCTATATAGGTTACTATTACTTTGAATTACAATTAGTATAATTGTGTAGGTCTACCTATCTCTAAGAACGTATAAATCTACAATTCATTATTTTACTAATTGAAATTGACACTCTAATACACTAGTTGTATTGCGAATTTGATTGCCGTGTAAATGCTATTGTTAAATAAGCGAAAAATACCTCCGTTAATACTATCTGTTTTCGAATTAATTTTTCTGTTGTTGTTTGAAACCGCGTTGAATTTATGTTCTGAAGATAATTTATTATACACCGCGAATAATAGTATTTAAAAATCTTTTTTTGATTAACTATTTGGAAATGAATTATAGAAGTGTGTTGAAATACACATTCAATTTTCTATAATTACATCGTGGACATTCTGTGATTTAAAATTTATTCAGTGCTTTCAATCATATTAGTATTAAAATAATTTTATTTTGTACATAACGTTGTATCATCAATTGCTAATAAATTTCATCTAAACTCAAGACTCTATATTCATGTTATATTAGTATTAATAATAAACACTCGCCCTTATTGAGGTAACATGTGTGCAATACCCGTATTAATTAGTGCGTTCTAATAATCCACCAATAATGTTCAATTGAACTTTGTCTAATATCACACATAATATTAAAGCACTGTCGGTGACTTACATTAATTTTACTAGAATTGGTCTCAGCGGGCTCGTTCGTGCATTGTATCCACCGAAACCATACGTTCGGGCCAAACTACGCAATGCAATTTGTGTTCGGACACAATTATTTATAGTTTGGTGTGGCCACCCTATCTCCTGCAACCAGTACGCGCTTCTAGGCACAACGGTATAATGGTCGACCATGAATCCTGAAGTCGCTTCCTTAAATTATCATCCGCGAGAACCTGTTCGTAAAGAGCAGTGCCATGCCACCTGTCCGATTCCTATTAGGTCCAGATGCGTCCGAACTTCGGAAGAACTTTGCCGCGAAACGAGCTAAGTACGAAGGAATTATAAATCTGAATACGAGAAAAACTTTGAAACGGGGTAACCTGAGAGCATTGTTCACGTGCTAAGTGAAGATTTATGGTAATTGCGAAACCGTCGTAGATTAAAATTTTGTGCAGTTCTGATAAAAGTTCACGGTTTCAAGCTAATTTTTACTTCCAATTACGCTGATATGAAATTATGTCTACCTAGAGTTAGAAACTTGAACCTTGTTAATTAAGACATTCTTAAAATAGAACATGTGTGCAAATTGGTTCGTTAAACGTTTATGAGCGTTATTTATGACATCATTAATTTTATCACGCATTCACCTCATTGTTGTGTGCAATTGATGCTTGTCGTTTAACTTATTCATTTTGCGTAGGATTTGCTTAGCCGTGGGCTTTATTGTTGTCTTATTAAGAAATTGACATCATAATTCTTTAACACTTTCGGGACGGCACCGATTTCAAAACAATCTACTATACCGGCTGTAAACTTGATTTCATTGCGTATGTTATGCAATTTGTTTGATAAAAATTTGTGGTCATTGAAGGACATACATTTTTAATATTAATTTATTTTTGATCATTTTATAAAGAATGGTGACGTTCAAAACAATTTCCAACATGCATAGCTGGTTGATTTTGACATGTTTTACAATAAAATGTTGTTCGCTGCCTCCCTCCTGGTACTTTTCTGTCGGAACAGACAATACCATCTCTTTTTCTTTTAGAATTTAGAATATGCCATTGATTAGTCAGTATATTTGGTCATTTTTTTGCTGCCATAATGGTTTATTTTTTCTATTATATTGTCTAATAATTCATTTATAAAATATACAGTAAAATAATCTATTGGATGTCTTATATTGCTTGGTATTTGTAATCGGGGTGTTTGTTGATATATGTCAAACTCGATTATTGAAGAAGAATCGGCACATTCGCTAATGTCTTCCCGCTCTTCATTTATTTTGTCGAACTTTTTCTTTTGGTTGGATCATATCATCATCACATTCATCACTATCATCGGTGCGAATAGTAATTTCGTAAAATTTGTCTGTATGAATGTCTATTTAAAACTCATCTTCACTACTGCTTAATTCACAAAATTTACTAGTCGTTTTGCAATTTTTAAAAGCGCTCGGTCGTTTTAAATATTTAAAAAAAGACCATATAGCAAAGAAAAAGGCTGAAAATACTACTAAAATAATTTAAAAATATTTTCAAAATACAATACTGTTTATTACTGCTATATGTAATTTATTCAACTTTTCGATGCAAACTGAGTCATTGTTTATAAAATAGCCTGTGCCTCACAGAGTATGTTTGTCCACTGAGGTGGACAGCTGTCCCCAAAGTGTTAATAATGTGTTGCTGCAAAATGAAGTTCTTTTGTTTTCTATTCACGCCCAACATATATAATATTGAATTTATGATAATGATAAAAGGTTTATTGAAATTAAGAGGTTGTCGATATCGAACAATAAATATATTCCGATTGAAAAGGTCTAAAATATGTTGTTGTAACGTTAGAAAGTAACATATTGATTCACACAAAGGGGTTTCTAGCACGAAATCAAGTCGCTCAACAAATCTTCTTTTGGATATCGTTTCGATTGGCTTTTTCTGACCGCGTCGTATTTCGATGAGACTCGGACCGGACTTTTAAACAGATTTATGAGATGTTCTTTAGGTTCTTTCTTTCTCTTGCTCTCGTGTTCTTATATAGGTTTTTCATGTGTGTGAAGTATCCGGGTACGCTTTATCCTACATGATTTTGTTCGCTGTTAACACTTTGTGCATTGCGGGCGGTCCGCTTACCAAAAGGGCGCTTCCATCTTCCGTGTCGGATAACACCATAAACACCGTCTCCATACCACTGCCGGAGACCGAAGTGTTCTCTTGTGTTGTTTGGGTCAAAAGGATGGGCTTGTTTTCTATCGCCCTACTAGTAGTGGACTCTGTTCGTTGCCTGCGGTGGGTCGCGCTCTTACCAGGAGAAAGGGTGTTATAGATTCCGGGACTTTGCGCCGGGAATGTCATGAATAACACCGCCAAGGAGACGGGTTTGGATAGGCGGCCGGGCTGAAGGTTTTTCTCCATTGCAGAATGGCTTGGAAAGAAGGAGAATAGATGTTTACCTAAACCTTTCCATATTATTAGACATTCTTTGTGGACAGATGCCAGTCCTGTCTTGACAGTGGAATTATATAATTTCTATAAGCGTAGAACTTGTCGAATCTCTCTTCTATTCATATAACATATAATATGATAATATGTAAATCTCGTATCTAATATATAGCTTGATAGTAATAACAAAATTTAAATGTACATTAACCCTCCGTCGGTCGGCGTGGTCTGGCCAAACTTTTTTCGACTTCAATTTAAAAAAAATTACTTCTAGTAATCCTATCGACTTAAAATTCCTTGACTTTTACTAAAATTTCATTAGCTGTCGATCAATGAAAAAATCAGGACGAAAAAATGTACAGAAGGATAATTATAAGGATATTAACTTTTTTATACTTCGAACGGTCGGAGTGGTCTGTCTAGACCACCCATACATTTTGTATGAAATATACGTTTTTTGATATATATAAACTAGTATTTTGTCTTTTCTGGTATTTCCTATCCAAACTGCATTTTAAAATCTTTGCTATATGTTGTAACGTGAATGTTAGTATTTTCACGACGAGAGAGTTCCTTGAAAACATACCAAACTTATTGGTCATCGCAAACATTGAAAATCGGATGAGTAATGCGCACATTATCAACAATTTTTCTACCCTTACTGCGTTCGAAATTTTTTTTGCAAACCTGTAGTGAAATTATATTTTCAACTTGAATTTTACAGCTCATTTCAAAGGCGACGCACCTCATTTCGTTTTCATTTGAATTTCACATTCATTTCGAAGGAGCCGAAAAAGAATAAATATTGTTTTTCATTGATAAAAAACAGAAAAATAAAAATAATAAAAAAGCAACGATTTTTTTTATATTCTCTGATTTTTTTATACAATATAATATATATTTTTTTATTATAAGCAAGCTCAACACATGCAACAAAGACGGTAAAAAGACATCAAAAACTCATTTATCTCATATAAATGCATGTAAAATGAATGGTGGTCCAGCTAGACCACACCGACCGTTCGAAGGTGAAAAATTATCCGACCGACGGAGGGTTAAACGTAATAGTTTTTTTGTCATTTATGTTTTTTCTGGATTTTGTAAATCATTTTATATGTTTTAATACTTAATAATTTTGTAACACATTTTTCTTCTCGCGAAAAGCGCAAAATTCAGGTACATTATCTAATCTTATTTAATTGTATGCACAGAGCTTACAATTTTTATTTATATTATTACTTTTATAAGGACTCATTCACTTGCTAATGTTAAATAACAATGCATTATGTTCCATCGTATTATGAATTTATGCTTTACTATCTTTGCATTTAATTTTGTTATTGATTTGCTTTTTACGATTCTTATACACAATATCACAAAGTAATAAAAAGATAGGAAATACAGATAAAGAATTTATGAACTATACAATTCCTGACTGAAATTAAATCTTGTTCTATATATAAGAGCTGTCGTTCTCCTAATATCTAATAGGTTTTATTTGGAATGTACAGATATGACTGAATCGAACAACTTCGGAGGGTCAGGAATGACTTCACGTTTTATAAGCCAATTTATATCTTCGAGACAATTTTATTTTCCTATAAAAATTGAATGATGTGATCTAATACTGGCTGAAATGAAAACATCGTCTCGAGGGTTGAACTGAAAAAATAATTTCGATTCATTTGCAGTATTAAATCAATATCTATTTCTGAATGTTACACTAGATTCATTGTCGTAGTTATAGAAAACTGTTCATATCTTGAATTTGCTCTTGCTTCATCTTATACCCGTGTAACTAATGGTTTATTTATATTTCATAATCAAATATTTGAATTTACTCTTCAGAGTATTCACATTAATGTAAACACACTACACAACATTTTCGCGAAACTATTCCTATTATATTTTGTTAGTCAATGTTTTCTTGTTTAGTAATAAGATTTTAATGTTTGCAAACGGGTAAGTTTCTAATTATCTGTTTATTTTGTCGTACGACATGTAATTTCAGTTGGTATTATCTGGCATAATAACATGTATTTTCACATATAGGACGAATATTCCGGTATACACACAGTGCGGATTATTGCATCTAATCCGGGGGCGCCTACGTCGGGAAAGTTAGGGTTGGCCCCGTAACTCTGACTCGAGCTGGATCAGAAACTTTAATAGAATATTACCGACAAAATACATTGCTTTGTCCCTTCGGCCAGAGCTTCAGAATATTCCATCTGGAAACAGATAGATTCAATTATTGACAGATTTTAATCTCGTTATTGAGACATTTATCTATTGATCGGATTATCTTAGATCTTAGTAATTTTTCGTTCGGTATATCTTTGATATATTTATTGTTTGTTCTTCATGTTTATTTTTTTAATACCCATATTCAAGTTCTTGAAATATTTTCGCTGAATGGCTCACATCAGGTAGGCGATTGGAATATAGAATTAAGTATCTGGCAAGAGATTATTCACCCTGTGCTATCACAGAGCCATCTATCTAATTGATTCACACTTAAATAATACATTCACACAATAACAATACATACATGTTTGTCTGAAGGTTTGTGGATATTGGCAAGTGAAAGTGAGGAGTAATATACTTTAAATTTTCAATTATTATGCTACAACTATTACTTGAAGAAAGTATTTCTTACATGTGAGACAATGAAAAGTTTAACAACCTCTGCCTCTTATAGGAACACATACTCGCTAATATATACGTAGACCCCCCGAACATATTCGTACGTGAGAATGGAAATAGTCTGCTTATTCGATGAGAAATGGTGCGAATGTTTTTATACGAAAAGAGCAGTGCACAAAGCCGAAGTTACGGAGATCGAAAAATGTTTCTAATCTACGTGCCCCGGGGAAATTATTTTCGGGATTTAAAACTTTACTGCACACAGGTATTTTGAAGGACGCCTGTTTTATCCGTTTCCGCCGACGAGATATGATGGTTTTATTAAACTTTAATGATTACGCGTTATTGGACGTGATACTTTTGAACTGTTTCTGTCTAACGTGATATATTTATTTTCTTTTGTATACCACACACGGGAAATAGGGAATTGAAACTTCCAGAAATAAATTTTGAAAATATATTAAGCACATTTCATTTTATTTATTAATCTCTAGTATAATTTATTAAATTTTATATTTCATACAAGAAAATTCATTACTTGCACTAGTAAATGAGTTGAATTATATCCATTTACAAGAGCAGCAAGGATTATAATATGAAATTGCGGGTTTTTTTTCAATAAAATATGTGAAACTTTCATTTATTAATGATTTTTTATATAGCTTCTATTTCAGACCCCATTTAAAAGTTTCATCACCGTTTCGAAATTTGTCATGTGCCTGACATTGTATAGTTGATAATACAATATACAATTCAATGCATTTTGAATAGTAAATAAAAATTGAATTTGATAGTTTGCGTTGCATGCGGCCACCGTCTGTCACGACCATGCCACTTGTCCCTAATCTGATATAAGGGCTAGGTTTCTATGATCATGAAATGGAAAAAAAATTATATGAATGATGAATGATATTTCAATACGGAATGTGAGTTTTATTAGTGTATTGTTTTAAATAAGTAATCATAATAAAATTTAATTGTGTTAAGATTATGTGCTCATATTGAAAGGTTGAAATTATGTGCTCATAGTGAAATTTTCGTAAAGTTGAAAGTCAAAGATTGAGATTATTAATGCAAGAGGCTATTTTAAGTAGCCTTTGGAATTTTGTGTTCGGCAGTTTTCTCATTCATAAAGTATTGTTTCATGAAAGCATCTTTATTGTATATATCATTTTCTATATTTGATGGGTATTTGTAATTTTATCATCAATTAATTTAGAAGATTCAATTTAAACATATATTTTTCAAAAACCCCGGGACAATCGCCTACAAAAGATCTAAATCCGGAATTTAGAAAAAATACTTTTGGAAAAACCCGGGACACAAGGTGGAAATCCAAGACGGTCCCGGCTAAATCGAGACGTATGGTCTCCTTAATTATAATGATGAGGTATAAGAAAAATGCTATAAATATTTGGTAAAGTGAGTGAGACCGCGAAAATCATAAAATTTCCTAACTAGATACTTTCATCAATCTTTCCTCCACTGGGAGTTCTGCGCATCCTAGAAATGCGGCTTAACTTTGAATCGTTTGATGAGTTACTATTGTGTTTTATTCAATACCTTCATATATTTGTTGACAGATGTGGCAGCATGCTGTTACCGAAGTATCTAGTTACAAAGTTATAAAAACACTAGAGGCCGTATAGCCCGCGGGAAGTGCCAGATCGAAATCTGTTGAATATTTTATTGGGCATTTTACGAGTCAACGCCGTGCTGCCATGCGCTCTTTGCACTCAGACGCTTTTAAATATAAAACGCAGTGCCACAGCGGTATTGTAGTTGATTGATTTTACTGTCGAGGAGGGGCATTGTTAGATTTTTGGTGATGGTAGAGAATATTTTTTTTATCAATTCAGTCGATGAGAAAATTAGAAGTGGAAATGTAATAAACCTTTTACAGCAATACTGCGCAATTGCACGCCCCCAAGAAAAAATCTGGAAAAAAGTTGAGATTTGATGATTTTAGTAATTGTTTTTCAATTCGCGGATAGTAACAGTTCCAGCAATGTAAAAAAATGAGTCATTTTATTTTTAAATTAGTTGTATTATCCGAATTTTGATTAAACATTATTTATAAGTGTAGCCAAATGATCATATTTTAATAGTTAAATATGATGAATGCTATAGCATCCATGTCGAGTATTACTCTTTTATTTTATGCAATATGCTTGCCCAAGCTAATTAGTGACTACGGGAATTGATATGATAATACGGAAATACCTGGAATCAGTTGGTCAAGCTATAAATTTCATGCCATTCTGCATCACAATGAAAATGAATGCTATAGCATTCATGTCCGCGTACGTGTTAAAATATATCACATTTAATGTAATAATTTTCTGAAAGATATTTTGTGTTTTATTTGAAACAACTGGAAGCTTTTTCTCTATGATCTTATACAGGACCACTGTTTCATGTTTTGATTTATATTAATGTGAATTATATGAGCAAAATTAATCTTAATTTAATTTTTATATATGTAGAACTAATTAAATTTTAGTCCACTCCCTTGATGACTATTCCAAAAACTTTTTTACTATGATCATTATGAGAAAAGCGAAACAAGAAAATTAAACAGCATAAATTTAAAAACTATAAAAACAAAAGTATGCGAAAAGTTTAAAAGTGCGGCATTAGTTTTAGTACACAGTTTAAACCAGACACCACTTTTTATAATTAATTTGTTTATTTACAAGAGGTACAAAAAACTATTCGCAAACGCGGCTGACTGAAATTTATGAATATTGTTGAAAAAGTTTGCACAAAGTACTTCAGAAGTTTTGCATAAGGAGAGCTGTATAGTATTACATTCACTAGCAAATTGTTTCTGGGGAATATGGTAGTATGTTCGGGGTAATTAACAACTTTGAGTGGATTTATTTTGAATTTAACGTTTTGATTCGAGAAACATCAGAAGTAAAGCTTCTAAAATACTATAATTAACTGAAATTAAAATTACTGAACAGGCATTACTCCAGTAACAGTTTTAATAAAGCTTACATATATAAATACACATAGCTTACATATATAAACATAAACACGCATATATAAACTTTTTTTTTTTTTAATTTATGCATCTAGGTAATAAAGAGAATTGTTTTTTTATTGTATTGGAGAAGGGAAACATAATATTTTCAATCTATTTATTTAATTGTAGGTTTTGTTCCATTCTCTTGGTTTTTTTATTTTACTTGTGACGTTAACAAAACATTTACTATATTGCACTGCATAAAACTATATTGCATATTCTCGTTTCATGGAGTTATTTTGCACTGAATGAAGGCTAACATTTGGCAAAATGTGTGGATGTCAAATAAAATCATATAATATCCATTGATGCACCATTATACATGTAGTTATATACACAAGTACTAAAAACTTTGAGTATTTAAGTACTTCATTTTAATTTATTAAGGACGTTATCTAATTTTGCTTTTTATAAATTATGATCAATATAAAACCTTCTATTTTTATCAGATGTATACCCCTATATTAAAATTTGATTATTTTGGCTGCATGATATACGAAACCATTTCAAAGTTACTTATGTCGGATAGCAGTCTTCTAAATTACTTTCGACGGTGTATCCCTTACCATGTTTAGAGTTAGTCTTTTACTACATCAGTATATTTAATGGCGGTATAAAAATCTTTCTGGCTCGTTCTTTCCGTCTGATCAAAGGCATGCATTCGCTCTTTTTAACTCCCCAGCTAAGAAAGTTTATATTGGATAATATGGAAACTTAAAGAAGAGGCTATGCACGCCCTCGGTGCGGTATTCCTGAATTGCCGCGATCTATGGCCCTTGATAGAGCATTTCGTGACCAGATGTATTGAGCCGCTTGTGTACACTGCCACATTTATTTACATATGTGTTTACGTACTGCAAAGACCGTAAACAATGAGGGTGTATCGGATACGAATTAATGGACGGTAAATACGGTGATATATTGATAAGCGCTTGGTAATATTAGGCACATTGATAATGTTACATCATTTTTGTTCATAACTATACGAATTGTTAATAACTTCCCTGCACTTCTCTTTTCAACATACATTTTGGAGTTCATTTTTATGAATTTTGAGCTGTGGATTAGTGTTTACAGCTATGGGATTGCAATCAGAGGTCCCAGGATCAATAGGCGTCTCGGGCTATATAATATAACCGAGTCATGTTACTGGAAATATAGAGAGCAATATGTTTTCAAGTGAAAATAGCCTTTCTGAGCACTGATACATCAACTGAAAACATCAGCATTACTGAAATTGTAAATATAAAATTTATTATGTATAGATAGGACAACTGTTAGGTCAAATCACCAGTTTATAGTAACTGATCGGTTTTCAACTAATATAAAAAAGCGTATTTGCACTTATCGTGCACATGACTTACCAATGGATTTTAAGTTTTTAACTAGTTTTTTGAAAATTATCATTGGTATTATTTCATATTATTGATTTATTACGAGAAAATGCTGCTGCTAAAACTTGTAATATTTAGAGAGAATTCATGTGTCTCGAATACGAGTTAAGGAACCGTAAATATTGCGAATTATAGCGAATATTTTATTAGGATTATTGTTAGTTGCAATGCTAAAATATTGCATTCTTTTTGGTTTTAACTCTTCAAATCGTTACCCTTCTCTTTTACAAATCTGCTCTCAACTCATTTTATTTTAATATTTATATTTCATAATAGAATTAATTACTACAGGATTTATATGCAAGCCAGTTATTCTTACAATGCTATTATTGCACTAACAATAAACTAAGGGACCGATTCTGCCGCATAACAGAAAAATGTTATGGCAAGGTCATGTTCTGAAGAACTTTCCATACTAATATTGATAAAAGTCATGCGGTTGGTGTGCAGTCAGGCAAGTTTCTCAGGTTGTCTGATAGTAAACATAACCTAAAACCCGCACAAATGTCAAAAAAAACGATGTTAGATAACAGTTTCTGGTATAGCTCCATAACATACGAGTGACGTTGCAGTTTATGTGTAAAACGCCTGAATGAACAGCAAATACATGACATTTTGACAGTATTTAGTATGATTCACTAGCATAATGTATGGAAGTCGGAGCGTAACATTGTCTTACCGTAACATTTTTCTTTTATGCGCCAGGGTCGATCCCAAAAAGTGTATCTAAAATTTCTTTCTAAAATCCCATCTAATAAAACATAGAAAGAAAATTCATTGTTATTAGTAGTTAGTATAGTTGAAATAAACAGCAAAAACATGAAATGAAAACAGTGTATATCGTAAGTTCACATATGTTTTCTATCGTTTTTATTGTATAATTTGTAAGTATTTTGATCATATTAGGATATACTGGTGTGAAAGTTCAAAGCATTAACTAAAAGACGATAATTCTGTATTTCTTGAATATGAAATTTATATTTATCATCCTTTGCCGAAACTTACAGTTACCAATAAAAGTATACACTTTTATTGCTATACTAGAAAAGCAAATAGTAATACTTAATTCACATATTGCCTGCAGAAACTTTAAAAAAATCTTTACTCCTTAACAGTTCAACCTCACAGTTTACAAAAGCTGATGTCAAGAAAAAAGAATTTCTCTATTCAGCATCTAGGAAAGAAATGAAATAAAGATATTTCAGAACGTGAGTCGTTCTGCTAATATTTGCTTATTTGACCGGACTTTCACGTTTGCCTTACAGAATGCAAACTCGGCCCGGCAAAGTCCAATTTCCCTTGCCGTTGCGGTCGAACAATTTTGTTGTCTGCGGGGGGTTTGGCGATCTGTCACAGGGACTTGGAAAACGGACTAAAGACCCCGGAATGTGTGCCGAATTACTATCTCTCTACCTATATGTAATATTAAATGATATATCACACTTCGAACTGCATACGGAGAACAAGGGTTGCTAACTGGTCATCGTTAGTTAATCGATCGACATATCATATTTGCATTTTCATGCAACTCTAAAAATAATAACTAGATATAATTCAAATGATTGTATCTGTCATCCCAGTGAATAAGTGCTTAAATCAATTTTCATCATTTGAAATTAATGATTTAAATTTTATATAAAATGCCTAATTAACTTTTGTTCCTAACAATTAGTGTTTCGACTTAATAACTATTTTCAGAGAAATAGTTAATACCAGATGCTGATTGCTCTAGACTTAGAGTAGAGCTGTCGACTTAGACTTTTCATTCAGATAACTTCAATTTTCCATATTACTACACTATAGTCCAGTGATTTCCAACCTGTGGGGCGCGCCCCCCTGGTGGGGCGCCATACCGTTCCAAGGGGGGCGCAAAGCTGTTTCAAAAATATTATTTTTAAATACTGAGTAAGTGTCAAAAACAAATCAACAAAAATACTTAAAGTACTTCTAAGAGTGTTTGAGTTCAAAAAAGAAATTGCTATATTTCTTGCTCATAACAAAAGAGACGGAGCAATCTTGTTTTAGGACACAAAGTTCCTCGCAAAATTTGCGTATTTAGTTGATATTTTTCAAGGATCTCAAATTCGTGCTTTTGTTCAGAAAGACAAGATTACGGCTTTTATGAAAAAAATTAGAACTGTGTATAGCTAGTATCAAATAACTTCATAACTTTAGCATGTTTCCCACTTTTGAAATAGAAGTAAATAAAGATCTTATTATTATATCAGTCATATGACTAGTCTACGAAACCAATTTTCGCATTACTTTATCTAATTACGTCCAAATACGAATGGATTAGAAATCCATTTGTCCTTGAGAAACATGATGATTTTGGTCATTCAAAAGCAGAGCAGAAAATGATAATTGATTTATCTAATAATAGCACATTGAAGCAGATGTTTCAGGACGAAAATATATTGTTAAGTTTTGGTTACCAGTAGAGGACGATTTTGCTACTTTGACAAATAATGCTTTAGAAATTTTATTACCATTTGTGAGATCTTACTTATGTGAAACAGAAAATTCTTATAATAAATAGTTATGTTCGTATGTATATTTTTCATATTACTGTGTATTATATGGCATAATTTCAGTTATGTTAAGTATATTTAAATTAAATTGTTAGAAAAATAAGAAGGGGGGGCGCAATATTTTTGTTATTCGAAAGGGGGGCGCAAGGAAGAAAAGGTTGGAAACCGCTGCTATAGTCCTTTCTAAATGTACTTAAGGGGGTTGTTTGGTTTTTATTTTTTATTTTTTCGATTTGGAGACTTTTTGGTATTATGAAAGCTAAAAACCTTAGAATCATTAAAAAAAAAATCATCTCGATATCTATTTTTTGACGAAGTTATAGATATATATATATATATCTCTATACATATGATCCTCTGAAACCGTTTTTTTCGTCGCTTTGTGAGCTATTGTATGCCAGCTGCTCTCTTTTTCATTATAATACCTCATGCACATGACCTTTTTAATGATGACCAAAATTATACTGTATTCGCAAATCGTGCATTTCTTTGAATTTTTTATATAATATACTAATCAGTGAATTGTAGAGAGTGTAATATTTAACTTCGACAATTCTTTAATATCGACGGACACCTGTCATCCCTGAAAGCAGGCGGTCAGGTTGGCGTATGCGATTCCATTGTGTGCCGAGGAACAGTTAAGCTATGTTATGCTAATTGATTTACGTTAGTATCCGATTCGGACGGCGTTACGTCGTATTATATGTCCATTGATCGGGACATATTACACATAACCCTACAACACATTGCATCTTGTTGACAATACCTATCATCATTGTGACAACATTCGCAACGAGCGTCCTGGAAACGCCTGCTTATTGATTCATGTCACGACTTTAAATTGCGGCCGTACAATGCATCAATGTGCGCATTAATGGCCATTGTTGTGCAAAGTAATGATTTATGTTGGATTTTTATTGGTATAGAATAATCATTTATAAGCAAATTCAGATTTTAAATCGTTTCTTTAAGATGTATATTTAATTTATATTTAACAACAGCATGTTTGTATAAACTATGGTTTAACTGTTCATGATGAGATTCTTTAATGTATGTATATGATTTTATTTTGAGAACATAATTTTCTTATAAAAATTTGTCATTTTTTTTTGGACTTTGATCACTTTTGCTAATGTCTTAACATTTAGTAGTCAGCACCTTTTGCAAATTAATTCGAATTTTTGTCTCTTTATTTATATCTTTTTGTATTACATTTTAAATTACAATGTGCTAAAAATTATAATACTTCGGTACACTAACAAGGAGAACCTCAGGTTTACTCTTCTGGGGTTTTGATAAAACTTTGCATGGTGATAGGGTCGATAGTCAAACCGAACACCTTAAAACATTATAGGCCTATGAGAAGTTTAATTTAAAAAAAAAATAAAGTTGCGAAAATTAAACCGCGCGCAATAGATAAGAGTTAAAAATGATCGTTTAGAAATATATAGTGTGGTCCTTAATATGGACATTTTCGAATTTCCTTGCTCCCAAGGGCTCAAATGGTTTCAAATTGATAATGCTACTGATAATATGACAATTCTCTGAAAGTTTTAGCTCTTAATATTAACTCTTAGATAGTGCGCAATTCAATCAAACTTCGTATGGAAATAGCATGGAAAAAAGTTTGAAAATGAAAAAAAAAATTTTTAGGTATAACTTAGCGACAAATGAATTAAAAGTGAAAATTTGTCATTTTTTATTGAAAATTCGACACTCTGCAAAATTTTTGAAAATTTTTTCATGCTATTTCCATACAAAACTTTGATTGAATTGCGCTCTATCTAAAAAAACAATATTAAGAGCTAAAACTTTCAGAGAATTGATTTTTATCAATTTGGAACCAATTGAGCCCTTAAGAGCAAGGAAATTTGAAAATGTCCATATTAAAGACCACCCTAATTTATATATATATATATTTTGTATGATTCTGAATTTGATGTTGACATATGTATTAACAAAGTCTAATAATCTAATTTCAAAAATTTATTTTAAATCCATACGTTTCGGCTATAATCCTAGCCTTCATTCCGTGGAAAAATTAGTTGATCTTAGTGTTAATTTGGAAAACTTTAATAATCCATGGTATTAGGATATGGTAATGCACTATACTGTGTATTATAAACATTAACTTGAAATTACACAATATTTTCACAAAATACTGATTTGAAAAAATCACAAATGGATAGTGTGTTATTCATAGACTGGTTGAAGATGTAAATATATATATATATATATATATATATATATATATATAATGGTTGAAAACTGGGGGAGAATACTAAATATTTTTTAATTTCAACTCTTTTGACATAATTTGCTACGTAGTCTTTATTATATAAAAATGTAGAATTCTCAAATTGAAAATTGATGAAATACCAACGGTGACATTATTTAAATACCTTATAAAAATAAATGAGTCATTAAACATAATTTGATTACTTGCTGTATTTGAATTATTCGCAAGTAAATGATTGCTTCCTCAATTTTTCATCATTCCGAGAGCTAAAGAGCTTTTGTTTTTTTTTGATATCGAAACAATAGGCTTAAAAATGAAGAGGGTTTTCGCTATAAGACCAGTGAAAAATATCAATATTCGTTCCTCTTGCGACAGATTCCGTTTTTTTGTCGCAATGCTCCCTTCATTATGTATAATGTACCCTAAAATTAGACTTAAAAATCAATACGCGGCACAGAACGGAACCACCGAAAACACCTATTTTGCATTTCTTTTAGATTAATTTTGACAGTTGTATCAATCAACATCGTGCAGAAATGTACGTTTTTGCCTAAGGGCTCATTAGGGTGTAATTTACTTTTTTTAAATGTATAGAGATTGCGGAAATTCTTTTCCACAACATAAGAACTTGCATTCAATAATAATAAATAGAAATGGATATATTAAGTTTTTATTCCTATTACCATTAAGTCATTGAAGTTTCTTTTATTCTACTTAAAACTTTGTAATCTTTACGATCTTCATCTAAAAATACGTTTTCCTCCAAATTAACTAAAATTATATCAAAACACGCAACCTGCTAACCATTTCAATTTGACCAGTGTGAATTTTTATTCTAGAATTGCTTGTTATTATTTTATAGATTTTTAATATCGGCATGTTAATGTAAACGAACTGAATATTTCATTAAACATTCATTGTCGAAACTGAATACTGATAATTCTGAATGTTATTGTTTAATATTGTACTAATGGTATTTGCATAACCCGATAATGCATGATGCATTTACTGAAGCCTTTAGGATTATGTTTGAAACACTCTGTGAATCATGTTTTGCATTTGAATAAATGATTAATTTAAATAATATACTGGTTGTAAAATAAATTGTTAATATAATTCAATTATAGATATTTTTACTAGCGACTACAGTCGTAAGTTTTTTTTTCTGAAGCTGTATGAACGTAATCTAGTAACCAATAGTTTTGGGTTCGATACCTACCTTGGGCAGTTTGATATCAGATTTTGCTTGAGATTATATATTTCTAAAAGGATATCAAGTGAAAATAGTTTTTCGAAGCATTGCTATATATTTACAATGCTATTACAAATATATCTTATCAGAAGGGAAATAGCCATCAACGGGTTGTTTTTGACAACTGCCGACAGAACACATAGCTCTGATTGCAGTCTAAATACAAAAAATATCTATATAAAGTATACTAATTTTTCACACCATCCCTTGCAAAATTATTCCACAATAGTAGTTGAAATTTTTACTGGTCTTTAATCCGGTGGAGCGATCATATTGATTTGTAACATATTATTATCTTTTTACTTTGTTTCTAAATAGGGAAGAGCTCAAGAAAGATAAAATTAATAGATGCATAACAAAAAGTATGGAGAAAATAAACCTGGAAATGAAAATTTTATTTTGTATTTATTTTAGTCCATTCATATATAGATCTACAACATTTAACGACTTTATTATAAAATCTATTCTAATTACAATAAACAGCGTCGTGTTCCGGCGTGTAAAATGATATATCGTTGTAAGCGGCTTATAATAGTAGCACATAACAAAGCGTATCTCGTATTACGGTACCAAATTTGCGCAACTTTTGTTGTTTCATTTATTCAGGGCTGTCAGAATCGTTGTGTACGCGTAACATGGAACTCACTACACTTGTACACAAAAGTTTCTTAATGTACTTCCACAAAATATACGCAGACTGCTACTGGTTAACGAGAGTTGGATGGGCATTTTATTTCTTCATTATCTCGCATCGCAAACCTTGTCATGGCAGGATCCGATGGAATTAAATGTGGAATTCCTTCCTGCACATTCTAGGAAATTCTATATATAGATATTGATTTTTTCTCACTCGATTAGTACGGATATCCTCCGGTAGGAATATAATCAATTTTATATTTTAATTTAGATAGTATAAAAACATATTGTTGCTATTCTATGAATTCTATGCTCAGAACTTACACACGCTGCTGTTAACCCTTTCGCAACGTGTGCCGTCCATGGACGGCATCCGCATTACGTACTGTGTACACGGATGTCGTCCATGGACGGTCTTTGCTTCAAGATTTATCACTATAAGTGAAACTTTAAGCATTTCTAATTTTAATCTAGTATATATATATTGATACAACTTACAAGTCTTGTTAATTAATAAGAATAATATTTCATGATTTTTAACATCTACATAGTATGATTTTGCAGTTCCAAAAACAAGTTGAAAAAGTTTTCAATTGGCATCACATTCTAGAAGATTTCGTGCTTTCACTTAAAATATAATGCAAACAAAAGGTGAAATTCGTCTTTTATAAATAACTCTCTCGTCTAAGTACTCAGGGGCAAGTTCAAAACTTTCCCGACTTTGGCATTGTTATTAACGAGTGATTTACCTCTGTTTGCAAAAGGATTATAGTATTGCTTTCTTCTAGAAAACTAAAAACTTAATTTGATTCGGAATGAGGGGAAAGGATCTATATTATTTTGGCTATATATTCTATCTCATACTTTCTCATAGATTTATTTCAGTTCCCTCCTTGCTTGTTTTTTATTGCTTACTAAAATAATATATTTTATTACACATTTGTTTTAGTAAAATTTGTAATGAAAGTCTGGCTTTGTTATTGACATAGTTATATATAATTTTTGTAGTGCTATATATAACAGATGATACAACTTAATGCATGTACCTTACATCTATTATTAAATTCATGTACGAATCCGCATATATGGTTTCCAAGTTCAATTAAGTTTTATCGCTCGATAGCAATGGGTATCGGGTAATATAACCGAATTGTAATTCGACTATTTTAGTAATTCAAGGCAGATGCATACTGGATTCTCTTGTTTAAAAGTTTGCGCCGCAAAACTTTTCCCCAGCATACCTTTTGTAAGAAACTCCAAGGGTTATGTCTCACACGCAAACGACACCCTATGCTATATCCTGGTCGTTAGTACTAACTGCGCCGGAAACTTAGACCTGTGCCATCCTATAGGTATAGATACACGTGCACTGTCTTACTAGTAGGATATAGGTCTTGTTTTTCATTGGGGATAAGTATATTTTTAATCTATAGGTGAAAATGACACAAAGAAATTCAGTTACAAGTTGGTTTTTAGGTTTATGGGTTCAAAACATGATTACAGGACGACTTACTTATGAAAGAGATATTCGGATCGAATACTTGTAATGTATTCAAAAATATTTGATTTACTTGCCAAACTAAAGAATAAGTTATTAAAATGTTAGCCTTTCTTGGTATCTAGTTCCAAACCGTATTATTTATTCTTATATAGAAAGTATTTAAAAGAAGTACTATAAAAATATTATTATGATTTTAAAAATAGCAGTGCGATAGTTGGCAGTAGTAAAATGATGCCAGTTTTTTCCTTTAACTTTTGATAGAGTATTAGCAACATATCATATCGTCACTTGACGAAACAAAAAATCTGCAAGGACAGGAAGAAAACACTGTATTCCTTGTTGCAGGCTACGTGAGCCAAAGGTCGTGAAGCATATCGCAGGGGCGGTTTGTGCTGACATTAGCATTCCGATAGCGAATGTTAGATGGTGAATGCTGAATGCCGGGATGCTAGTTGCTAGTTGGCCTACGTGCCGTTGTCGTAACAATGCCCGTTGCCGCGATACCGGGAACAACTTTGAGAGAAACGGCCCTTGAGCTGCTGTCAGACCAGAGATAAATGAATTAACTCGTAATACCTGAAATTTATCGCTTTACTGCGCCTTCATCTTAATAAAAAATCTGTTAAATCATGGACGACAAAAATTGGCACTTTGGGTTTCAATTACTATCTAAGTATTGAAGCAGAAAGTATAAACTCCTGATTTTTTTTGGTCTGACACCAGATTTATTAGATATTCTATTGTGTACCTATCGAAGTGAAGACGCTGTTAACTTACAATATTAACACATTGTAATTGCCTTGCGCGGTTTACAATGTCCCAAAGCACTTTGGTCGCTCGAGTGACATACTAAATAAATAGAACGGTTTCAGAGAGTGTGGATACACTTCTACCTTACATAGTGTTAAGATGAATTTTTTATTTTTCATAAATCATATGTTATGTAATATAATTAATACTTAAATGAATTCATAATAATGCAAACCACTTATTAAAATTTTAAACAAATTGAAATATTAATTTTTAACTACGTTTACATTAAAATATTATTTGTAATAATATACTGACTACAGTACAAATTATTTCAACATTTCTACAAGTAAGCAAAACTTTTATGATGACATTATCGATATTTAAATGTTAATAATAACTAAAAAAAACTTTAATCAACCTACAATAAGTCCATTTTATGTGGGCATTTAATATCCAGTCTTGGGCTAGTAAAACTAATATTAATATGATAGAAACTAATACTTCAAACTAAAATCTTGAAAATCTGTCTACAAACGCCGAAATATATCCCAAATTGGCTCATACATCAGGACATCAATTACAGTGTTTTAGTCCTTTAAGGGCTAAGTATTTTAGTGTTTTAGTCCATTAATCACTTTTTTGTATCTTGTAATTTTATCAAGTTTAGATTCACCAACGTTTCTGTACAATGTATTCTTCTTTAAATCCTATGTTTTTATTTATTCCAGATAAATTATATTAGATAAATTAATACTTGGTACTTGTAGGTAACTATAAGCAGATCTTTTAGGTATTTAGCTATCGAAATAGCTGCATTAACTATCTTATGATCACTGCTATCAAACGCACTGCTATCAAGTAGTAGTTACATCAGTTTTAATCTCGAATATATTTTCAACTAAAAAGAATTTTTTGTGGCATTGGTGTAATAGTACAACAATAATAATGACCACTGGGTAGCCTTCCAATATTATAGAAAATAATCTAATTCTACTAATTTTGCAAAAAAAACTTGAAACAAGCATCATTCACAACAGATTATTGATTTTTTTTCTGATTGCAATTAATAAAAAAAGGTTAAATATAATGACGCCTTATCTATAAAAAAAAATTCTCTTATGATTTGTACTATTTATATCTTGTTACTAGGTCGTTTGAGAATCTCCAGCAGACCCTTACAATAACCTGATTAATATATTATAACTAGCTTACCGTAGATGGCATATCTATTCCAAAGTTCTATTACCCGAAGTCATCAAATACATTATCGTATTCAACAGCGAAAGTAATACATAATTCACTACTTACGACGTCTCGCCTGTTACAGCATCCCCTTGGAGCTTTGTTTGATTTCGTAACTAAATTAGTACACTCTGCGAATTAGCATGAGTTGTAGTATCTTGAACAAACACTAATTGATTTAAATCAAATATATATGGTTGACTTGTTGGATGGAACAGAGAAGCTGTGTCAAACACCTTTATCAGGAAAGTTGTTTTTCTTGAGATAGAAATTGGAATATAAAAAGAAACGTTGGGAAAAGACTTCCAACGATGTTGTAGTTCTACGAATGCTTTGTGCAGTGATATACATAATTAACTATAGCTGAGTGGTGTAAAAGCACTAAAGAGTTAAGTGACAATTTAAATGAGATTCGTATTCGAGTTTACGGAATTTCAGCTGAGTGCAACTTAAATTAAACAATTAGTCAAGACTTATTTACGATGCATTATACATAGTATCTAGTAGTATATTATTAAGTATCTACTAGATACTACACTACGCGTTTGATTTACTACTTACAATATTTTCTACTTATTAATAATTTTTATTAAATAGCCATATAATTATCAATAAAATATTGTGAATATTATATCGAATGAGAAAACAACTATTCAGTTGTTTTTCCAACATGTCCTTGCACAATACGAAGTGTTCTTAATTCTTGTCTAGGGCATATCAAATTAGGGTTTTCTAGTCTATTTATATTGCCATAAGAAAATAGATGATATGGTTATTTTATGTCTTGCTGACATAACTTCCACAATTTCTCATTCTCCTATGAAGCGCTTACTGTAATCATAGTTAAGGCCATCTACCGTTTTCAATACCGCAATTTAAATCTATTAATATTAGTATTTCATTGAATAATGGTCGATTCACTATAAAGGTCGCCTGTGCAGTACGGATATTACATTGTTGCCTCACATAATACGTTATGGGTACTTAGTTCAGATTTATAATCAAATTAATATTTTATTACCCGGCAGCGTTGCGCGGTATCGCACAGATCGGGTTTCCTTAAATGAGAGCCCGGGTGGTCGAAAACTGGTTACAAACGACAAATATATCGCAATAAAATGAAAAATGATGGGACAACAAGATATTAATGGCAAGTCGCAGATTTATAAGCAAATTTGAATTTATATGCCTTTTGAGGAATGTTGTAAATACTCGTAGATGCGCAATAGTGATTTCATAGATAGTGCAAGTGGTACTCTATTTATCTAGTAATATAGGCTCAGGATGTCTTGAAATAAGCTGGCATCTAGAAGCAGTGACGGATAAGTTCTCTTGTGTTTTTTGACAAAGAGGAAATTGTTACATCAATCAGGCTTGCTACCATTTCATTTGGATGATCGTCAATTTTGCTCTTGAAGTTAAGGTCACTCTTTTTAATTTCTTCACTGATTGTGAGTGTATCGGTGTCTTGATGAATTAACCATGTCGGTACATACCTTGGCGCGGATATTGCTTGTCTGAGTATTTTATTATGGAATCGTTGCATTGTTTGTATGCTTCTGACTTTAGCAGCACCCCATAGATGGATGCCATACATCCAAACTGGTTTGAGGATAAACTTTTATAATAAAATTTTAATGTACATCGAGAGTTTTGATCTATTTCTTGAATAATAAGTTCATTTTTTTTTAATTTTGATTGTTACTTAGTGAACTACTGATAAGATGTCTGACTAATAAAATATGGCAGACAGATTGATCACTTAATTAATTGATTACTTTTCTAACAATCGATTCCTTTTTTTTATTTGACTAGTTTAAGTTTGCATGATACTTACATGATGAATTTTCAACAAATGTGTATTTTTATTACTAAATGTTGAAAACAGGAATGTTTTATGATCAGTTGTTAGATCCATTGAGAATTAAATTTACACGAAATGATAATTTTATTACACCAAGCATATGCAAGTGCATAAAAGAGTTATTTTCAATCCGAGCCATTTCAAATAAGATTAATTCAATGCAAGTAGCATATAGGTTTTGCGGTTGGCGTTGCTCTGATTTCAGCAGAATGATTCATTCTCATTTTATGGGGACAGTCCGGCTGGCTATAGAATGAGTTCGTGAGGGAATTAGTATAACATGAGAAACTCTGCGGTCCGGGGTTTGCGGCTTATGGCACCGAAAGCGCGCAAATGTCGAAGGTTTAATTAGTATTTATGTGGACTATTATAATAAGCGGATAGAAACTGTTCGGGTAAAGTACTTTAAGCGCACGTGAGAAGATATCGATGAGATTGGTTTGTGGTCGGATTTATTGAAACTGAAAATTAAATATTCCATGCATATTGTATTCTAATACCATTCAAATCAATATTCTCATAAAATTTTGACAATTGAGATGACGGTGCAATTTTGCAGTCTCGTAGTTAAGTTTTTAATAAATTTTCGCCTGGTATAGTGAAATAAATGAAGCAGAAAATATAAGTCAAGGAAAAGCGATAAGACTTAATAAAAGTAATTACCATTGTTCTACACTTTTGAATCTAATGACATTAGCCTAGAAATTTCTATCTCGATCATAACGTAGAAATGATCATTTAATTTCTCATCATCGTTATTATAAAGTTTACCACAGAAATATCTGTATAATTGTCAACATAAAATTTTAAAGTGATAAGTAATATTTCAATTGATTCTATATTTTATTCTATTGAAAATTAGTGATATTTGATTCTTCTTTACTTTATATGAAACATGTGGATTGTTAAAGGTTAAGAAAAGTTGAGGATTAACACCAACAGTACTCAACATAAATCTCTAAAAATAACATTCCAATATTTGAACTTAATTTTTACCTTCTGATGGTAAACAAGTTGACTGAAGTGAATTGTTACACTTTATAATAAATATATTGGCTGTACAAGTTGAAAGTAACTAATCCTGTGTAAATGCCAACGTGTTTTTATCCTCCAAGAACTTGACAGTGCTTACACATGCACCAGTATCACTTTCCCTAAATCTTTTGTTTACCTCCGGTTTTCGGTGGCATCAAAAATCCGCAGATTTTTGTAAAAGACACATCTAATCTCATCACCAATTATCGCCGCTGGTAGCTCGTTCCGGGCGGGCGAAATAAAGTGATTGTCATTCAAGAGCAAACTTGAAAACATCCAATTACGCAACTTTAAATCCTCTCAACAGCAATGTACACACGCTTCGGTACTGTACTAAAAACACTACGAGAAAAATACATAACAAGTAATAAACAAACAAAGGAAGAACTCGGCAACTGCCATGAGAGCCATCCACGCCGACAAGCATAAATGTTTCCTGCGCTACGTCGTTTTCTATTCTTCTGTCCTTAAAGCATTCGGAGATGGTAGTAGTCGATGAGTTGATCAACAGGTCAACAATAAAATTACAATCATTTTTTCGAAGTTTCATCAATGTTTATTCATAAATCTTCAGTGTAGAAATGAAATTATCACGACCATACAAAAAGCATTTGGAACGAACCTCGCAACACTAGTCAGAGGTCAAAATTCAGTAAAAAATTTGTTTTTTTGAAATAGATGTTCAATACAATACTATTCCAAAGATACCAATTTTAGAAATTCAGGGTCCACAAAAAACATATTTAAAGTAGCAATTTATTTTTGATTAGTAAACCTTATGTTGAAAACACTTCCCATTTTTGTCTTACAATTTTTGGATAAACTGTGTTTGATACATAATTGCATTAATTATTGCAAAAACGTGGTATTTGAAAAATTTTAAAGATGATATCTTATAAATATGATCTTTCATAAGATAGTGATATTGAAAAAGTAACTAGTTTGTTATAGTATTGGTGAGTAGGAGTCACTTGCTAGAGTCAATTGTCAATTTCATGAGTTTATTGGTAAAACTGATTATTGCAAATAAATGACGTTTTATGACAACATTTTTTATTGTAATACTGTTGAAGTAAAATATCAATTATGTTAGAAAAACTATAGGCGTTACATTAAATACATGAACTATTTTCAATCAGAATCTGTTTCCATCTAAATATTAATTTCATTTACTATCTACACTAAATTTTATTTAGCTCTTCGATTATGTTCCCAAAGGCGAGATACCTTGGGACCTCACAGGATGTACAAAGGAAACATAAACCAGCAAAGTTCTTCGACTTTTTCTATCTTCATTTTACTTGCTACACTATTTTCAAGTTACTTATAAAAAATATATGATAGTTATTGCGATAAAGTAAAATGAAAAAGTATTCTATAACTGCAAGAATAGAAGCGGAATGAGAGAAATATTGAACTTCAGAAAATATTATATGAAATTGAACAATAATTATAATAAAATCTAGGAAGATTATTATATAAATACGTGTTTATATAATCATAATTATAATAATTTTAGAATTAAATAGTGTACAAAAGCAAAACTTCAAGAAACTAATTCGAATCGTTTCTTTTCATATAAGAAGCTAGTTATTATGATTGAATGCTACAAAAACGAAATATATATATATTCATAAAAATCCTATACATACTTCTGTACGTATTTCTAAATAGGCAAATAAATAAATAGTGATATATGATTTGTTTGGATTCGGTCACTGAAATATTGTTCAAGCAACTCTTGCCTACTTATTAAAAAGAATTAATCAACCAGTATTTTATTTAGTCTATAACACTATTACACTATTTATCAGAAATCTACTCAAATGAAAAGTGGTTGAAGTATGAATAATGCATAAAGACATTTTTTGTTGATGTTAAATTCAAGAATGAATTTTTTCAAGAAAACTTAACTACGAGGCTGCAAAATTGCACTGTTATCTCAATTTTCAAAATTTTATGTGAATATTGATTTGAATAGTTGTAATTTTCAATATGAAGTTATAACTTTAAAAAAATTGTATTGCTTTAGTACTCTAGGTTTTAATATGTTACAGTAATTTATGCACTTATTATAATGAATTTCATGGTCAAAATGAATTCTGTGAACCATTAGTTAAAATATTTTTTCGCATCATACTGTCAAGTATTATTATCTAGTGAAAAGGACTTCAGACAGGAACTTCAATATTAAATTAAATTAAAATTAAAAAAAAGATGTATTGGGATTTTTTTTATTATGTTTATTCAAGGCAATATATTTTAACCAGATATTGTGTGTAATACTTACAAATGACTAAATGTTTATTTTTAGGGTACTTCGAACTTAATTTATTTTGTCGCCTAAGGTAGTTGTTAACTGGGCCAAGTTTGTTCATTAATGTTCTATTGGTACACAGCCGAAAGCCATCCGCTTTGCACAACTCTAGGACTAATTTCTATTGCAAATATAATACCGGCCAAAATCAACATTATTATTAATAACGCATGACTGCCTTGTCATAATAGACTGAAGCATATTGTCTCGGTATCGCAGTGCGACGAAGTTGCACCGGTAATCAAATCATATCCTTCATTTGCCAAGAATAATTCAACACTGTTGACTAATATGACACGCCTTTGTTGATTAACGCACTAATGCATTTAACTAGCATTAGGATAAGACTGGTATAGAGACAATGCGAATTAATCGAAGCGTTAATGCATTCTGACTTACATGATACTGATTTAATTAGAAGTGCTCTCGGCGTAATGTGATATGTTGTATATTTTTGTTAGAAGATAATACATTACATTTATAATAAAAAGTAAAAGACTTTATATATTTTTTCATATTTTTAATTATTAAGAGAGTTTGTAGTTGTTTAAGTGATCACGAAGTACCAGTTGAACCACGCGTTTATAACAACCTGATATCAAATAGTAGTGATATACAATTTTACTGCAAATATGGGTGAAAATAGGTTTCCGGTATTGTTTCCGGTATTGTTACATTAAGATAAGCATATATCGCTATTAGAAAAATGCTAATATAAAATATATATAAAACTAGCAAACCGGGCGAACTCCGTTTCACTACCAGATGGTTTTACTTTATGTAACATTTTGTTTGTTGATTAAAACATGAAGAAAAAATTGCCTGCTATTGAAATTGAATAAAAATTTGCACAATACACGTGATTGATTTGATGGTTTTCAATTGAAATGTTAGGAAACGAATAACTTATTTTTTTACATTTTTTGCACAATTTCACAGTGAACACAATGCCGGTTTGTCACATGAAATTAACTAAGCAGAGAACAATGAGTAGCTCTCAAACAAATGAGTAGCAGTCAAACAAAAAATAGTAGTTTGTAGTACATGCTAAGTATTAGAGATGACGCTGTATGTGAAGAAAGGAAAAGTGTTTTCCGCTTTTCTGTTGAAATCTTTCTTAAATTTTTCTTACTATAAACCTCACGGAGTCCGAGACCTTTCCAACGAATGCAAAATCGTCGAAATCGGTTTGTGTGTTCTGGAGTTATATCGTCAGAAAGGAAAACCCGACTTATTTTTATATAATGCAATATATGAAACCATCGGGCTGCCTTCATATGCAGTTGCCTCAACCCATAGGACTCTTAAATCATGATTCCTATTGAAAAGTAATCATCTATGCCAAAAAACATTTTTACAGTACTACGAGTACATCTATATAACGCAATTGATTTTAAGGTTTTATTGATGACCTCAAGCAAAAATTAATGTATTAAACACTACAGAAAGTTCAATAGAGTATTAGATAGACCATGATTCTTAATCTGGCGCACTAGAGTGGACTTTCATTGTTTTCTTGGTTTATGAATTGAAATTCGGAACAAGTAGGAGACAATGTTGTATCGAAAAAGTAGTACTAAACTAAAAAGTGAACAATTATTTTTACATTTCAACTGATTATTTGATTTTATGAACTGTACTTTCTTGACTTTAGTAAATGCTGCTTTTTCATCTTTAGATCAGAATTTATAGATTATTATACGATTTTTTCTTATTGTAAGCTTTGATTGCTTCATCTTGAACAGCAATCAAAACTTATAATCTGTTGTGCTATATTGACTGACTTGGTTGTGTAATACTACACTGAACTAGTTGGTTTTAGAGATTGTCCTATCTCTGTGTGATGAATTATTATTACAATTTCTGTGATAGGGTGAATGTTTATTGATGCAGCAGTGTCGGATCAGGCTATATCCACTTGAAAACGTATTTTTATTTTTATTTCCAAGTGAAAACCATTGTCATTACTGCTTGACGATAGGCTCTTGAAGCGGGATCAATCTCGGGACCCCTGATTCTGATTAAAATCCAGATCCATAACCAGAACTAGTCGTTTTAGCCACTTACATATGAGCAGGCCATACGATTTAATTTATGTTTCAAAAATTGGTTTGGCGCGTAATATAGTTATTGTATAATAATACAAATCAGCTGATTTGGACCAGTAATTATATTTCAATAGTTAATCATAACCTTATTACATAAATGATACGACCAAACCAAAATTTTACCAGTGCCTCCAACAATTTTTGTTAAATCGACAATTTTAATTAAACTCAAACCCATCGAACATGTCCACTAGCAATTTCCATTCTGGTGCCTGCACTTCGCTTTTGATATATTATCGAACTGTTGAAATGATGATATTTGGACCTATTGTCCGCAGCCAGCGGCTTCCTTGACAATTATTGTGGGACAATTATTTGGTAATCTCTGTTTCGTCCAGTAGAGCACATTGTTTGTGTACGCGCATTGCACATTCACACGATACTATGGAAGGCCTAGAGCGGGTACAATTTCCCTCGAAATTCAATATAGACAACGTGCTATTGCACTAACCAAGTTATTTGATAGCGCTGCACAATTTCGTGATTTGGCGTATGGCGCTATTGTAAATCATTCTCATTAATGGATAGATAGGCGAATTGGAAACTGTTAATAGCAATTTACAGTTTGACTTATTGCATTTTTATGAGAATTACTGCGATCATTTTCTATAAGAATTTGATTTTTTTTATTTATTATCTCTTTTATTTACAACTGTCCAGTAAAGGACATTCAATGAATGAATTTACAAGAGTCGGCCGAAAAGGGACATTGTATACTACAAAGGCATGTTGAAAAAAACAACTCAGTAGTTGTTTTTCCATTCAATATAAAATTCACAATATTTTATTGATAATTATATAATTTTAACTATTGACTTATTCAAAAATATACAAATTTGATAACTTTATTTGTTAGACAGGAGGCACTCATATATTATCAAAGTTGAGGACCATCCCAACGAATTATAAAGACCAGTTCTCAATATATCAGCTATAAGGAGAATAAAAAATGTTGATTCATAGACCTGAATTAGCGTCAATTAAAAAATCACCCACAGAATGTTTTTTATGTATGTAAAATATAATATTAATCTATTTTCATGATTGCTTATAAAATATTATTTTGATAGCTATTTCTAATATTCATAATCAAAACAATATTAAAATTGAAATGTGCGTAGTAATACCGTATGGATACCAATCCATATTTTTATATGTTCCAAATGTTCATACATATATACATATTTATTTATTTTTATATATTTATACATAATGCAAGCCACCATATGTATACGGCACTCGTAACGAAAGGGTATTTTTTTACTTTTATAATATTGTTCTATATCAAGCATAGGTCTTAAAAATTGATTAAAATTCTGATATCTCAAATATTTTATTTTTTTATTACATGGTCTTTGTCGCTCTATTCTTTCGAATAAAAAAATTTATGCAATTTTGTGATTTATATTTGTATTATCTGCTACAAAATTTTAGTTTTTATTATTAATTTTTTTATATACTCGTTCATATATACTAAATGCTCTATGACGTTGTTTTATACTCTTAACTACGATTTTTACAAATGGAACAAATACATATTTTTATAATGACATCATTATTATTTGGAAAATTGTTGAAAAATGATTTGTGTGATGTATTAGTTTAATCATATATTTTTATCCAATATAAAACTAATTACAAAATGAAACGTAGCTTTGAAGGATTAAAAGTATTTAACACCAGATGATTTCTACTATGGATCTTCTGATTGCAGAGGATTTATAAAAAAAATTCAGGGCCAGCTTATTGACTAATAGAAAAAGATTATTTTTCTGATAATTATTTAAAAACTAATCATAGTATTACCAAATTAATCATATCATTATTGAAGTTATCAATTCTCTCACAAGATCTACTATTTGTATACATAATTTTCTACATTCTAATTTCAAAAGTAATTCTTTATAATATTTTATAATATAGAAGATCTTTATAATATCAAGTTCTATCTTTAATTTATTCATTTTTAATCAATCCGTTGCCAGTGTTTCTTTTATAATTTATAAAATTTATAAAAATATATAATTAAATTGTTAGTTATATAGGATAATTTTAGATTCCTTCATATCGATCAAATTCGATTGTAGCTTTCAATGATCAATTGACAATATTTCTATTTATTGGTGTTAAATTCACTATTTTGCAAGTGAGATTTATTTTTTCTAACGTATATATTCCTTTTCTATGAATGTTTTTTTTAACGTATGTAACTATCACTCTTCTATCACTTTTCGTTCACTTTTATCTATATTTTTAATATGCCATTAAATCAATTTCCAATATATTTTATCCATTATCATAAAAAAACACTTCGATATTTTGAATTCATTAACGTCGCATTGCTGTTTTATATTTTACCCAAAAACAATAATTTTAAAATGATCTATTATCCTAGTTATTAGCATAGGAATATAATTAAAAGCCAATTACGAAAAACCATTTTAACGACTCTTTTTATCATTACTCAAAATAAATCGAAGTGTAATTATGGTGAAACATTTCACGTTGATACGTGATATGTAAATATTTTATCATGCGGATGATTATTGGCGTTATGAGTATAAACCTGCATGAATATTTAATAAATCCATTGAATAATTTATCAGAGTTTATGCTGAACCTTATATTTTAGATCACAAAAATACGTTCTTTAAATAATATGGTCGTGTTTATATAGAGATTATGCAAAGGGCAACAAATATTTGGCGTATATATATTATTATTGTGAATACTTCTCTACAATTAATGAATCTACTATTTATTTAGAAATACTAAATCGATAAATGATTGTAAAATCCAGATTGTTTTATTTATTTTTAATTTTTTCCAGATCATGTGCGAGAATTCGAATGCGGACTTATGTACTACAGAACATTCCACTTGGACAGCAAGAGGGATGTACTCTATGTCGGAGCAATGTAAGTTTTATTAGAGTTTATATATATATATATATATATATATATATATATATATACTATTTTGTAATAATTCCAGGTTTTTTATATGTTATCTTATACCTGTTACTTATTCATTGAATGTACGATTGATAACTTAACTGATCTATAATTGTGATATTCATTCAATATATATGTTAAGGTTAACCAAATTATAATTCATTTATTAATGTTTAGCCTAGTTTATCATAACTATCCAAATCAATATTTCCAAACCATGTTTTGCTATCGCTTTATTTCACTAAACACTTTGTTATGTGTGATATATTTCACGATTATGAACACCATTATCATTTTAGTATTACAATTTATATCTTTCATCGCGTGACAATATTGTATGACAATTTCAAGATAATCATCCTAGTACAATGATATATTATTTGTGTTGATGTTTTATGTGATTCGACACCATATTTAGGCGTTTTATTGATTGAATATGCTTTTGGAAACTTGCTTGTTCTCCTCATTTCTGACTTGTAATATACTTTTGTGTTTCCATGTGATTGTCTTTCCAACCGAATGTGTATTTTAGGTATACTCCTGCATTCAGTTAGAATTTTTGAAAGAAATAGTTATGATGTATATTAGGAATTAGAAAAGAATGAATATTTTTAAATGAATTGAATTGGATTAGATAGGGAAATTATCTAAACTTATTAAATCTCCTGAACTCTTAAAATCTCCCTTAATCTGTTACACAATATATTTAATAAAAATATAATGAGTGTAACTTGAACATCTTTTTGAGCAGTTACTAAGTTATTCGTCTATTTCCAACTTTCATCTTTTCTCTTATATCTTGCTTTCAGTTTCATGTATTTTCTCATCTTCCATAAACGTTTCATATGTTTCCTTTTCCTCCATCATTATGTGATTCATAGTCACATTCTGGATAGTACTTTTATTTACATATTCCGTACATATTTGTTTGATGTACAATATATCTTTTAATGATAAATATAACCTCTGCTGTGTGGGGTCGTTTGGCGCGTAAATTGCACTCATGGTAAACGTCGAATATCATATGACTGAAGCAAATGCGGGAGTCCATTCTATGAATGCTCACTAGTATAAATTTCACAAAGATATTCATTTTGCACATATATCATATGTCGAATGAGAAAAAAGACGAATTACGGGTTGCTTCTTCCTTTTATGTGAGTTCAACTATCTTCTAGATTTACATTTAAGTCCTTCTTCTTTTTAGTATTTTTATTGAACAGCGATCACAACTCATGGGTTACATTAGCGAAGAATTATTTAACTATATTACTTTTTAAGCGGGTCTTCCTATGTGACGGCCTGTTTTTTAGGGATATTTTAGGATTTTTTTCTACGACTAGTAAATATTTAGAGCTTCAAGTTTTTTATCATTCATTAACACATATTTGGACAGTATAAAATTTCAGCTAAAAATATTCAGTAAAACTAGAGTTACAGCGCTCTGAACACCCCCGCCTCGAAAAAAAGAGCTCCCACTTCCTACACGATTCCGGCTGATCGGCTTATCTGAAAAAAAAAAAAAAAATAAACGGCGTTTTAATTTGTATTCTTAAAAGCACGGAATGACCTATAATCAAATAAATATAAAAAAAGAATTGGATTTTTGATAGACATTTGAAATAAAAGTTGCAAATTAGGCGTGTTTTTGTTTTTTGCTATAAAAAATCGAAGTTTTGAAAATTTTCGATTGATAAATAATAGTTCATTCCATGCGTTGAAATATATTGAGTGTACCCTGTAAATTTCAAGTAATTCGGTCCAGCCGTTTCTGCTGTATCTTTAAAACGACTTCGAATTTTCTAAAATCGCTTTACTACCGTATTCTAGACAAGTTAAGGGAGCAATTTATGAAAAAAAAAATCGATTTTTTTAACCCATCACATAGGAAGACTCTCTTAATACATAGCAACCCAAACAGTTGTCCCATACATATGATTAATTTTATTTTATTTATACCATTTTTACAATTGGTAATGGTGATGATTTTTTATCACTTCTGCTTGACATAAGGATCGAGCTCTCTGGACTTCTAATTCAAATCCCATCGCCATAACCATTTACCTACGGAAAATTCAACCTCTTCTTCGATGATGTTTTATATTTTATATTACCTAATACAATTTAATCATATATGTCATATATATTTATATGCTGAATTTACAACATTAGATGGTTCAATTCTAAAGTAGCAGTAGCAAGGTGCACGTGAATTCGATGCTACCAATTAGGTTAAAATTTCCTTTCAATATTAAATTTTGCTTCCTTATTGTTTACTTAATGAATATTTAATCCCAAATACTACTTCATTAACATGTAGATATATGGATTATATTCAACACTTTCTCTCCTACTACAGCCTATAATGAATTCATTATCCATTATGTATTCGATAAACAGTTCCATAAAAAATTGCTTTCAAAGGATCCACTTTGCCCCAATGCCATTAATAATAAATCCGGCTGTTCTTCTCTGAAAAAATTAAAACCAAGTCAATGCTGTTTATTGCGGGGATCTGAAAGGCTTATGCTTATGAGCACCTGTAACTTCGAACATCGTTTCCTACATTTATTAATTATGCTCTGTAAGCCCATGAGGTTAGAAGAAAGTTACGTTGTTAGAACACGATACTTTAAGTGCTTTCGGTCTGCCACTTCGGCTCTTAATAAAAAATATTGATGCGCAAAACTTTGCAGCGCTGTCTCGCCTGCTTAAATTGTATTTGCTGTACTTTGTAAATGAAGCCACTATAAAATAATATATATATATATATATATATATATATATATGTATGTATTTACGCAGATTTAAAAGAAATATATAATCTGGTAAAACATTTGTATACGGAAAGTAATAAAAAGGACACGCTACATTCAGTTTGAATGCTATTTGAAAACTGGTCAAGTTGCTGGTCATTTCATTTGTTAATGGCTTTATTCCATATCAATATTAGACAATCCTCACTAAATCTCCTTGTAAATATATTAGTTTCAAAATGTAAGATCGTTGGTTGAAAGAAATCGATGCTGTGTTGAAGATTATTTGTACTTTATATATCAAAGTGGAACAAAAAAATATAAATCCTATATATATATATATATATATATATATATATATATATATATATATATATAAGTACAAAAAAAGGTCTCTCGAGGAAAGACCTATTAATTTTCCCACTTTTGTCCCATTCCTGTTACTTTTTTTTCCCTCTTGTGAAATATGAAAGCCCCCAACCGCACGCGGTAAGAAACAACCAGTATTCTACCCGCATTTTCTAATACTCGATAATTCTTTGAAAGGAGGCACTGTAACATCAAAACAATTTGCATCTAATTCGCCCGACAATAATCTGTTAAAAACCCTTTCAAGACCCTTCGTTCAGAGCTGTCGATTCTTGTATTATAAATTTTAAATTGGGTCGATCGATCCCCAAAAGACTTGCGTTTCACACTTTACCTCGAGTGCCTAAGGGAGAAATGTGCATCGTTCATCCTTTGCGAATTCGCGGTCACCATTAATAACATTCAATGTCGTGCGATATAAGATCGCGTTTGATTTATGTACCAACGGTAAATGCGAAAATGTCGCTTATATTTTTGTGAAAACCGAGAACGGGATTTCGAGATGTTTAGAAGTCTTTTGAAATGTAGTATGACTTCATTTTGCTGGTTGTGTAGATATAGAATCACATTTTTCTTAAACGATCATTGTGAATGATCTATGTGCGATATATGCAATGTGTAACGGAAAGTGTATCAAAAGGATTAATGTACAAGTAGAATTTATGTATACACTAATAGTGGACAGGCGGCTTGTGGAACTTATCTGCTAAGAAGAATATGACTTGTATTGAATGAAAGTTTGAATTTTGTTTATTGAGCACGACTGAGTATTACGTAATTTGAGCATATAGATTTTAAAATACATTACTTCGACGAGCATTGGAATTCACTCGATTTTTACCGTCGTCAAACCCACTCTAATTTTAAAGATAAATTTTGCATAGTTCGTTGAACACGACAGAAATCCCGGTGGTATTTGTCTCCCATTCGTACATTAAACTCTTGTCTTTTTGTTTAACGCTCAGCCGGAGTCTAAAGAAAGGAACTTAGGAGAGGGTGGCCCGGGCGGACCTCGTACCTGCCAAAAGGCCTCTACGGCGACGCCGTTTGTTCGAATTCTCTTTCGAGCGAGCTAAAAGGTTTTTACGAGCCCGAAAGTTCGCGAAATACTATTAGCGATGGGTCGTACCTGCCCTCGCGCCGTCGTTGAGCGAAGTATTTCGAAAGTTTTTGAAGGTAATTATCTTCGACGCGTGTTATGTTTCGCATAATTCGAGGAACATATTGCTGTAATACGATGATTTTTATACTAATACTAATACAAAATTTTACTTGAGTATAAAATATTGAAACAAGTTCAGATGGAACTTTATTTAACTAGCTTACTTATTTGGAATTACATGAATTAGCTTGTTAACGCCTAAGTCTCATCTAAGTACAATGAAATTATATAAATATATTTTAATACTTTTCATTAATTAGATTATTTGCACGTTTATAACACTAAAGATGTATAAAATAATCCATTATATTGTAATGCGTCTTGTCCACAAACAATACCTCAATAATCCGTTTTTTCGAGAAATTATATTCCTTGAACTAGACCCAACTAGATTGGACAAGAATGTAATGGGAAGTCGCTTGCACCAAATTATTAAAACTTTATAAATCAGTGATGCCTTAACATTCAAACAATTAAGGGGCACAACTAGTATGAAATTTTCAAAAAATCGAATTTTCAATTTTTACATATTTCGATAGTTTATACCTTTAAACATAGCATACCAAAATTGATATCGATATCTTAAATAGTTTTTGAGTCACGGCCATTTAAAGAGTATATATATGGTATATAGTATAAGGATCATTTAATCTTTAAACGCGTTTTTCTCGAAACAGCATTTTCCGAATTTGCTGCAGCGATTACTCAAAAACAAATGATCCGATCACTATCAAATTTTTTACATGTTGTATATCTAGTTCTCCGTAAAATGAACTATCAATTTTTTGATCGGATCAAAAATCGAATTTTGGCAGTCTAAAAACGACCAAAATTTTGGGTAAAATCCGACTTTTTTTTTTTAAAAAAAACGCCGTCATTTTGTCAATTTTTGATTTTTTTTCTTTATCGTAGTCTATTTTACAGACAATATTATCTAGTTTAACGAGATTTTTTTTTTTAATTTCATCCACGTAGAAGGCCGAAATCACTACAGCAGTGAAGGGCCTTTTTTTTGTCGCGTCGTTGGAGATTGACAATAACTTAAAAAATATTTAATATTTTTCTTCAAAAATTACTATGTATTCTTAAAACATGTATAAATATATTCCTAAAATTTTGAAATGTTTGATAAAGTAGTTTTTTTAATATAAATTCCCAAAAATCACATTTTTTTTAGGCGGTTACACTAGTTGCGTCCCTTAAGAAGTAATATCTCAAACTTCATCTAAGTAACAAGTATTAATTCAGCATCCAAATATATATATATTGCATTTTTTAGCTTTTCTTAGGATTTCTTGCCTAAGTTACTATTTTATAATTTAGTATGTAATGGTTATAAATAACATCTTGTATTTATTCCTCAACATCTACTTCTATTTGAGCTTCTAGCGCAGCACTATATACGACTATACGTTGTAAAGTGTTCATAATGATCCATATTCAATGTAGCAAACATAGTTCGTGCAACGAAACAATTTGCTGTTCTAAATTCGTAAATAAAAATTTTATATTCTGATTTGATATGAAAGCGGTATAATAAAATATGTGATGTTGCTACATTTGTTTCTATATATAATACCCTGAGCTCAGTTTTCTGCTCGCGAACGCGCTGATCGTAAATTCGTGTCCCATATAATAACTTAGAGGAAACAACAGTGTAAAGTAATCTTTAGTCTAAATAAAACGCGAGCCAAATACCCATCACGTTAAAATGACACGATGTCAAAATAAAACATATTTTTATTGTACGTCTTATGAGTGTTAGGTTATATGTTGAAAATTTCTTTGGATACTCAAAACCTTTACACATTTAGTAACGAGTAAATAAATTACACCCTGAGATATTTTGACTCAGAGAGTAATTTGTGTTTGAATTAATGAAGTACATTAGCTATCTTGCTACCTAATCATAATAGAGAAAAATTTCTTTTTTACATAGATTATATTATAAAAATTTATCCCTTTGTTTTTATATTCTGAAAGAAAATAAAATAAATTGTCTTAATGTCGTCTCTAAATCATTATCAAAAATCTTTTCATTTATTTCTTGTATGTTGGTTAAATTATCATAAAAATTTAGTTACTTTTCTTATCAGTAGAGAATTCTACTTCTTCTCATTCTATAGAAGATATATTCTGTTCTATAATTTTCAATAATTTCTAGAAATATATGAAGCAATTATTTTTATCATAAATGTAAGATTTTTTATATATTTTCTTAAACAAAAAATTCTTTTAAATGTTATAAAATATTTTACAGAAAATTGTCTTTCATAGATTTCAGTAAAAAAAATAAAATTAAATAATTTGTTGCTTGAACGGTGAAATCACGAGAAACTTCCAATGAAAGTTGTCTTAATAATGAAGTTAACAAAAACTTTGTCTGCAGGTTAGGACGAATTACGTCTCGTATCAATCTCGTATAATAAAATCACATCCAGCCAGGTATTTTCTTCTCTCGTGCGACGTAATTGAGGAGACTACCACAAATTTCATCCGCGGTATATAATTTGTGAAGCATAGCAGAAAACTTTTATCAAACTTGTTGGGTTTCGTGATTCAGTTTTTCATTGTGATCAAATCCGCGTGCGGTTTCTTTTTAGTTTTTATTATGATCATACGTGATGTAGTGCAGTTTCTGCGGTCGGGGCAATACGCTGAGATTATCTCAAATTACTTTGAATTATCTTGTGGGAGGTTTCGCGTGTTTTTTTATAATGCGATATGAAAGTAACGTTGGCTTGGCTTCTTTTTCTAATCATGTTTCAACAAAGTAAAAAATATTTGTGATATCCTGAATTCTCTATAATATGTTTTTTAAACAAATATAATTAAACTAGTGGTGGATGGCATCGTACATTGAGGCAAATTGCTGGTCTAATCTAAAACTGATAGAAAAAAATATTTTTTTTGAGAAATACTTGAAAATTTAGAATTTTTCTAACTTCCCGTAGGGTAGTTATAGTAATGAGCCGAAAATCGAAAATAAATTTTTTTGCATTTCTCGACGTTTTGAGGGTTTCTGAACATTTTGGCATATCTCACAAAAAATAGATGGGTGTGTGTTTTGTATGTCCGCATTTTTTCGTCCATGTTTTCAGGCGCACGGATCAACCGATTTGAATGGTTCAGAAAACATTCGATTTCTATTGATAGGGAGATGTGCTGATTAATTTTTGGCAAAGGCAGGTCTAGCCGTTATAGAGATCCGGAGCAAAGAGTGCAGAAATACAAACCGAGTTTTTGAGAGAACTGAATATCCGATTTGAATGATCTAGAAAACATTCAATTTGTAATGATTGGGAGAAAAGGTGACTAGTTTCTGGCAAAGGCAGGTCCAGCCATTTCAAAGATACAGAGCTAAATATGCAAAAAATGGCACTTTTTGAGAGAACTAAGCGTCAGATTTGAATCATTCAAAGAACTTATTATAAATAAATGCATTTGGAAAAAAAAAATTTTGTTCCATTTTTTTTAATTTTTAATTTTTTTTTGTATATCGAAAATATTCGAGATTTTAATTTTAATTATGACTGAAGTTTTAATATACTTTAAACGAATAATTTGAATTTTACAATTCAGTTTATATAATTCTTATAAATATTATACAATGTTACAATATTTATAATAATCTTGAAAACTCTATTTGAAAACATTTAATATTTCTCGAACATTTCGTTACCTTACGGGAAATTCCAGCAATTTGCTTAAGGCACGATGCTATACACCACTAGTTAACAATTTTGATAACAATAAAATTTTTAGAGACAAATTATCGAAGCGCATTAGAGCTGCCTCTCAGTTCCAAATGGATATACATTCAAATCTTGCCGCACAACCCATAGAAATGTAAACAAAATTTGACATTTTTTACCGCAAATTGGCATTTTTTAAACTTTTATTCGTAACTGCTCTTCTGGAGAATCAATCAATTCTTCACTCCGCAAATACAAGTGCTATTTCTTGCTTTTTGTCCCGTATCTTCGAAACGATTGGACCTTTCCATTCAGTAGGAATAAAATAATTTAAATCGGTTGATCCGTGTTCTCGAAATCGTAGAGGAAAAATTGTATCCGCACTTACATACGCACACACACACATCCAATTTTTCTAAAATATGGCAGAATGTTCAAAAAATTTAATAAAACGTACTATTATGTATGGTTGTATGTTTAACCACTTGTTATTTTATATTCTTATAAATAAATATATTATTTGAAAATTAAGTTTTTTTGCATCAAATTAATAATTCAAATGTTTCAACTTACTGTTATCTTATCTGCTTGGCGGTTTTAACCCCACTGGACCATTTTCGTGGCCTCTAAATAAATAATTACCTCTCAACATTTATATTTTCAAACAACCTCATATTTCCCGACCTAAGCGGTTCGTTTTTTATTCATATTTCGTCAAGAGGCACAGTGATCATCTTTGCGATCCGCGATTACATCGGACATCCTGTTTAAAAATGCAAATGGGTGCGTAGAGGCAACCCTTGAACTTTGAGTTTTTCTTTTAAAGAAAGAACACGCGTTCTCTCATCGCACTGTTTTAACGCTTTTCTTCTATTATTTGCCGTCTTGTTTCTGCCAGCTGCGAGGGATTTACAGCCGCAGGTCGTTCGACCTGATATCGCCAAATATTGACGCAGCGGAACAACGCGACCGCACGTACTTCCAAGGAAATCAGGTCACGGCGGCGAGAAAAGAAATGCTTACCAAATACAGCGAGTTTGCCAGCAAGACCTGCCTCAATAAGGATAATATATTTTGTAAACTTGCTCTATCTTTGGATAATACTTTATAGTTTCGTTTAATACTAAATATAAATAACATTACATAGAGGGCTAATGGCATATAAGGTTTAAATTTAATTGCTCAATGTTCTTTGTCATTTAACACTTCTTGCTGATTCCACTAGTTTATTTTTGAAAATAATCAGTCTTCATTCAAAAATTAATTTCGAATCAAAAACGATAAACTAAATAACTGGCAGTAGTGTATGAACTTTGGGCCATAATAAAAATATTTATAAGGGTCACCAATTTTGATGTAATATTCAAGTTATATTCTTATAAAACTGATTCGATTACCAAATTACTTTTATGAAATAAGGATTTGTGATAGGAGGGTGAAAATTCAAGTCCTATGTGTTAAATTAAGAAAATTGATCCGCTAATTAATAAAAAAAATAGGGGTGGACAACCTTTAATTAAAACTAAGTTTTTGTGATGTTAAATTTAAGCGATTCCACAAGTTTAGATAATCTTAATCGAAATTCAATGCAAAACATTCATGACCGATTCGAAAAATTATTTGATTCTTATTTAAAATTATTTAAAAATCACAATCACGACATAAGAGTTTGTGGTAGGAGGGTGAAAATTTATTGCTGTATTTGTTTTTAATTACAAATTATAAAAATAATAATATTATAGAAATTGATCTACAAACTAAAAAAACTGAAGGGTGGCTAATACTTAGGCTTATGAAAAATAGATGTTGAACGAATATTAAATGCTAAATATGAACAATACAACACTCAGATTTTTAATAAACACTTGATTTGGTAGTTACAGACGTTTCGAGACGATGGTGTCATCTTCAGTGTGTTTTCAAAACGTTAATTATATACTAACACATTCTATAATATTTTATTTAAATTACATTTAATTTTTGGAAATACAGTACTGTGTCAAGCGTTGAGTACTGTCTTACAAGCTTTGTAAGAGGTAGTTGGTGTTATTTTGTATTTTCAAAAATTAAATGTAATTTAAATAAAATATTATAGAATGTGTTTATATATAATTAACTGTTTTGATATTACACTGAAGATGAGGCATACCATGGTCTCGAAACGTCTTTAATAACCAAATAAAGTGTGTATTAAAAATCTGAGTGTTGTATTGTTCATATTCAACATTCAATAAATATATATATATATATATATATATATATATTTCTATTTCTGTTACTAACAAGATTCAAATGACATTAACGAAACTTTCGTATATACATATTTCATTCTCTTGTCACAACAATGATTGGGTGTACGAGCAATAAATAACTTAACTTATCTTAATAATTTGTTCGATACCTCCGTATCGCATTACTTTCATAGCGCTTTGCGTCCGACTTTAATCAAAGACGAAATCAAACCATTTCAATTCCCGAAAGAACAAGAGAGAAGAAAAAACATAAGACATAAACATCGATAGAGCAGAGACTAGGAATACTCGAAACAGAGCAAAAATACCCAATCGTCCATGAAATTAAAGTCATATACGTGCCGGAGACTTGTAGTTTCACAAGAATGGGACCCTAAAAACCCAGCTCCATTGCATTCGTACAAAATAGACTCATTCCACATCGCGGCGGGGGCGATTGGGGTTTGGGGCAGAGCCATTACAAGTCCTTCCCAAGGGTAATCTGTGTCTGGTATCAATATGCTGTTTGTAAACATCATGCGAGCTGCCATCATAGGCGAAGAAAGGGACAACGATCCGCAATTGCCAACTAAAACTAACAATTCGGGTAGGAGAAGGAAAAACAATTGCGATTGATATTTTTTGTAATGGTATTTGGACGGTACGGATCACTAACTATGGTGTTGACAGTTAATAAAGGGGATCTTATTTGATATTTTGTTAATCTAATTGATATTTATGCAATAAAATGGTTAATTTAATTTGACGATTATAACAAGTATGAAGCAAAATACTTATAAATACAGATTTTGGGCGATACGGACAACTAGTTTGTTGACAGTATGTACAGGTTTTCTTATTGGCATTCTACTTTAAAGTAGATATATTGTATCTACGTTATTCGGCGATAATAAAAAGTATGAATGTGAAGTATTTTTATTACTGAAATATCCATTTAAATATTTGTATATGAGAGCTTCGTGCTATAATTAACTTCCTACAGATATCATTATCGCAAAACATTTGAAATTTACTGTAGATTTCTCAGTGTGGTGTAAGTGTTGGTGCATAACTCCATATTACCCGAAAAACCATGCTTTTGTATTTTGCAATATTTTTTTATTTACAGTTTTTCAATTAATATTTGTTATCATAATTAATTTATCATAAGTACTTTATTCGACCTAATATGACATTAATATATAAAAACTTCATGCTAATAGGGTCATTTATTCACGAAAAAGCTCCATATTATGTCTAATAGAACTTCTTGTCTCTACCAGTATAAATGATTGACATGTTAACGTAATTTTTATAATATGATCTAATTTAAGTTCTGTGAAGCCTATTATAATTTTATCTACATTTACGAAGCATTTTAAGTTTTCTTTGTTTTTTATATTCTATTTTTGTATGTGTAGTGAAATCGGTTTGCTCTTGTAAATATGTTTTTAAGTGATAATATCACTTACCTGGTCTTGCTGCATTAACTAAAAAGTCATCACTATTACAATAATTATAATAATAAAATCATCACATAGTGACGGGATAACTGTTTAGGTTGTCATCTATAAAAAAACAAACGTAGATTGTAAGAAATTTATCACAACAGATTATAGGACTTTGAAATTTTGATCGTTGTAAATGTAAAAACTATGACTTACATAGTGTACTTGTCAAATTATTCTTTAGTAGATATTTTCTAATTGTGAATGTTGCTTTTTCTATACATGAAATTTTTTTCTATGATATATTTTTCTGGTTATAAGAGCTCAAGACATAACCATGAAACAGTCGATAAACCCTTTATGTTTTATGCTTGAGTAACAAATATCGGCTACTGTTAGAAACGGCGGCAGCGGGTATAAATCACAACCTCTCGTCAATATATTTTATAGCCAGTTGTTTCGGTGCGTTTGATTTCTGTTTGATGCTTCGCCAAGTATGACGCGGAGTACAAATTGAAGGGCTCGCCTTCTGGCATCGGGGTAGTTTTTGTTTATCGTATCGATCACCCTCTTGTCCGAAAAACAACATACGCGCTCTACACGCACCACTCCGCAATAGCAAATATTTGCTGTGATTCTGTACGGGTACACATTACGGATAAAAGCAACTATCGTCCTTTCATATACTCGTTGAGAGATTTTCTGCTAAATAAATACACGTTTCAAATAATATAATTAGAACGTCTAATGTAGGCGAATGTTTTGACTACGACAGTGATTTCCAACCTGTGGGGCGCGCCCCCCTGGGGGGGCGCCATATCGTTCCAAGGGGGGCGCGAAGTTGTTTCAAAAATATGCTGAGTAAGTGTCCTAAATAAATGCTGAGTAAGTGTCCAAAACAAATCAGCAAAATACTTAAAGTACTTTTAAGTGTGTTTGAGCTCAAAAAAGAAATTGCTGTATTTCTTGCTGATAACAAAAGAGACGGAGTAATCTTGTTTTAGGACACAAAGTTCCTCGCAAAATTTGCGTATTTAGTTGATATTTTTCAAAGATTTTAATAAATTTTGATTTAAATAAATCAATGCAAGGATCTCAAATTCGTGCTTTTGTTCAGAAAGACAAGATTACGGCTTTTATGAAAAGATTAGAACTGTGTATAGCTAGTATCAAATAACCTTATAACTTTAACATATTTCCCACTTTTAAAATTACTTGTGTTACTGATGAAACAGAAGTAAGCAAAGATCTTATTATTATATCAGTCATATGACTAGTCTACGAAACCAATTTTCGCATTACTTTATCTAATTACGTCCAAATACGAATGTATTAGAAATCCATTTGTCATTGAGAAACATGATGATTTTGGTCATTCAACAGCAGAGCATAAAATGATAATTGATTTATCTAGTGATAGCACATTGAAGCAGATGTTTCAGGACGAAAATATATTGTTGAGTTTTGGTTACCAGTAAAGGACGATTTTCCTACTTTGACAAATAATACTTTAGAAATTTTATCACCATTTGTGAGATCTTACTTATGTGAAACAGAAAATTCTTATAATAAATAGTTATGTTTGTATGTATATTTTTTATTGTGTATTACTGTGTATTATTTGGCATAATTTCAGTTATATTAATTATATTTAAATTAAATTGTTAGAAAAATAAGAAGGGGGGGCGCAATATTTTTTTCATTCGGAAGGGGGGCGCAAGAAAGAAAAGGTTGGAAACCGCTGGACTACGATTTGATGCTTTGATCACAGTACAAGAATTTTTGAAGGAGACGAATAATATTAAAAGCACTACGCTATTACTGCAGAATATTAGATCTACTGTTTCATGAAATTTATGTTTACATCGAATTGAATATATAAGGGAGAGTGTACTTCTGTCGGTGATATATAGGATAGAAAGAAACGGCACATTAGATTTATAAAAATATGTACCACGCTCGATTAGTTCAAACAAATATTTGTCTTGGGACATTTAAAAATAATGAGAATTTTTCTAAAAATTGAAGAACAATGTCTTGCATTTATTATTAAAAATGTATTCTACTATCTATATCAAAATAGTTTGCTTAAATGTAGCAGTCAGAACTACGTGTTCCTTGAGTAACTTACATTCATAATCTGCAAACCAGTGCTCTTTTTTTTATAACTAAATACTTTATATTAAATTTGTGCATCTAATAGTGCTAACTTGTATGTGATGCAGCAAGTGATTACTACTTAATATCGAGCTTGACCAAGTGTGCTAGCCCAAGTCCTTATTGGTTAGGCCACTAGTTTTTCCAGTTGTCGGAAATAAAATATTTTTTTCGTTAATATTAAGGATTGTTAATAGTATAATATTGTTGTTCATTTATGAAGATGATCTTCAAATATAAATTTTCTCTATATATTTTTTATCAATCAGTAAAATTCTGACAAGGAATTTCTGAAATTGGAATATTTTCCTTACCAAAACATGAAATCCCTTGATTCCATATGCATTCAGTGCGACATCTGTTTGTATTTCTGTTTTTTTACTCGAATCTGTGGTGCAGGATTGTAGATTGCATTTTTGCTGTCGCTAAACGTCACTAAATTTCCCTCGAGTCTTCATACGATGTCCCAGTACGTCGTGTACCCTACTTTCATACTTCTATCGAGATCGTTCGGACCATCCAAGTGGAGAACGCCAGCTTGTGCTGACTGCGAGATTTGAAATACGATCGATTCAATAACACTTTTTGTGTCGGAAATAAATACTAGTACTATTAATCATAAATAATCGTTAGACGCAGTATCAAATTTCATTACAAATAAACAATAATTATATAATAGAGCATTATATATAGGTAGATAAGGACCAGATTCTGAATGATTATAATTAACGTTATTTTTAATATCATGTGTACTTAAGAAATGAGCATTAATAATTGCATATATGGTAGATTTTATGTACAATCATTCAGTTTTTTAAATACTATTTTTAATTGGTATGCTTATATGTGCAGATATCAACATGTATCAACGTACGAAAAAATAATTCAATTGATTTTCTTATTTTTTTCAAGTATAAATTCTTAACGAAACTTAAAAACTCAAGTAAACCTTGTGCATATGAACTATATCAACCTCAAAAGGAAATTGTAAATCTTTTTACTTTATCTTGGTTATATAGTTTATGCTCATTAAGTTTATAATGTGTTTCAGAGTAATCCGATTAGGATGATTTATTTTAAATCAAACGCCACTATTACAGCTTTATAATCTTTGTCGTACAATAATTATAATCTCTGGTAATGACTTCTATCTAAATAGCATACAGATTGAAATACGAAGAAACAGAGGCAAATAGACCAAAGATTTATAGTTGGCAGCGATGAAGGAATCGCATTCTAGCCGCATTCTGGCGCGTATCCAAAGCATAACAAAGGCATTGACCATAACAGCTTATATTGATTACATTTCAATATTACAATTAGCGATTGGTTTCTGCTACCGTACGTAGCCAATATATGCAATATTAGGTCGATGATAGAAATATATCTTCTATATATATAAAAATAAGTCGGGTTTTCCTTCCTGACGAAATAACTCCAGAACGCACGAACCAATTTAGATAATTTTGCATTCGTTGGAAAGGTATCGGGCTTCGCAAGGTTTATAGCTAAGAAAATGAGTTATGCATGGCATCGTGCCTTAATGCAAGCTGCTGGAACTTCATGCACCGTAATTAAAAATTCGAGTAATAACATTAGTGAGAATTATCAGAATTATGCTTGGTTAAGTCAACGAGCAGTTTTTGCCGCAAAGAATAATGATGTACACGCACTGAATTTCACCATTCAATCAAAAATTGCTGGCGATTTGGTGACATACTAATGATTCTGACTGGTCTTCCGTTTGACTTCAAACGATTGCAATTTCCAGTTCGCCTTGCGTTCGCAATAACAAGTCGCAAGGCCAATCGCTTAGTGTTTGCGGGATAAATTTCAAATAGATTATTTAGTAAATCATTGTTTTTCACATGGGCAGTTATACGTTGCCTGTTCACGAGTTGGAAAACCATCCGCTTTGTTTGTGTTAACGTCAGACCAAAAAACAAAAAATGTGGTTTACCAAAGAGCACTTCAATGAAACGGATAATTTGCGGATTCACTTTCATTTACTTAGAGAAGTTCAACTAAAAAACACTTCAACTAAAAAAAACGTGATCGAAATAAATTCATTACTGTTGTATAATAAAATCAAATTTTACCTTTCTAAATATAAAACAAACAAAAAATTTCTTTATCTTTCTCACGAAACCATCTGGTGGCGAAACGGAGTTCGTCGGGTTTGCTAGTAGTCTTATAGATGTAAATGTGAATCGTCCTAAAATATTATTTATATTCTCTAAAATATTTAGAGTATATATCACATCTTTCGTCAATGTATTTTATAGCCAGTTGTTTTGGTGCATCAGCTTAACAATATTTTTTAAATTATAGTATTAGTCAATTTAAACCTATAAATCAGAAGTGTCTACAGTTTTGTACCTTTTGGCTTTCCATCCGTATATACGAGTATCCATTCCACCGTTTCGGCGGACAGATTAGATTTATACGTGTCCGAGCCGCCTGGTTGTGTGAAACCTGGAACAGATAATGGAGGCCACTTGGCCAACATTCGAATGTCCGACCGCACGCTATGTGTTTTCTCCGGTCTGAACTCATCAGCTTGGCGAAGAACAAGAAACCCTTGTTACCGCACATTACCATATCCAGACTCGTGAAAACGCCAGTTTTGGCTCATGGTCCACAGAACACTTGATGTATGGCCTCCGGACGATAATAAAATACCGTGTTCGTTTTAAACTTTTTATAATCGCTCGTTAGTTTGTATAAAAAACTAGGCTTCATACGAGCTATTTATAGCGTAAAGTTTTTTTGGCTTTGAACTGGGATATTAAATTGTTTGTATATTTTATACGCATATTAAAAATAACAAATAATTCATACCGACTATACATTTAAATTTTGTATAAATATAAATTACAGCTAATAATTTTGAGATTCATTCAGGCAGAGCTATTAAGTTCTTCATATCTTGACACGTAAACTCCTCTCTAGTGCTCAGAATCTCTTAATTAAATTCCAAAAATTTGCATTACTAATTTCGTAACTCCTTCTACACGTACGTACACTTCTCTAGCTTTGTGCGCTATGAGCGTATAGGCACTATGCATAAAGTATCTCCGCAGAAGAGAAAGTACTAAAGAGCAGAGTTGAGCCACATACAATATGGAAATCATATTCAATTTCATGGTCTTCTGCAGGCTTTGTTTAATTTTAATGTGATTTCAATTGAAATTGAAAATAATGCAATCAAATCGCGGAATACATGCATATACAAGACTTCAATTACGTTGCGCCTCGAATGGGATTCACATAATAATAATAAATAGTAGAGTGCCCGAAGGCAAGTCCCATGGTATGGGAGCACCACAAGTGAATGATTCTGTTTCCCATCCTTGTTCATTATTCTTATTATCATTTTATCAGCTTTTTATTGATTTTTTATCCATTTTCTTCTACAAACTTCTGCTTTCATGTTTCCTTGCCTTCTGCTTTGGCTTTCAGTTTCCTGTACTTTCTCTTCTTGCGTAAGACATCAACCATCCACATTCTTCTTCTTCCCTATCATTTCTATTTTCCTATTTTTCCGTTTTCTATTTTACTATCCAAGACGTCGTGTAAAAGGCACTCTTCTTGCAGAATGGGCATGATCGAGTTTCCTTTTCTTTTAATGTTCATGCTCAGTAAAGTTATTTCCTTGGCGTCTCTTCTCAGAACTTCTTCATTGGTTTGATAGTTTTTCCTTTCTTAGAATCCATGTATCTGATCCGTAAAGAGCCGGAAATACAAAAGTTCTAAACCAGAAAAGTAACAACGGAAGAAAACTGAGGGGTTTGATACATTTCCGTTTATTTCCTGATAGCGTAGAATTATGGTTACTAGTTACACATATTTGCTATGATTGCTATATAAATGTATAATTTGAAAATTTCCAAAAAAATGTCATCCGAATCGTCGTCAAATAAATATTGAAATTAATTAAATATTTGGAACTTCAGTCAAACATTCAAAGAATAAATAAACAAAAAACACATTGTAATTTACCATTCGATAATGTAAAATTTTAATAATGTTATATGAAATTTTACAAGAAATATATGATACATGTTATATAACAGTTTTTGTCAAATGTACAAAACAACTGATTTATTATAATCGACATATCAAAGATCGGATACATCTGTCACCTAATCCCTTTGACAAACCATTTATGGATACCTTTAGGGCGTCGTACAGCATTAGCAGACAGTTAGGTACTAATCCTAATTTGCTTCGTTTAATTCATTGAAGTTACCGAAACGAATCGACACTGCCCATAGAGTCCATCTCCGCGGTCAGTTTATCCTCACAAAGTCGACCCCGGATATTTATATCCGACACAAATCATCATATGCAAATGAGAATGTAGTCAACACACACGAAAGCGAATTGTGCGCCGGTACAACGCATTGTGTCCGACCCTCCCGGCTCGTGTTAGCCTGTAACGGCATTAGACCGTTAGCTGTGTGTGGACACCGGCGGTCCACCGAACGAGCGGCAGCGACGGCCGCAGAATGCGCGCTACCATAGACGCATTATTGCGAGTTTTGCATAATTGATTAACACGGAATAACGTAAAGCCGTGTTGACCGTACTCGTACTCCTGGACACTGCAAACGTTTCGTTTGTCGGTCGAAGGCCCTCGTTAGTTGATCACATGTTTACTGTCTGAACAGAAACGCCTACAGACATGTTTGATATTTCACTATAATCGACTGATTGTTAACGCATATGCTCTTAAATTTAAATACAAATCTACTTGTGCGGTGTTCAAACTTCATTAGCACTGACTGAAAAAACTTCAATTATTAAATGAAGTATATGTGAGTTCCGGGCGCTTGAAAACACCAGATATTTTTTGATTGGAGGAAAAAGAATCACCACCATAAAGTACGCTGATATCGAAAGTGGTGATATCGAAAATCAAAACCGAGTTGCAAAACATGATGAACAGAATAGTCGAAGTAGGCAAAATCAACATCGACAAATCAAAAGTAATGAGAATTTCGAAATGAGATGAGCCCATGAGAGCAACGGTAGGAATTCCAGAATTGGAAGACGTGGATAACTTTAAGTGTTTGGGAAGCATCCTGACCACAGATGAATATTGCACGAGAGAGATAAGGGCAAGGATTGCAATGCCAAAGCGGCATTCACGAAGAAGAGCATGGCTCTTTACGGATCAGATACATGGATTCTAAGAAAGGAAAAACTATCAGGTTTTGAATAGGATACGTGAATATAATTCTTAAGTATACGTTATTTAATTGTTTTGTAAGATGTATTGTTATTTTTAATTTGGTTTCAAAAGTCTTCTTATATAACCTCTATATAATCTTATATGTGGGTGGGGTAAAAAGTACCAACTAAACCTTTGTACTGGCAACGGTGTGAACAATAAGATCACGAATAAAAAATAAATGAAATTAAAAGAAATTTTACAAGAGATAAATTGATAGTTATTCGACCATCGTTGATGAACATTTCTTTCGAAATATCAGTTCAAAGTTATATACAATGAAATATTTGTGAAAATCATCCCATTTTTATTTCACATTAGTTAAATAATGCAACAAGTAAAATTTCTTTAAAATTGAGAAAAAAACGTTGGATGTATTTTCTTACCCTGTCCACGAGACAAAAAACAAATTTTAGAAAAATAGTGAAAAAAACATCTAACTATAATTAGGAGTTAAATCGAAATACTGAACATAGTTCGATAGTTGTTTGTTTGATACATTTATTATGTTGTCAAGTGGTTCATTTAGTTTAAACAGTATGAATACTGAAAGTAGACATCGACATTTGTGCCAATGTAATTCAATAAATATATTTTAAAAATAATATTTCATGCTTCGCTGGTCATAAGCAAAAGTTTTGAGTTTCTGTTGAAATTCTGGTCGTGACGGTATCACAATACTTTAAGACGTTCAACATACCGGAACCAGTACTGAAAGCGGTTGTCAAGATCAGAATTGATTGATTGATTATTATCTCTAAACTTCGGAATCTTTTTTAGAGTCCATTGTTTCTTATATTTAAGCGACGCAGATATAGGCGCTCCCATCAGATCATGAACATATAATTATTTTTTACTAAAAGACTGCGTAGTGAGATATACGAGTATACATGTACGTTATTATACATGTTAAAATATTTATCCGCTTAAATAGTCTTATCAAACATATAACTTTAATATCGTACAAAGTACACGTGCATATTGGTTAACGTTAATCTCAAACATGAAGTATCTATCTTTCCAATTTCACTCAATATTTCCGACTCGTGTTTTATATTTAACAACCGGCTTATGTTTCCTCTTAGGTCCTAATTCATATTATAATAATCGACCTGTGCTTCATATAATTCCATACGAGTGTCCAAACAGAAACGCGAGCCTCGTGCTCACCGCGTATCCATATCACCCTCAGCAGCGGCGCTTGTTTGTTGTGCACACAGGTATAATATTTCAGGCCCGAATCCTAATGACGGCAACCGGCAGCGCGACGTCGACTCTAGGTCAGTATCGCTAATGATTGACATCGAACCGCGTTTATACTCACGCTTGTATGACGTCGTTAGTAGCGCGGAAGGGCGGATAGTTTTGCTTCAAAGGACCCACTAAAGCTCGTTGTTCCGCTCCGTTGGAGCTTTGGAGGTGGCGAGCTTGTCGAATCGACAAATTTAATTGATCAAATACCTTGATATAATTATTTGCGCTCGAATTAAAAAAATCTGGGTATTTACGAGTTGAATGATTTTAGTGATGGTTTTGGGAAAAATTGTTTGTTATAAAAATGCTTTTAAAATGCAATTTATTAAAGAGAGTTAATTTTGAGAATATAACTAAACTTTTGTTCATATTTATACTTATAATAATTGGAATTTCAGAATTAATTCTATTTAGTCATGTGAGTTATTCATCTAAAGATTTATACTTTAAATACTGACCATTTTCCAATATAGTAACATAATCGTCAGACAGTATATTCAAACACAAAATTAACTAGATTTTAATTTTTAAGTTTGCTTGGTAATACTAATTACTTGAGGGAGAATTCTGGTTTAGATGCATGAATTTTCTGCGATTTTTGGAAAGCCAGAAAAAAAATTCTAATATATTTTTTTAAAACATATTAATTCAAGTTTCCTGAAAATAGTAAAAAAATTGAAAAAGACAGTTTTGGCAAGAACATATAGGAAGGAAACAACGTTATCGTGCTAAAACAGCTGTATCTTCAAATGTAAATTAAATTAAAAAAAATATTTTTTTTTTCAAATTCTAAGCCAGACTTCTAGTAAAACTTCATTAAAGTGTAAGTATATAGTAAAGTATTATTAGTATTTATTTAAAGTATACTTTAAATAAAATATCTTATATATCTATATATATGATATTTTATTTAAAGATGTACTCATATAAAATATATCATTCAATAATTTATCAAATATTCCACATAATTTTGTGATTCTAGAACAATAACCCTGTCTCGAGAGCTTCGGGTAGAAAGTTTTTATTTATTTTAGTTTTCCGAGCTTCTTGCGTTGCATGACATTATGTGCAAGAGTGTGGTGAAACGAAGCGCAGTTTATCAACAACAAAATTGCTTTGTCATCAAAATTTTATGGATGATGGAACACATCTAATATATAAATCTTTCCCATTGAACGCTTTTGTCTACAGCTGAGTATTAAGAAAAACAATTTTGTTTAATGTAAATGCAATTTTTCGTATAGTTTTTTTATTCAAATAGATTAAATCATATTGGTGGGACATTATTTGAACTATTAGTATGTAAATGCATCTTTCGTATTTGTTTGTAACATTAATTTATTTTGTAAAGAAAAATCTATTTTAATAGCAATAAATCTGTAAATTATTGGTTTATCGTGGTTTTTGAATATTCGTTCTACTGAAAGTTCAGAAACAAGATCGGTGTTAAAAGTCGAGAATATTTTGATAATAAATTAATATTTTTTATTGTTTTATTTTCTAAAAACTTTATATGGCAAAACATTTCTACATAGCTTTTGTTTATAAAATTACTTTATAATTTAAATTATCTCTGCTTTGTCATTGTTTGTAGCAATTATCTATAATTAGTTGGTAACATTCCGTTGTAATTGCATTGTAATAGAAATTGCGAATTCAAAATTTTAACTAAATTTGTTTCATTACCGTTGCACGAGATGTTTCAACTATACGCTTTCGCTGTGAAATGCGTGTTCTGTAATTCGATTTCGTTAATATGATTTAGTTTTTTTGAAAAAAAAAAACATTTGCATTATTGCAGAGCTCGCCACGGTCATACGATCTCACGCCGCTCGCGTCAGCTGTCCGTTTTGTTCCAGCCATCGTAATTATTTATAATTGGAAAAGAGATATTTTATTTCGAGCGCAATTACTCTACCCTCTACCCTACCCCTCGGTAGAGAGATGCGCTTGTGACTGATCGCGCGGGGTTGAACTGCAATGGGTTTCGTATTTTGTTTTGTGAAACTCTATTAGAGATAATTTTTATTCAGCCGTCAAGGTAGAACGCACAAAATCGTAATTATATTATATGCACTATGTGATATTTAAAATATAATTGTATAGTTGGATTAACGAACGCGGTCATATATTAAATTTTTTTTTGAAACATACATTAGATTGAAACTCTAGTCAAATTAAGTGGGTACTTTCATTTTTTTATAATTATCGTAACTAGTTGAATATATGGTGATTATAAATTTTTCACACGGATTTATATTTTTATTTATAATTATATTATACACCTGCAAATTTTTGATTATTCTTTTATGTCGGCACTGATTTCATAAAATTTGATAGTAGTAATAAGATGGCGTTTATTAATCACGTGAGGTTTTTAGAGGGAGGGGTATAGTGAGATATCAAGTGTATTTATTTTTAACTGATTTTTATAGTTTAAATCAAACATTTTCAAAAAAATCTAATATTTTACAGTTTTTTTACGTAAATAAAAAGGCACTTGATGTTTGGTGCGGGAGGGGGGTCTAATTTTAAATATCACTACGTATGAGGGGGAGGGGTGTCCAAATATCCTTAAAAAGTCGCTCACGTGATTAATGGACGCGCCCAAAGATCGTGATGCTTCTGCGACATCTATAATTATAAATTATGTATAGAAGTTTATAACTATGTTAAGAATCGTTTCAAGTTGCGGGTTTGTTGTAGCCTTCAACATTATGCAAAAGACTACTGAAATATAGTGCTAAATATCACTAGCTTTAAAAATCATGATTCTATATTAAAATAAAATATTGATTGAGATTTTTACATAAATATCATCAGTATATTCTTAACTTTCCGTAGGAGAAGTTACAATAATCGCAAAAAAATCGAAAATGATTTTATTTTTTATTTTTTTACATTTTGATGTTATATTAACATTTTGGCGTATCTTAGAAAAAATGGATTGAGTTGTATATGTGTATGTGTAGTATGTATGTACGTTGAGAAATAAATTTTTGTCGTTGAGATGTATGTACGTTTGAAAACAAATTTTTGTCACGGTTTTGAGAGCAGGAATTAACTGATTTGGCTGATTCAAAACATTCGGTTCTTAGTGATAGGGAGATGTATTGATAAGTTTTTGTCAAAGACAGTGCCATTTCCCACTAGTTTCTACTATATATTATGTGACTTTTGCAATATTCACTCATCAGAGAGCATTTGGTGCAAAACAATATTTGTAATTTAGCTGTAAGTATAAATTAGTAATAGAATATTGGTCTTGGGGTTTGATCTTGAGAACTTCTCATCTCTGGGAAGAATATATCAAAGTTAATATTTGATAAATACTATGAAATTTAATATTTGTGTATGTAACTAGCTGAATCTATTGGATCCATTGAACCGAATTTGTTAGATTTCTGTGTAATGTTGTAGATGCAAGTTTTCTGAATATTGTTGAAATGACCAAGTTAATATTTAATAAATATTAGGAAATGTAATCATTGAATCCCTTTGCAACGAACTGAATTTTTTGGATCCATCGAAATCAATTTTTTAGATCTCTCTGTATAGCTGTAGATGCAAATTATATGAAAATATTATTGAAAAGTGATTAGAGATTAATGTTTAATAAATACTATGAAATGTATTCATTGAATCTGTTTATATTAAACTAAATCTATTGTATCCATTAAAACCATTTTTTAGATTTCTTTGTAGTGCTATAGATGCAAGTTATCTGAAAATATTATTAAAGAGGCGACTTTTTAGATGTTTTTAAAATGTTTTTATTTTGAGATAACTACCTGAAACGTCAATCATACATTACACCAAGAATCATTTCACCGTGCTTCCAATTTTGTGCGTGAATCCGCTAATATCGATGGATTATGAACATCCCTATTCATAACCCGTCGGTTTGCACACGCTGATATGAGCTTTTCTAAGCCCCTCGCCGGCAGGGACCCTCATTAGTGCCGCGTGCAATTAAATATCGGTGTACGGCGCGAGATAGTACGTTCCTACCGAACGTAACGTTATAATATGTGCGTGAGTTTGCGGTTCATGTATTTACGTGGGCGTGCATTTAATTAAATATATTTTTAACAACATTGTCATAAACGGCGGCAATATATTACGAGTCGCATGTCCTCCGGATTTGTTTTATGCGATGCTTTTATTTGATTATGTGATTCATGATGAGTTCGGGGACGCAGCCATATTTTATTTTAGTTTCAATTCGGGAAACACATTTGACTGGCGATATTAATGTTTTTTTACAATGTTCAATAGACTCGTCGCGTCGCGTCGGTCGGACATATAACCAAACAACACATGACGGTAACAATTTGCAGAAATATAATATAAAATAAAGATTTATTTGTGGATGCATGCTTATATATATGTAATTGTAAGATTTCCATTCAAATGTAAAATATAAGTTACATTCGTATAACAAAATGTTATAAAATTTTGGAATCTACTAAATATAAATATACATAATTTTCAGTTTGACATTTACCAATGCCCATTAAATTTTATATAAAAAAATGTATTTTTTCTATTCACATTCAAGTACGAATGTACACATGCGCACAAAGAAAGTGTAAACTGTTAATTGATGATCATTATGTCTCTAATTTCTAATGATCATTATGTCCCTAATTCACTAAATAAGAGGTTATGTGATGAATCAACACTTTGAAACATTTACTAAGTAGAGGTGAATTACAAAATGCAATCTCTAGTTCTCAAACAATTCAAATTTTATATGCCACCTATCTTGTTCTGTACACATCCGAAACAATCTGTATATAATCCGAAATTTATGACTTAATCAAATAACATTTTGACCTCGATCTGATCATTGAATTATTCTAAAATACGATTCCCGCTTTGAGAATAATGTTTGATTAAACTTTATAATTAGATTTAATTCGTTCTAAAATGCTTAGTCCCATAACCATATTTTCGTATGGTATAATGCTTCGCGATCGTTGAAAATCCTGCGATATTCTCGTAGTACAACGGTATTACGGCAATGACTCAGAATTATTCCGGATTACTCCAATATTGCACTTACACAAACGAATACCTGTTTATGAATACAAATATCCTTTGAAACACTACGTGAAAACAATTGTAGGAAACATCATATTTTTGCGCAAACTGGAAATACAAGGTAAAAAATTTAATTAATTTTTCTCAATAATAAATATTTTTTAATCAATTTGAAGTAACTTTTTAATAATAGTTTAGACTAATTTCGTCATATTAATTATTTATAGATTTTCTGAATTTTTATAAATGTTTGTAAGCTGTTTTTTTTTTAAATCAATCGAAATCCGGAGAAAACATGTACTTATGGTTACTTAAGTTTTTGATACTTTTCCAATAATTTTACTATTTGTTTCATGGCAATATTTTATTCTTATTATTATCCATTGTGTACGTTTCACATATATTTTTGAACACACATATAATATTTTATGTAATTCTTCCTTGGGTTTACACCTGCGCATTTGGGACATTGTATTATTTGCACTTATTGTTATTTATTTGCACATTGTTTCGCGCGTATTTTTCGAATGGCGTTTTTATGCAAATAATATAAATCATATTGGTGCGGGATTATTTGAATTATTTCGTCACGTTGTCGCTGGCGGTAACAACCCAGCATCCCGGCGCGGATTATGTTCTGCTTCGTGAAATATATGCGAGGCGGTCTCCATGTGAACGCGCGATTTTACACAAAACACCGCTAAAACACTATTAAAAAGTTTTGGGAACGAACTAGCGCTCAGTCTGTAGCGTCTCTCCGGCATTCTAACTCTGTATGTATGTACACCGTCTGATTGGATTCCTAACTTTTCTACAACTCGGCTATAAAATAGTGCGCGGACTGTTGCCACGTCGACGGGAAAACATTCATAAAATAGCTGTAATGTGGCTAAAAATAAATGAAGTAATAGATATCGGGTTTTCATTTATAAAACACTATCAAAAATTATGGTATACAGAAAATTAAATATGTTATCCAATGTTTTAGTACCAGCCTCTCATTTTTAAGTATTGTAAAAAGATACATTTAATATATATATATATATATATATATATATATATATATATATATATATATATTCATTCATATTGACCTACTAATATTAAAATTAATTCATTATATTCATATTGGCAGTTATCGTTTCAATACGCATGGTTTTTGCAGTCCGGTGGAGACGCCTTGTACTTTTTTGCACAAAATATTTCGCTGTTCATAATTGTTTTGGTTCATGTAATAACCAAATCAGAAATAAGACTTCATCTATGAATGTAAATATACTTTTAATAACTTTAATTTTATTGTCCTTTATTAAATGAATTCTATTTTATACTCAGAAAGCAACTGTTACCACTTTTAACGCTGGAATTAAGAAATAAATATAATTTTTTATGAAACATTCAACATAACTGTATATTTTCAGAAGATTTGTTACGTGTTGCTTGATGAGTTACTTCATTTTGCACCTATATCACGTTCTAAGTATGAGACGAAAGCTTCGGTTTTATACGGAAGCTTCATCACTTTAATTAGATATTTCTCAATTGTGAGTAATCCGATTCGTAGCCATGTCCCGCGGGTAGTTAGCTAAACTAAGTGCTTGCATAGCACACGATAGCGTGCACAACGAAAACATATCACTTGCACTAATGAAGCGAATACGCATTAACAACTTTAAATCAACTGCACCGCGAGGTTCTAGTGAATTTGATATTGTGCAATGAGAAGCCGACGAGAAGCTAGAGAAATCTATGCACTGAATAAGATGGATTGATTTAATCTGAATTCTAATTTACTTACTAGATTTTGGCTATCTCAAAAATTTAATATACAATAATTTCACAATAACTCAAACATAGATGATATCTTTCATTTTAGTATAATACATGATATGACTATTTTTTAGTTGATTTCACTTTACTTTTACATTAATATAGTTTATCTAAATATTATTTGGTGCTGCTCATAAATTCTCACAAATCTCTAAATACTTTACCTACTATTGTGACAAGAAGACTTTATAATTAAACGCTGTCGTAGAAATACATCTGTTCGTCGATTTAAACACGTGTTGTAAATGTGTCGCATACCTCCACACCGCGTATCATCTGTTACAAGTCACTCGGGACTGCATTTAATGCGTTTCTTAGAGACCTCCTCATTTGTCTTCGATTTTGCAATTAGATTTTCCATCAGTAGAAAGTAAATATTGATGCTAGAGGAAATGCCATTAAGTTCAACATCTTGTAATTGATAGCGATTAAAAACTTTTGCATTAACTGCTATTAGAACAAGGTTTATGTCTGAGAGTACGAAATAAACGATATGGAACATTTGATTATACGACATCGAGAAGTCGTTGAACCGCTGAAATGCTCTGACTTATGGGAATTAATGACCGGGATATATTACGGATAGTTGGAGTTAAATGATTACTTCGAATAGGACAGGGATGATCGGAGTTCACTGGTTTTATAGGGAAATCAAAGTAATTAGAATTTAGATAAATTATTATAACATTATTGTATTGGGCCTATATGCTGCAAGGCTACAAGGTTTTCATATTAAGTCGTCAATCCAATTTTGTCTTTGTATAAAATAACAATATTTTTAAATAATGACGATAATTATTATTGGAACAGACTTTTAGTAGATAGTGAATCTACTAGGAGTAAATATAGAACAAAAGCAAAAAAAAAACAATACAAATTTTATAAATCAACTTAATAATCATTTATTGATTAATTGGTTGTTTGATTCAACATCACTCAACGTTTTCTTCTGTAAAAATATATCTTGTGTTTTGAAACTATATGCCTAGATATGATAATTTATCTAGAAGCGTTTGTCTACAATGGATTATTATTAGTCTAGTTTGAGGTCGTAACACCCGACACCCCATCAACAACTAACGCTCTCAGGCATTCAATGTGATTACTCTAATTGCCAAGAGCCACTGGTAATGAGCGACCTAGATCTGCATTTGCTAATGGTCTTTGCCTTTCTCACATAATATGCATCTGTTTGTCTATGTATTTGCAAAATATACACCCGAATGGTAAACATTTTATAATCATATTTCTAAAAAAATATTGATAAATAATTATATTTAATTAATCTTATTGTATAATGAACAATAATGGTAGTACTGCCCTAGGGCAGGTCTGCGAGCTGGGTATTGATATAATATAGTATTGATTTTGTATAATATCCAAATTGGTCTTTATGTATAATACTAATTGTATTCTCTTTTTTTTTCAGGTAAGTAACATGCATGAACAGATCGATTCTAGTGGTTAGTCCAGTTGTCAGTAAGTTATCTTAAATATTTTTTCTCAAGAATTTGTACTCTATCATGATATTAATTCTTGATTTATTTAATCCCAAGAGTTGAATTGAAACCTTGTGATCTCAATAGCAAATTGTGTGAATCTATTAAAATAAAAAATAGATATAATTGTATTGGTCAATATATTATAATTGACCATTACATACAAATTCAGATTATGTACGAATGATATCAAGAGATTAATCGAACATAAAAATTTAAATGACATAATGTCTTGTAGAATATACAAATTAATAAATTTCACAAATGATTACTATCAAGAAAGACTTAGAAATTAATATTTACCGCTAGATCAGGAAGACTCTGTATTATTAAATAATTTTTTTCTCAACTATTAGAAAAGTGATATTCAAACGAAATCCTCAGTAGTAGTTTGCAACTCTATAGCATTCTTGCACATCGACGAGAATTATATAATGCGGTTGATAGTAATATTTTATCGAACAATATGATATTTCATAGGCAGATGCCGAGGTAACTTTTCTTTTGCTATTTGTTCAACAATTTTATTGTACTATATAGAACCATCGTGGTCCCGCTCCATTGTGTTGAAAATAGCTTTTCTACGAACATGATAATGCTTCTGAAGAATTCCCCGAGTTTGCGGAGTAGTTCATTCGAATATTCAAGAAAACTTAAATTGAAATACCATTTATTACACGGCGCTGAGAACGCGATTCTGGAATTACATATGGGATTGTATTGTCGTTCCTTTTTGCACGGGACGTCGCGTTTCGAATATATTTTATTACTTTTTTTGCAACACATTTTCGTATTTCGTATTTCGTATTCATGTCGGACTTACTTGTTGCTTTTGTTGGATGTTTTAATCGTTTGGTTTGTGCACCACTCAGAGAAATTATTAATAAAAAATACTTACTTTATTTTTTTTATTTGTTTAAACAGCAATCCCACAGTTGTTCATGTCAACCTAAACAGTTGTTCCATATATATTTGATGATTTTTTATTATTACAATTTCTGTAATATTGATGAATTTTTATTGGAGCAGCATTGTAGGGCAAAGGCTAATTTCACTTGGAATCATATTGCTATCTATATTACCTACTGAAAACCGATTATTTTATTTAATGTGTAAATCAGTTATTTTCCTTCGATATTTTTCTACTTTATTACATTTTAGTTTTCAATAGACGTAGAACACCAGAAAATGTTTTCGCTTTAAGTTTGAATATATTATACTGCGCGTCGACAGTCTTGTATTGTTTTTGTACGAATATAGAACAGAATTTGATCAATCCCATAGTACGTGACAAAAATCGAAAAGCCACCGTTTGCATGCAAAATGTTTTCACACATTTTCAACGTTTGTTTATTTTCTGTATTCGTCGAATGCTCTGCTAACTCCAGATTCACAAGGAATTTTCGTGTTATTCAGAAAGTAAAGATTTTATTGTATAATAACCAGAATTAAATTTGTCCTTGACAGTGTTATAATCCGATTTGTTTTACTAATTTTGCTAAACAATAATGAGTTTATATAACTTTGATTTCGCAAAAGTTGTTTTGATTTTTGACATGGGCATGACGATTGTTTGTTTTCATAGGTTTTGTTATTCGTGTACTTTTGTGACATCTTGCAAGGAAACATTTTTAACTCAAATTGCAAACTCCGGCGTGTCTTCTGTCATATATATGTTATGAGGTTGTTCCCCTCGAAGATATTCACAAACTAAACGTACTAACGTCATGTTTACTCTCATGTTCGTAATCGCATTTTTTCGTGTTTTGCCGGCACAAAACCACATAGCCCGCGGTTACGTAGGCGTATTCCGCTTGCCTTACCTGGTAGGCTTTCTTGAACGGTGCGGCGTATTTAAAATACTTAAACCTATCTAGTAAAATCTATTTACTCGGAATAACTGTTCCTATACGTCTTCTTGTTCATATATCAAAATTAATTATTTTTATATAGGATGCGTAAATAATATGAAAATTTACTTCTATCCTTCACTTTTTCGTTTCTATATTTGATGTTTAAAAGTAATATGTAGGCTAATTTTTAACTTCCGCTCGTTCTGGCGATGTATGGTTTTTATTTTACCTCATATATGAATGCATAAATCATATGTGAGCGAATATGGAGAAATATAAGATAGAAGAATATAAAATGTACTTTAATAAATTATTTAGTCGCTGCTAACATTTTGTGAGAAATGTTAAGAAACCTTACGAGTTTCAGTAACCGTAGCGCTCGCATCGAGCGATGTGAAGTCGTGTGCTACGTCTGAAGTACGTGATCAGATTTTATATAGATCGGTGTTTCCTAAAATTTTGATGCGATATATCGATGCTTTATTTCCTACCATTTGTCTTGTTGAAAAGGTAATATTATGATCATGCAATTTTTTGCCAAAATATTCAAGGTTATGAATGCAAAATGAAACTATTTTTTTCGATTTATTGTTTTTTTATCGGATCAATTTTTTATCAATCATTTCATTTTGTTAAACATTAGCTATTTATTATTTATTCAAATGTATAACTCAATGTAATTTTAATTTAAAAATTGAAGTTTGTGGTATCTCTTGGGCCTACATATATTAATTTCTTCTCGATGTTTCCAGAAATATCGTTTTGACATTGCCACTTATTATTACGTACGTATTTTTTTTTTAAATTCATAACTGTTAAAATCTATAGAAATTACCAATAATATTTCTTATGGTAATAACATGGCTGAAAATCGACTATAAAACCCAAACCTAATATTATATTTATTTACAAAATATTAATGATGTTGATATAAAAAATCGTAATTATTAACTATTTTTCGGGAAAGAAACATATATCAATATTTATTAATAGTTAATATATGGTATTTATATTTACATAAATATAAATACCATATAAAATAAAGACTCAGATTATAATGAAATAAATGGATTTTTTGAATTGAATTGAAAATGAAATTTTTTATATATCTTTACGTTTCAAAGGTTTTTGAACATTTTGGCATACCTTAGAAAAAATGGATGTATTTGAAAAAAATTGAAAGTGTGTGTGTGTGCGGATACAAATTTTTGTCGATGCTTTTGGGAACACCGATCAACCGATATGAATAATTCAAAAAACATTCGATTCGTATTGATAAGGAGACGTGCTGATTAGTTTTTGGTAAAGACATGTCTAGCCGTTTCGAAGATACGAGGCAAAAAGTGGCAAAAACGGTTCAGTTTTTGAGGCGACGGAGCACCCGATTCGAATGACTCAAAAAACATTTTATTTGCATTGACGGAATGATGAATTGGTTAAATTTTTGGGTAGGAAGGTCCACCGGGTTCGGAGATACAGAGCAAAATGTAAAAATATATATATTTAGCGGTCTAAAATTATCATTAGACTAATTCTCATTAAATTATCAGATATTATATAGATATTTTAATAACAAATTTTGTTACATTTTTTTAAGTTCCGTACCAAGATTTTTAATTGGTAAAGTTCACTTATACGGTTCAAACAAATTTCAAAATCTTCTGTATTTTTTTTTCAAAATTTTCAAAAATATGTAAAGTTTTGCTATACTTTTTACTTCAAATATAAATTTAAACTTCAGTTTAAAACTGTATATATTTCATATGCGTTATTCTACTCGTAAGAAATATTCTTCAAATGGATTCTTTAAGTATTTTGTATTTATTTATATTTATATTTATTTATTTATATTTATATTTATATTTATATTTATACAACACAATTGTACAATTAATGATAATAGATATTAATGGTACATAACCTAAATTAATAGATAATAATACATACTATATTAAATGAAATATAATTTAAAAAAAACAAATGTTCACTTCAAATCTTCAAATTTTCACAGAATAATTTACTGAAAGTAAATTCCTTCTTGATGTAAACAGTTTCAAGTGTTTTGAGTAATGGGTTTGTCACTGTGTAACGAACAAATATATAGTAAATATAATCTATTTGAAAACATCTAAAATAATTGTTATTAATTTGTGATCAAAATTTATTAATTTTTTTGCTCGAATATTTAATTGTGGTACGAGAAGTTCTAGCAATTTGCCTTGAGGCACGATGCCATGCATCACTAGTTGTCAATTATTATTCGGAAAAGAAACTTATCAATATTTATTAATAGATTATTTATTTATTTATATTTATTTATTTCAGCCTAATGGCCTAGAAATACATCATTATATTAAGTCACAATAATACCTTAAACCTACTTTACGTACAAAAAATAAACAGAAAAATCTTATTTACTAATAGCTAACATATGGTATTTATTTTTAATTATTAATAATTATATTTAATATTTATTAATAGTTAATATATGGTATTTATTTTTAATTTAATTGATTTTGAATTTATTTTTTGCCATCGTGTAAAATTTTGAAAGTCGCTGAATATTATATGGAAAGACGTGTAAAGAGGTCTGAAGGAGGATGCTCGCGCCGCCCTCTTGCCGCCTTCTCGCCGTCCTCGCCGTCTTCTCTCAACAGCCGAGCCGCGAGCTAACATCGTTAACATCCGTGATGTGACACTGTACAGTATTTATACATCTCGCAAGTAAAACCTCCCTCGCGCGGGCGTCAAATATTTACTTGTATGCGTCTATAGGAAAGCTAATAGAAAATTAGACGCCGTTGTAGCAAATGTGCTGTAATTGTGTTATATATCTCATTGGCGCACGTTTCTGCAGAAAACACAAGCCCACGCGCGATATATGTACGTGAGAACAAAAGTGAGATGTTAGACAAACTACAAGACTAAAGATATTATGCTGAGGTCACATAAGAAATACTTATTGTGTCGCTGTAAATGAATTAGATATCACAGGGCGTGGAGTGCTAACGTAGTTCATTAAGATGATGTATCAATTCATGACGAAATACAAAGCGGTTCGTTAGACTTACAAAGAGATTTAATTTATATGAACCATTTGGTGAAAGGGCATTACGTGGTTATATAAAAAATGTTCACTTGGGTTTTGCTTTGTAGAATCATTAGTTTGCTAACAGATAATTCAAATGTCTAATATCGACATAAACTTATAGTTATGGTTAGTAGATATGCCAATTACACAGGCCCACAAAATAAGAAAATTTTGTCGGTATTGAGTGTGAGACATATGTTTACCAATGTATCATTTTGCGCTGAATACGAATCTAAAGGTATCAAAAACGCGGGTAAACTGCAAAAAACGAAGATAAATAAAAAACGACAAAATCTCCGATCTAGAAATTTTTCTACGACTTATAATTTCTCTTGTTTCCTGGCCCTTTCATCCTTAAATGATCTTTTCAACGGATTTTTGCATCCAGCAAAAATTTGCACACCCCTTTTCAGATAAATGCAAATATTTTTGATGATTATCTAGGGGCAATGTGTAGTAAATGCTTGCAATTTGACAAAAATTGTTGCAATGGTCAGTTTAAGAGAAAATGGTCAAGAAACGATAGAAATTTTAAGATTTTATAGTCATGTAGAATTTTTTTTAGATAGGATATTTAGTCGCTTTCTTATTTTATTTTTCGTTCTTTTGCAGTTTAACTTAAATATTGACTTTAATTTCATGTTCAGCGGTAAAAAATTTATTGGAAAACAGACATTTTTTATATTTTGAACCTGGGTTTTTTAATCCATCTTATATTATTTTCCAATGTTCATATAGATTTTACAAAACTCTTAGCTTTGAATTATTGAATATAATTATGTACATATATGCTTAACTTGAGGAGGTGTCAAAGTACCTAGTAGTACAAAATATTAAATATTTTTTTTAAATCAAGGTTTTTATTTAATTTTATTATATTTATAATCATTTATTTTATACAAATTTTATATTTTAAAATCATTTTTTCTATATGTAATATTTTCCAAATAAAGCCGGTATTTCATTTCCACTTCAATTGATATAATATTAAACCCAATTTGAATATTTAGCTTTATTGTGGCAAATAGTTCGTTTCACAAAACAGTTTTGCCAACAAATGCGATTGTTTCGAATTAATTCAAACAAATCATTTTTAGTGCTTTTTATTAGTGATTTACGAATTTTTATCTGCATTTATATGGAATATATCAAATTTTTGTTGTCTTAATGACATCCATTATTATCAGCGCCCATCGCGCTGCTTGTTGAAATATACATTTATAATATTTATTTACGGCATGACCTTTTTGTTTCGAGCCAGCGTTGTTTTCATATGTAAATATAATTTTGGATGAATAGAATAATAAAAACATCGTTTTCGGTAAACACTATTTCATTTAAATTATTTATTCGTATTTCATTCGTTCAGTATGTAACGAATATATTTTAGTGCGATTTTGTGGATTGCAATTGCGGTAATAAATTTTTTTGGTGTTATATTTATGAACTCTTTGTTATTTTATAACGTGAAAGAAATTTGATATAATTTAATAATTACAGTTGGTTCTCTGTATGAATTTTACTCAACTATATCCTATTACTTTTTTTTTATTTTTTAACAACAATATCCTATGAACTATTTGGTTCAATTCATTCACTCGCATACATACTTTCGCAGTCATGAATACACATATGAATATATATATATATATATATATATATATATATATATATATATATATATATTTTAATTTCATTTTCAATAGCAATCAGAATACATGACAATTCTATGAGCTATTTGGCTTATGTCTTTCACTCGCACACATACACCCACACTTTCAAACACACATATAAGTTTATCTGATAAATATTACATTCATTTTTTAGAGAATCACTTCAATAAGTGATTCTGCTATTCTGTTCACATAAAGTTTAAATATTTCTAAGGGTCCTAAGTTTTATCTTTGGGCAGCTTCTTCTTCAGTCTTTTTGAAGTAGGTGTCTCAAGAAGCTGACTGACTATAGAATTTGTATGATGTTCTAGTTTATGGAAATGTTTGACACTGTTGATTTGTATAATTTTGTTTATAAATTCATTATGAAGATCGTCGTGTAAGGTTTTATTGCTAACAAACCACGGAGCATCAGTAATCTGCCTCAATATTTTCGATTGGGCACGTTGCATAGCCCCATAATTCTATGCCATAAGACCATATTGGTTTTATTATTACCTTGCAAATCAGAAGTTTATTGTCAATGGATATGAAATTATTGCGCTAAATTTTAATATATCCATAGTTGTCAGTTGTCACTCCAATGGGTGATCCACCAACTCAGTTCATCTCTACAAAAATGTAGTAATGCTTAAAGCCTTGAATATTGTCTTTTGGAAACTTCTTTTCCAGCCTTCTTCAAAGTGTTCTGTTTACGTCTTTTTCTCAAGAAGTTGAGCAACTACAGAGTTAGTATGGTCTTCCAGTTTTAGGAAATGTTGAACACTGGTTAGCTTTATTTCGCTGTCTGTAAAGTCTATATTTAGATTGTCGTGTAAGGTCTTATTGCTGACGAACCAAGAACCAATCCTATTACTTGGTATTCATATGTAACTTCGAAAATCGATATTTTAAATTATTTCTTGAAATTACCTTTAAAGAACATTTTCTCTCTTTCTTCTCCGAGGGAATGTCTTAAATGATCCTATAGAGACCTTACCGAAGAGTTTGAAAGTTACCAGACAAAAATTAGTTCCCAACATATGTTTATTGTCGCAAAGGGTTCTCAGAGTTGACAAAATCGTTACTTCACGAAGGGTGAAATAATAGTTACATATCGAGTTTACGTTCTTCCTGTTCAGTTGTTAGCTACAGTACCTTAGCTGCAGCAACCCACGGCGTCGCGGATGGGCTGGATTAAATTTCACGGGGGCTGGTTCGCTCGTTACGGACGGCTGGACGCAAACGGGACCCTAGACTCGTTGACGACCCCCTGAGGGATTAAGAATTCCCTCACCGCGGTCTAAGGCAGGAGATGCTACTCGACGCGTCTGGATGCGCCAGGTGTCGCATCACCGGACTATCCGCTTTTCCGCCACGGAGGAGGGTGAATAAAGTCTGATAGTAGTATATTAAGAACGTAAATCTTGCGTAGTGATTTTGTGCATGCTGATATTAGGTAAATGATCATGTGGCTCTTAAGTTTCATAGACAAAGGGGACGGAATCGTATTACTTTAACCGAGTTGGTGGCTGTATCACATGCCGTTCTCGATTTAAATCACAACGGTTCTTGTCGTATATGTCATCTTTTGTGTTTTACTTTTTAAGATCGCGTTCTATATTAATAGTCCAGTCATTTAAGCTTAAATTAGGTGAGAATCTCGGAATTTGAAATATCCAGCTGTAATTCTGTAAATACTTGTAGGGCGTACCTACCATATGTAGGTTTTGAGACAACTTTTTAGTGTCATTATACAAGTATTTACAGGTTTACAGCTGGGTATCTCAAATTCCGAGGTGAACTTACTATAATACTATAGTAAGGAGGACTATAATACGCTATTTTGGTGAAAATAACTCAATATAATATATGACTTAAAATATAATATTTTAAAGTAAATGAGGCTATGACTAATTTAGGTAGTAGTTTTATGAAAAATATCTTGTAATTGTTACCAACATCTCTATAAAGCTGTTAATAGTTATCTGATTATTTTATGCAATTGATATTTCTGATAATCAATTTTAATCAGTAGAATACTTGAGCAATACCAATCAAATAATATTTACATATTTCTTTTTATAATATGTTTTATTAACTCTACGTAACCAACGTAACTTTCAGGTCACATTCAAAATTTTCTGATGTCCTACCAAATAATTACGGCCCTTCTCATGATATACAATTAAATCTAAATTCTATAACGTTGTCAAGATAACCAATGCCAATATTTATAGCTTTTACTAGGCTTTTCAATCTGAAATAACATTTTCATACACAAAAGTAGGAAAATTATAGGCCGCTGTGATTTGTATGCCACATAAATCCTTATTATAGAAATATTGGGAAAAATTTTGTTTTTTACTTGCATGCACGATTATAATTACTGGCTTTTGTTCCCCTTAATTTTTTGGATGTAAAACTAAAATTCGGATCATAGAGAGTTAAACAATAAAATACTTGAGCAATATCATTAAATAAAATTTACTCATTCCTTTTCATAATTTACTATATAGTTCATTAATATATTTAAATAAGTTCTGAATAACTGTTCAGAACTTATACATTGTACTCTATCATTGTGATATAAAATATTTGCTAACCAATTTTAATATTAATGACCATTGCTAGGCTTTTCAACCTGAAATAACATTTTTACGCAAAGAGCATTAAATAGGCTGCAGCGACTTGAGTCACATAATTGTATAATACCAAAAAATTGGTTTAAACATAAGTTGTTGTTCTTTATTTGCATATAATATCGGCTTATAGTTTCTGATTTTTTGTTTCCCTTTTTTTTATGTAAAACAAAAATTCTGATTATAGAGAATAAATTACTTGAATAAATTACTTGAATTAGAGGCAATAAATTACTTGAGCAATATCAATAAAATAAAATTTACATACTCCTTTTTATAAGATAATTAAATCATTAATATATTATAATAAGTTCCTAATAACTGTTCAGAACTCAAATATTGCGCCTTATCATTTTGATATAAAATATTGGTCCAATAGAATGAGTTACATGCTATTTATAAACCAAATATCTTTTTCCTCAATGAATTAATAGAGCAACATATCCAATTATATCAGAAAGGGTACAAAAAGCCATAAAACACCTTACTTGAAATATATGCCTTTCTTTTGAAATGAATAAGCAAACATCAATATAAGAATTTTGTTATATTTCTTTGAACCCCTGGAATTCCATCCCTATCGACGATTCAGATATTGTTTAGCATGGGATCACTGGAATGGAAAAGATTATACTAAATGCTTTATTGAACTCTATGTTGCGCTCATGAATGTTTGATGTCACATGTTTTGTGTCTTTGGTGTCCCACACGCAACCTGTGCGCGGCCATAAATCCGGGAGTCGTGTACGAAATGAGATATGGGGGGACATGGGAAGCGCTGTTACTGGCACGTGTTGATAAAGTTTTGCATAAAATTTTAATTTAATTTTATAATATTTTATTTTGCGAGATTTATGACTCTGGGGATTGTTTTACATAATTTGGTTCAGTTTGAAAATCAACTTTGATGAACCATGAAGGAATTAAATGTTGAAGTAATACAATTTTTATTTTTCTATACAAAATTGTTATCAAGAGACCACGTGTCTGCTTAGTTAATTTCTTTTTATCTACATGATGATTTATAAAACTCAACATAGTTCTGGATTAAATGAAAATGTTCCTTATCCGGAACTAAAGATCTCTTGTCCCTATAAAATAGTCCCATCAACGGGAATAGATTTAAGCATCGATACGGCGTATAATCAAGAACAACAATGTTATCCGATAGTTGTGCAGTTTGTTTGGAAACACCTGTGCAGAAAAACAATTTCTGTTGATCGAATCACCGTCGGTTCCGATTCAGTGCCAACTTTGTTTCATTGCGAAATTTACACTTGCGAAATCTAGAAAGGCAATAGTGCAATATAAAGTTGGACGTAGACTTATTGAGTTGAAGTTATTACAATATAATTTATAAGCATTATCTATTTAGAAATAACTTTTAGAAAATCTGTTGTTGGATTTGAGAGTTCTATTTTAAAAGCAATTTATCTTAATTGTTTTCCAAGAATGATGGATTTGCAAAATTTTGTTCTTTTGATTAGTGCAAGATATTTCAGCTCATCCTTTGAAGTCCGATTTATTAAAATTTATTGTATCATTTAAGACGAATATCATTTCACAACACTTCCTTACGTCTTGTAAGTGCCATAAATTTCATCACACATCAAGCGGTTTTGCCGCATTTATATTTGAACTCGCCGTAGACGGAGAGCTGATTTATTCTTTTTTTCATTTCTATATCTGGAACTCTCCTGCAGGCTAGTGGTTATAGCAATAGGATTTTAATCAGAATTTTTAATCAGAAGTTCTTGGTAATATTGATAACAATATATTTTCAAGAGACAATAACTTTTTGGAGCATTGCTGCCAAATAAAAATATCAGTATTACAAGAATTCGAATGATAAATTTATCACATAGAGACGGCAATATAGCTCATAGTACTCGTTTTGTTTTGATTGCTATTAAATATAAATATAAACAAAAAATTCAATTCTGAGATGTTTTCTGAAATATCTAAATGTTGTAGGAACATTTTTTAATTTTTTTTTATTTATTTCTTATAATCAATCTGAACCTTGGGTTCAATGAGGTTATTTGCTGACGGGTATAGGGCTTTTAGAAGTACTCCCAGTGGGGAATTTCCTTACGTAAATATATTGATTGTTAATTTATTAAATCTTGCGGCCACTTTCTTTTTAATCTTCTCATAAGAACTTGTTTTAGCAGGTCTTTTATTAGAGTGTTTGGGTGGTATGCGCTCTTTTGATGATATTTCGTACTTCTCTCTCCTTGAAAACTTCCTGTATATATTTGATGTTTAGGTCTCGATGAATTGTTTCGTTGGAGACATACTAGGGCGCGTTCACTATAGCTCGTAGAATTTTTGACTGTGCTCTTCGAATTGTTTTTATATTGGACGTGCTCGCACATGCCCATAGCTCGATACCGTATGTCCATATTGGTACAATGATGGCTTTATATATTAGGATCTTGTTCGCATATGACATCTTAGATCTTCTTCCAATTAACGAGTAAAGTTCACGAATTTTTTTGTCTATTTGCTTACGCTTTGTCCTGATATGGGTACTCCATGTGAGCCCTCTATCGAGGTGAAGTTGTAGGAACAAATTATGTAAAAAATTCAATTCTTTCACTAGCCACATTATTAGAATGTCACTTGCTACTTATAGCAGCTACAGATAGAAAAGTGTATTCATTATTTGTTGTTCGCATTTTTTTCCGATTTATCACACTTTTTCCTCTTGCTCCCTTTCCATGAAAAACCGTGTCCATATCATCGTTCCCAATCAGTCGTCAGGATGGCGTCGACGTGCATCAATTAACTGAAATCCAAAGTGATAATGAGCGGCTGGTACGCGGCCAATGGTCCGCTCGCTGTTGACGCCGCGTCTCGCGCCAAAATCGTTACTTCAAAGCAAATCTGGGTGATGGATCGTGAGTTCATGTTCACATGCTTTATGGAATGAAGAATGAAGGCAACGGTAAATTTGCAGAAGCTTAAACAACAACCTTTATATAGATAAAATACTTCAAGCAAAGGTTTTGTTTACTGAATGAATGGTGAAGATAAAATCTTGGAATTGCTTGGAGTTTCTTGATCGTTTGCCAACAATTCAATAATTGCGATTGTCAATTGATAGTTTATGGCTTTTACCATTAAACTGCGCGAATGCTAAGAATTGATTTAACGCTTCATTATACACCATTTATAACGATAATAATAATGATCGAAATGATTATACGATGAGAAAGTAATTGACAATACTGAAGATAAAAACACAATTATGAGATTGTGATACTAAAATACCTTCTTAAACAAAGACTTCTATACATAAGGTGCTTTAACGTAGACTTATGAGCAAAGGATTAAACAAAGACTTACGGAAATATCAAATTACGATTTTTCATTGATTCCTTTATTATATATATCTGTCGCAAATATGTTCCCTTTTATTAATTTTTTAAATTTTTTCTGAGTTCTCAATCAATTTTTTTGAATATTACTTTGTACGGTTTGGAATTAAAAGCCATATATCGCAAAAACACCAACTCGTAATAGATTTGTAATTGTAATTATATTAAATATTTCATTGTTATTGTTGTTTTTTTAATCAATATTATTAACATTAATAAAACAATCTGGTTTCTTTCTTACTGAAAAAATGTCAAGCTCGAATAAATTAGTTTTCCCAAAGTAATTTATATTTTAATTGGATGATGCGAATTTTATGAGAAATATAACTGAAATCTCACATTTCATTCTTAATAACACTTGTAAAAATTTTTTATGTATTATTACATTGTGTCTTAAGCTATTTTGACCCATTATTAATACCGCAATATTGCCTAATCCTAATATATGTCTGTTTCATGCATTTAATGGGCTTGGCGAATACATTCTGTCTTGTAGATATATTGCATTGCATATTTTTAATACAAGCTTACTGTAATCAATGATTTATCGCGTGCTAAATACGGAAAAAAAAATCTGGATAACAGGAAATACTTTTTCTGTATTAATATTTATTATATTGGAAACAAAATTTATTGTATTGCAATACACGTACATATATATAATCCTAAGATTAAATTGGCCGTTTAAATCGTTATCCATAGACATTTTTTAATTTGCATTTTACCACTATATGGAATATTTTCTGTGTGTTTTAAATAAAAATTGCCCAAATGGAAGTAACGATATGCACCCTAGCTGTTATTTTCGAGAGTAAATTGGCCAAAATCGTTTAGCATGTAATTGGCGTGCAACGCCAGCCAAAGATATTGTACTACAGTTGCGCAATTTTGAAGTAATGATTCGTGAAGCCGTGCCAAAAATAATCTGTCGTTCGCACTCGGCTGCACTAGGTATATTATAAGTTTAAACTATACGGGGAATTCTCAAACGTAAATTTATTTAGATAACCATGTAAGTTTATATCATTCCGCCACGAATGCTAATTTTCATATATTAGTAGTGCTAATTTAGTACTTATATATCTTCTGTATGATATGAAATTAATCAATGCAAGCGATTACTTCTAATGATAAATTAATTTATGTAATATTTTATTTGCAGGGAAGCTAGAACATTTTTTTTTCAAATTAATATATTTTGAGATCTAATGATTATATTTATATTAAATAAAGATGAATAGATGAAATAACTATTTCTATACCGGATCCAATAAAAATAATCTTATAACTGTTGCTCATCATTTTACAATTAATTATTTTCTAGGAAAAGTTCTATGTCACAAAATACCCCGTGTTTAGAGCTATTTTCTAACATCTTCCGGGGCAAGAAATAACGACAAAAAAACGGCAATAATACCTCTGATAATTTATTCATTGCTCATTTTTAAGAAAATTTACTTGTTAATAAATTGTTTTTAATAATCAATGTAAACTATGCTTAATGCACATAAAAATATGGTATATGTCTCCTGTCATAGAACTTTTTATCATAAATCAATTTAGCAGTCACAAAAATGGTTAAATATTATCATAGATTGATAAATGAGAAGCAAATTAAGATACATACAATTTAAAATTGAGCTAGTTATAGTAACGTCAAATTTTTTGGTAGTACAATTTTATATTACATTTTACACACAGTTTTGTATATTGGGTCGGCGGGACAATAGCTATGACAATATTATGCAGGACAGTTTACATGTTCAATTGCGTTAAAAATATGCATTTTAATTTCGTTCAAGATCTTATTGAAAAATGCCTGTTACTAGTTATTCCTGTTACATGAAGCCCCTAGGTCATCCCTTACTGAATATTTTCGAATAGTCTTTGAAATATTTTGGAATAGCTCAATTGAGGTCTAACATAATAAATAATATAACATTTTCATTTACTACTAATTTTATTAATAATTTATAACTTATAATATAATATATGGTTTAATTGATTGATGGTTTATTAAGCATGTTTCCATAAAAGATTAGAATCATTTTTAAATAACAAATGATATTATATATGAATTATTATTGCTATTTATCTTTTCTTGTTACTAAAACTATTTTAAAATCAGAATTTAATAACTGTACAAAAATTTATATCTGATCATAAAATAATAATCCTATGGGGAATAATAAAAGTCGAAATTAAAGTTTCAGAATCTTACCTATCATTTTCCCAAGCATTTCGCGGTCGCAGTGAGATAAAATAAAATGCATTACATAAATATTCCCAAGCTATATAGTTAACAATATTTATAATGCATCGAAGGAATACCGTGTGTGGTGAATATGTAATGCACTGTGCTATTAAAATTTAAGTGAAAATGCTAAATCATGTGTACATAACGCGGAAGCATTCGATAATGTTTTCTGGCTGCACTCTTGTGCGCACGCCGTACTGATATATTCGTAAACATCAGAATATTTTTGATTTATCATAAGCGTGCCGGCCGTTATATGAAACACTTTGAATTATTGAATATTATGTCATTTAAAATAAACCGATAAAACTACATTACACAATTTACTCGCCGAAGTCGGTAATTGATTATTGCGAAAAAAACAGAAGAGAGTGTTGACGGCTGGAATATATGATGCTTCGTTGATGATTGCATTTATAAATTGAATTTGATTTATTAAGAAAGCGATGATAGTGCTTCTTGTTGAAGTAAAACTTAGGCGCGACTAGGGTGTAAATCCGTACAAATGCAACGGAAGTGAGTTACGGCAATAGAGTCGATAAGATAAGAGTCTAGCCCTCGGTGATATTTCTATACGGGTCGAGTCAATGAATGTATGTTAATTTTAATTACATGATGAGTGTAGTTGCAAATATAATATTTGTTTAGGCGTTGTTTAACATAATCCGCTATATGAAGAAATATTAAAGAATTTATTAATCAGCAATTACTTCATTTCTCTAATGGAGGTTCATTTCAAAATGCTAATTATAATGGCAAATCGATCATGTCATATTTGAATATGACTTTAATTACATTGTTTTTAAATATTATACATATTTTTAATGCTATTATAAATATATAATTTTTAATATATCATTATATAAATGTGTATAATAGTTGACACTAATAAATGTGTTCATCACGAGTGTTACCATATTACTAATAAACATTATTCAAAATTGTTATATGATGTATTTATTTTTACTTCTATTTTATTCGAGAATTAGCTCTTAAATATGATTTTTAGTGAAAAAATACGCTTTTAGTGCATTATTGCAACAAAATTATACATATAATTTTAATTAAAACTAAATACATATATTTTATTCATTGGATTGTCGTAAACTAAAACTTTTATAACATTAGAACACCAAGTTAGTTCTGATTGCTATTGAAGAAATATCAGGAATTTGAATTAATACAATATTATTATTTCATATGAAAATATAGATTAAAAATAAGTTTCCAATCGAAAATAGGTCATTTTGAATACTGCGTTGATGAAAAATCTCACACTATTCTTTCCTAAATCGAGTTGGAGTTTAACTCAGCTCACTCACCTGCCCTAGGGCATTGTTACCCATAATAAGCTTAAATAACGATTCTATAAAGTATGTCAAATTTACTAAAGTATGGACAACTTACTAAGGCATTACTAATTTTGCGCTATCTACAAAAATTGCTAATATATCAACTGTTCATTTGAGATATTTTTAATTGATAACCTCTCACAAACAAAACCAAAACTAATTCGATATATCAATTTGCTCTCGAGCAGTATCCTCGCTTTTTCCTTTCATGTAACTTGTTTTGTACTCGATAGCGGAATATCCCCATATTAACTTTTTGATATGTGTAACAAACAGTTTTTTTTGTTCCGTTCGCTAGTCGAACCGATCACATGATTACAGCGGCAATGCTCAATCATCCCAGTAAATCAGACATCACGTCGACTCACGCCCTATGACGTAGGCAAAAACTTTGCCCGAGCTGGATATATTACCCTGGTTTTGATTAATTATTAAACCTGGACAAAATAGCCGCCTTCATGGAACTCACACCATTTTGCAATACGATGACTGTGCGGGATTTTTTCAACCCGGAAACTCGAACTAACCATGCGTCTCGTGTGACAAACTGCTACAGTGATTTACATGTACATTTCGGGACATTATCTGAAAAGCTGAATTATTTCGGCTATAAACTGTGATTGAAATCAGATGAAATATTTCGAAATAGCGGTTTTAAAATACATACAGATTTCATCATTTTTGATAAACTATGAGAAAAATGATATAATTTAATATTTAGAAGTTTCCTTTTAAAATGCCATGCTATTGAGAAATATCGTCATAGCACTCTATAAACTCTTATTTCTAATGCTGCTTAACAATAACATAGTATTCAAGATTTAACTATTTTATACATTGAACTGTTATAACTAACTTTTTTTTCTGAGTTTATATGTCATGTTTCATTGTGTCATTTCATTATTATTTCCAACGTATGCCTCAATGTGCAGAAAGCCTATGTAATTTTATCGCTTGCAAATAAAAATAATATGCAAATACAGACCCGGCTATATAGCGCGATAGCGCTCCGTGCACAGAGCACTACTGCTGTACTATATATCGTACTTTTTATGTGTAATTACAACTTTTATTTTAAGTTAATGCATTATTTCCTGAAGTTCGTTGGCAAGCCGCAACTTTGCGCCCAGCACGAAGCACAAAGACGAAACTGTTTTCGCATTAGCGTGCTTTAAGAAAGTCCCTCGGAGCTGGAGATTGCCTGCGATCACAGTACTCTTATGTTAATTCCTCGACTCCAATTCAAAACCATGGAACATTAGTGAAGAGTTTTGAGTTTTAGTTGGGGAATAGTTTTTTGGGTTGGGGAATACAAACAGTTAGTTGCTCATTGGTGCGTTTCCTTTAAGCTTTATATGCAGTGATGAGACTACTTTGAGAAATTCACTTCATAATGAATTGCGTGACATGTGGAATTTATTTCATTTGTTAATGAAACTTGTGGAATATGAGGTTTTTATGCGACTATATTATGAACTCTTTCTGATTTATATGTCTGCTTCCTGATTTCCTGCAAATCCTGCACATATATCATTTTCTGCATAGAAGAAGAAATGGGAATGCATATATGGACATATATGAACATTAATATGGATATTTTCGAATTTCCTTGCTCCCAAGGGCTCAAATGGTTCCAAATTGACAAAAAACAATTCTCTGAAAGTTTTTGCTCTTAATATTAACTTTTAGATAGTGCGCAATTCAAACTTCGTATGGAAATAGCATGAAAAAATTTTCGGAAATTTTGCAATAACTTATACCTAAATTTTTTTTTTTATTTTTCAAAATTTTTTCCATGCTGTTTCCATACGAAGTTTGATTGAATTGCGCATTATCTAAAAGTTAATATAGTTAGTAGTTAATATTAAGAGCTAAAACTTTCAGAGAATTGTTTTTTATCAATTTGGAACCATTTGAGCCCTTGGGAGCAAGGAAATTTGAAAATGTCCATATTAAGGACCACCCTAATGAACATACATGCGTTTTGTAAAAAAAAATTAAAAAAATATTTTTTTCAGTTGTGTCAGTTAAATACCCCCCAGAGCTTTTTGGCCAACTATGCGCACTTTTCAACTACTCAAATCTGTTTAACATCTAAATTTCTACGTGTCCAACTAATCTATTATTTATTACTTCAAATACGTTCTAAACTAATATAGTATTTTATGACAACTGGATTCTCGTCACGTAATAAAATGATTGCGAAATAGTTCGTCCATTCCTTTCATAGTCCAAAGATTCATAGAGACTTCATTTACGACTGGTCAAGAAATGTTTAAATTGCTGAATAAAAGTGGGGACGATTTGCAATGTGTGATAAAATATTAGACTCGTGCGAATATGTGAGCTTTATGAATATATTTTGAAAGGGAATATATTACTAGTTTAACTTTCACATATGCACCAAATATAGCTTTATATGTAATATATCAAATTCCTTGAATTGTTCTGTAGATAGAGTGGACAATGGATTGGATAAGTGAATAGCAAGTATAAATTCTTAGTCTCAATTATAAATGATATATTATGTAAATTATATACATTTGCGTATAGTTATATAAAATTTAAAATTCTTTAATATACACGCAATCATGCACATCTGTACTTACATATTATAGCAATTAGTGAATATATGACCTGTGTTTATTCCAAAAAATGACTTTTTCTACCTACAAGTTCTTGAAAATGGTGACATCTCATATTCCTGAAACTTATAATTAAAAATTAAATAATTTTCGTCTTTTTGAAAATATCACAATTATTTGGAGCGACTTGCTGTTAACCGTGATTTCTATTCATAAATAACCGGATCTTTAGTACCATTTAATTTATTATTAATAATAATTAATATAGTATATAATAAATAAATTACTAACTTAAATAAATATTTTAATGAAAACAATTAGATTGAATTAAACTAGATTGCTTTATATGAGAGTAACCTTTTACATCTCTTCGATTCGCAAACGTCAAAATTATTATTAACAAATTTATTCATTTTTTTATATAAAATATTAAAAACATTAGAGAATTATATAAACTTATTATTATTTATACTTACCATCCGTCATAAATAGAAAACCTATTTCCATTCTACTTCATATTATATTGTGCAAGTAGAATCAATTCTAGTAATTTTTGATTATATAATAATGATATTAAATATGATATTTTGTTCATTATAATTGATATATTAACAGTATTGAAGTATGTATTGAAGCAATGAATTTTAATACTTGCTTCAGGGGGTATGCTAGTGTAGAGCGATGAATTTTAGGGCATTTTTAAAGTGTCGTAAAAGAAAGCAATGAATGTTTTTTCTATCCATTTTTTACCACTTGTTTATTAATATTATTAAAATACAAAACAAAAATTAAAAAATTAAAAAGTTGAAAATTGCAAAAACTGGCAGCTGATAAAGTGGGTGGTCTCAAAAAATTGGCACCTCAGTCTTGACATGATTTCAGCCCTCCTAGCCATCGGAAATGCAAAAAATAAAAAGATTATTAATCTACAATGATGTCGCAATCGCCCGAACTAGCGATGAGTAAAAAGATTTTTTTTTACAAAATGGCAACTGTTTGAAAAAATTGTTTTTTTTTACTGTTTTTTTGAGTTTCTCGAATCGGTCGATTAAAACTCGAGAAATCGTGTCAATTTCTGAGAAAAACGCATTTAAAGTTTTGCGTGAAGCCAAACCAGTATGGAGACCGAGTTAGTAAAATGCCTATATCTCCGAAAATAATTCAAATTTTCAGAAACCTTCTCGTACCCATATTCTTAGATAGTTAAACTTTGAAAATATGAAATAAAAAAATTGATTTTTTTGAATTTATACACTAGAATACCCCCTTAATACTTTGAAATTACTCTAGCTTGGAGGTCATGATTATAATTAAATATTACACAGACTTAGCTAAGTCTACAATGGACACTTTGCTAGCTTTATTTACTTTTTTGTTGACTCAAAATTTGCATTCTAAATTACAATTTGTCTAAACCCCTTCATTGCGAATCATTATAGTGGCTCAGCCTTTTTTGTAATTAGTGTCTTCTGCCATTTACTTTATATTATAATCAAGTCAAATGCATTGTTGTAATTGTACGTCAGACAGGAGGCGCCCTTAACCCTTGTGCCTTGTTCCTTGCGCCTTGCGATGCTCCCCGTTATGTCACGTTGCGAAAACGGCTTCGTTCTTTTATTATGTTCTTGTCATTTTCGTTTTATTATTTCATTTTATTAAAGTCCATTCCCAGAATGGCCAAGTTTACTGTGTGAGTTTATTAAAATAAGACATTGGCACGCAGAGTTCTATAATGTACTAAAAAATACGATCGTAAAAATATTCTCTTGATCAAATGAGTGTAATTCAAATATCTTATTTTGTCATATCGATGTTAAAAATATTAATAAGATGGTAATAAAGAATTTATTATTATTACCCTTATAAGCAAGTAATTTTTCATTATTGTTTCGAGTACATTTTGCGGATGTAATTATTGAACGTAATAGAGTTTTTACTTGATTAAGAACTCTTGCAAAACAAAATTTCTACGTTATATCAAGTTAGTGGTGATAGAAGTTATAATTAATAATTAGTTGTAACGTTATTGTTCTTGTTCGCGTAATTAAAATAAAACGTAATCTTATTTATTCGCCGGAGTGCAAATATGTTGTTGTAAATGTAAAGATAATATGTACAAAATTATATTGACAAGGTAAATTATCAATTACTTTTTATGGTATTCATATATTTTAGTACTTTTTAGGAATTGTGACATTGCATTAATATAAAATTAGTACTAAAATTGATTCTACTTAGGCCAATACCAGTAATTTTGATCGATTTTATTTCAATTATTAGGTGTTTGATGGAATTTTGATTGTTTATATCTTTTTGTTCACTTTTCGAGGCAAAGGGCATACTTATACATTGGACAAAATAACAAAATATCTACTATTCTGCGAGCACTAGTACCAGGGTAGTTCAATTGAGGCCAAGAAAAAAGAAACTTGTCAAACGTGATTGGCTTATTTTAAATACTTTTAGAAAAAGCCTAAGAATCCACAGATAAAAAGGAGACCTGCATTTATTTTGGAATTAGAAAAATTTTTGTTTTAATTCTGAACCTGGTGAAGCTAATATGTATATGTTCCATTTAGGTTCATGTTTTGTGATGAGGACAAAGCAATTTATTATTAAATTGTCTTCTTTAAAATTATCCATATATATGTCCATATTATATGAACAAAATGGTTTTTGTAATTGCATTTTTAATAAATATGTTATTATTGTTCTTACTTAATAGGCTATGTTACTAACACTACCGTAGTATATATAGTGATACCCTATGACGTATTTAAAAAATACCAATATAAACAAAGTTTGATAATTGAAGATATCAATAGTGTTAAATAGTAATGTCTATATAGCCTCAAAGGGAAGAAACAATATTCTACTAATAATTTAAAAAAAGAGCATTTTACTATCTAATGTAAATCTCCATTCAGTACGAGATAATTAATCCTATCTCCATGCTACACTTTTCTGAATCAATCACAAAGTATTATCTTACTAACTAACTAATTTACAATTTTATGTGATTACACACGTGCAAAGTTTGATGTTTTGCTGTATAGTTCAAACAATAGGTTCCTAACATCCGCAATATTTTATTCTCTTTTGCAATGCTAAGTCAATTTATAGACGTAATTATTTCTCCTGCATGCTGCACTTGCATCAGTCTGCCTACGTCCTTATACGCGAATTTCCACATACACAAATCTCTACAGTTAGTAAGATATATCTGAAATATATCTTATTCAGAGATTGGAAGTAGAGCGATTATGTAACCCGTCTAGAACATTCGCTGCGCGCCTCGCGTATGAGATGACATGGAAATATTAATGAATCCATTAATTATCACGTGCGCCCCCGCCGCCCCTTCGATAAGAGGGCTCTAGTTGTTATGATACTATGTATATATAATACTTGTTTAACCCCCAGGAGGGAGCTAGTTGGATTTCTGGAGGTTTGGGTGCTTATTTTATATAGTACACATCTCTGTAAACACAAAAGACGAGGTGTGCCCTGCGTTTAGTGCGCCACTAATCTCCGTCCGAACGAGCAGAGTCACGATCGCGCCATTAATAATTTTGCACTGGTTCGGCAGTCCCTTCTCATCGGGCGGGGAGGAAAATTCGAAAGTATACCTAGGCTTAAAAAGCCCTGAAGTTTTAAACGGGTTATATTGAATGAGAAAAAAAGCAATAGTAAGCAAATAAACAGAAACAAGAAGTATATGCGTATTTCATTAATCAATAGTAAGACGCAAGCGACAATCTCAATGGAAAATTGAAAGTTCTCACGTCGATGAGAAAAAAATATTATAACTGTATTTTTATTTTTATAGAAATCGTTACCTTATACGTTCAGGAAAATTTGAAAGTGCACCTAGGCTGAAAAAGTCCTGAAGTTTTAAACAGATTATATTATATTATATGGATAGACGTCCGAAACCACGCTTTGGCAATTGGGGGAGGTGGGTAATTTTGAATATTACCACTTATCTCCAAGGGGGAGAGGGTTATTCAGTACGAGATAATTAATCCTATCTCCATGCTACACTTTTCTGAATCAACCACAAAGTATTATCTTACTAACTAACTAATTTACAATTTTATGTGATTACACACGTGCAAAGTTTGATGTTTTGCTGTATAGTTCAAACAATAGGTTCCTAACATCTACAACATTTTATTCTCTTTTACAATGCAAAGTCAAAAATCCTTTAAAAATCGATCACGTGATGAATGGACGCCCCTAATTGTAAGTAAAATAAACAGAAACAAGAAATATATGTGGTTTTGCTTAATCAATAGCAAGACGCAAACAACAATCTCAATAAATGAAAGAAAGTTGTACCGTCGATAAGAAATGTTTGCTAGAAATGCACTTCAAATTTCATACAAATCATTAACCTGTAAGCACTTATTGTTAGTATCTTTTAATATTTTATATCCTAGATCTTACGATGTTTGATTTTGTAATGATATTTATTCATTTAATGTTATTCTAATCAGTCTCGTTTTCACTCATCTTAAGTTCAATAACATAATAATTAAAAATGCAACTAATTACAAAAACCATTTCGTTCATATAATATGGACATATACATGGATGATTTTAAAGAAGACAATTCAATAACAATTTCGTGATTTTTTGTCAAAGTACCCCCCCCCCTCTCCCTAAAAACCTCACGTGATTAATAGACGCCCCCTAAACTAAACAACCGTGCAAACAATTAAAACAACTAACAACGAAAAAAATACTTTTGTTATAGATTTTTTAACATCATTATTGTTAAAAAAATTTCTAACTTGTTTTTGAGGCATCGATGGTGCGCCCTTTTACCCGCGGTCTTTTGAGCGTTTTTGGTGATGCTACAGGATTCGATTACCTTCATTTTCAAACCGTTCCTTCCCACCGACCTTCAACCCTTATTTAAGTTTTCTTATTAATTAAACTTTTAAGATCCTAAAACGATCTAACGAATAGCCCCACCTCTCCAGCTCCTATATCCGGGGGCATCCAAATAAATTTAATAATGACTCAAAACAAGCAACTATTAATCAGTAGCAGGGCTCCGGATATTTTAATATATTCCAATTAGCTGTTAGACAGTATGAAAACGAGTACGCAATCGTGCGCGAAGGCCAAATTAGATGTACGGCCGCGGCACCCTATGTTAGAATTCCCGAACGAAGAAAGCATACGAATTGCTCGCTTGAGAATTGAGAATTGTTCTAGGTTTTCGCTGAAACTGTAACTGAAGTTCACTCGCTGAAAATGTTGTACCCGTTTTCGAGATCTTGATATGATGTACGCTTAGTCAAGTATGCCTCTCGGGTAAAAGTATACAGGGATGAATTTTTAACTAATTTATACATGAAATACTCAGGGATGAAGCGGGCATTGTGCAAAAAAACATTTATAGTGGACAAAACCCTAATCGCCTATTTATATAATATATTTTTATTAACACCTAAACAGAGATGTTTCCGTTTTTGCAAAAATGTTCGATCTGTTTTCTAGAAGTTAGGCGTAGTTTGTAACGCTTGCACGGTTACTTCGAGCATACAATGTAATAGCTGTCAGTAACGCTAACTGCGTTGTTTGTATTCTGACCTTTGATTCTGATTTCTGTTTGTATAATATTATTCATAATTATTACAAATGGGTGGATACCACTACAATAGATATAAATTATGACTTCATGACTCCGTTATACTTGTATAATTTGATATATAGACTAGTGTTGATCAATAAGAAATCAACATTAGTTTATATGTAATCTACGCGATTTCTTATCGAAATACATTGAATGCTTTTTAAATTTCTAAAATCGGTGATAAAAAAAAATTCAAGAAACCATAAAATCAGCAAATCTCCTTCGAAAAGTTGTAAAAAAGTAATAATGAGTTCGATTAAATGTAGAAAAATAGCTACCTAATAAAATCAATTTGAATTTCAATTTTTATAACATGCTATCTAAAGACTTATCTTCTCTATTTCGTCAAAGATAAGTATATCAGAGGTAGTTCGCAATAAGTACATTTATTTGTATGATTGGTATAATAATGGATAACTTTTAGCTTACTAAATTGTATTTGCTACTTGATTGAGTTTTAATTAAACATTTATCCCATCCCTCGAAATTTGATATAAATTACGTTAATATTATGACAATTTTCATTTTCTGCATCAATGCTCATAATTTCGAGTCCATCAATGGCTTGTAAGTATTTTAACTGCAATATTGAATTTTAATTAAAATTGTGATTATTAAACGAACAATTGGATTTATCTGCATATTTTGACATAATAATCTATAACTTCCACTTGATTGATATGTTATCAAATCAATGAAATATAAATTAAAATTGATATATTCGCGCCTGTTTATATAGAATTTGGAAATAAATAATAAATTCGTTTGGATTATAGGATAAAATAATTAAAAATGATCATATATCAAGAATGATTTGACGGCTTTAATATTGTGATGATATTCTCTCATCGTAAATTTTGCACTAATTGGAATTTTTATTCGTAAATTTGGTCCACTAAAGCAATCGAAATATAATATTGTATTAGATTTTTTAAATAATAAATATTATATTAAATTTTAAGCAAATCATGTTTTGAAAATATTTTATTTAAATATTGTTAATCGGTAATTACGTAAAATATTACGAGAAAATAATTAGTATTAAAGATTTTCCTCAGATACGTCTTTTAAAGCCATTAAACAATTTTTGATTTCCATAGAAATATTTTATTAAACTATAATCTATAATCTTTAATTAAATACAATAATTTTCATTTATATAAGCGCTATTCATTGTTGGAATAACTTAAATTTTTTAACTAATGAAAGTAATGATGATGTTAGTGATGTTAATTGATAATTATAAGGGGCCAATCATCCCGTGAAATACATTGTAACATAGCTTTGTTATGGCAACGCTATGTTACGCTTTTTTCTTCATATGAAATGGTAATAAAAAATAGTTAAAATGCCTTTGTATTTGCTTTGCGATCAGACCTTTTGCAAATAAAACCCTAAGTTTACGTATGTGTTATAAATGCAAATCAGAAAGATGCAGATATTTTTTTTGTCGTTAGTGCGTTTTCTAGCTCGAATCTTAAGGCAATTTTCAAAAATTCGTTTCGAAATTTCTGTATTATTTCTATATTAGTTTTATGAACACTGCCCCACAATTGTATGCCATAGCACCAAATTGGTTTGAATAAAGATTTATATAAAAGAAGATTATTGTATGAGCTTAGTTTGGATTTAGTCCCTAATACCCAGTAAATGTTTAGTTTTTATCTCAAAATCTAAAACGCCAGACTGCACAGCAATTTGACAGTTTTTACTATCAGTTTAAATGAAGAAATGAGTTGCCATCGCAACGCTTTGTTACGGTCAGTTTCACCAAGGAATAGGCTCCTGAATTTGATACTCATAACATAAAATATGATATTCCAGGCCCTCTAATTATTAAGAGAGTTAATAACTACAAATTGAATTTTAGCAATTAGCAATTTTTTTATTAGCATAATATATATTTTCTAATTCTTGGACAAAATCTTCTAGCATGAGTGAAATTTTCAATAGAATTTTAGAATCCTTTTTTATGCTCATATATTTTCCTATCAAAAACAATTTACGGGCTCAGAAATAAAATATTCAGCACTCGTACATGTTTAGTCATAACGAATGATTAATTTAAAAATAATATCGCGATAAGTCCACTGTCCGCCTTCGATCTCTTTCCGCGTATATTAAAATCTGAGACGTAATAAAGTACACACCGGAGGGACTACAGAAGGATTCAGAAGGAATTTTAAGTAGCACTTACGCATCGCTCGATCCTTGCAGATTTATTCCTCGTTCTCATTTATTATTCTGAAGACACTCTGGCTAGATTGGTACTAGAGATCACGGCATGTATTAACAAGATGCAACAAAAACGCGGCTCGCGAATTAACTCGTGTTCGCGTTGTTCTTCAACAATGAGATCTGGGTTACCAGTTGCCTGATTGTGCGTTCGTTCAAATGGTGCTTGTTTCGGATTTCAGATGCTTTCGGGGTTGTATGTATGGATACTCAAATAAACTAGATGTATAGAGTTCTCAATGAGCCGTGTGTTTTTGGTAAGCATTGACGGCTTAATTACTGTATGTTAAATGGAACGCGATTTGACAATGAGAGATTTTCCATCTATATATAAAATATACACACATATAATATACATATAAATATATAACATACGAGTATAATACACGAATACATATTTTAATAATATAATTACTAATAAACATTTTATACTAGAAATCTTGTACATTAGATTTTACAACTACATAAGAGGGTGTCCAGGCGGAGGGAGGTTTTACAATAAATCACGAAATATCGTAAAATATAGGGAGGAAAGGGTATGGTAAGACTTCGCGTGTATTGTTTACCTGTATTTTTTAAAAAAAAATCGAAACATTTAAAAAAAAAGTTCACTCATCCTATAATTGTGTTTGAAGAACTTCATGTAATTAAAATTAACAAACATTCATTGACTGCTTGTATTTTTTTACTTTTTTGCTGGCTATATAATCTCTTTCTTTGAACAGCTGTAATATAACTTGCCTATAAAAATATTTTCCATTTTAATAACTTCAAATATTTATAGAAACTACAAATAATATAGAAATAATTTCCAAGCAATGTTAATTCGTTTTATTATTTTCAAGAAACAGTGTAAAATATTCTTCTGATTCAGGCATTTTTCATTAAATCAAGATTTGTACTACTATGGAACTTTAAAATGTTTATTTATCTATGCCGATTTCTTTGTTGATATCAGTACGCATACAACGTTGACGCCGGTACGCATACAACGACAGATACACACGACGACTAATCACAATCGACCCGTATAGAAATGATATGATCGAGAGCGAATGACAAATCATTAGCACTCTTATCTTATCTTATCTTATCTGCCGTAACGCACTTCCGTTACATTTGTACGAATTTACATCCTAGTCGCGTCTAAAGAAGTTTTACCTCAAAAATAAGGTTTGAAAACTATATTCATTTAATTATCAAATATTACCTAGCTGAATAAAAATATTTAATGAGAAATATGTTTTGTTTTGTATAAATACAAAATTAACCGATAAATACTTGAAGCATCGAGGACCATTGAAATCTTTCTAAATATTTCTGCACTGAGCATGTTAAAGCTCTGTGGCGTTATACATTTTTATAACTAGCATTCTTTAATATCTCGTTTTGATCACATGTCGTGATGCACAAGTAGTCAGAATTTTCTGGGTATAGACATATACGACTCGTATATATATATATAGATTATTAGGTATAGGTATATGAAGTAGGGGTGTACTGACACATATAAAAGGTTAACGCGAGTGTGTGATTTATGTCTGTCATTAAATCTCAATAAAAGCATCCGTGTATCGAACGCCAAAGAATAACAGTTTTATGATGGACGACCAGCTGTGAGGGACTTGATATTAATCCTGCTTGTAATGTCTTCATTAATATCCTCATTTGCTGTATGTTCCAGGGCGAATTTCAAAATAAAATTAATAAATAAATTGATGTCGTATCGTATTAGTACTGATATGAGATTTTATGCACTCTGGCTTTTAGTATGTTGCATGTCGCATAATTTACTAGCACCTGATTACTCATTCAGGCATCTGCACAATCTGTGAATCCATTAACCTATGTCGCATCTCTTAACTTGAGCTGCTTCGTTTAATCTTGTACGGTACCGTACATTGTAAACTTTATACTATATTATTCGAAATCTGCTTAGAAGCTAACGGCATCAACTGACTATATCGTCAGACCCATAACGCTCTCAAGCAGATAGCGCTAACAATGGCGTTGTGTCTCAACGTTCCGTCTAATTCGAACTTTACATAATCTATCCGAGTTGAGGAGAACAGATTTGGCCTTTGTCTCCCATGCTGCTATTTATAAATTTACGATAAATATTCTCAGGGCGTCTTTTCCGCCTAGCGTCTTATCGCGTACCCCTTCACGAAACGACGAACATGCTTCGGATTCAGATCTTAATTCTTCCAAAGGAAGATTAGAAGCAGTCAAAGATTGCTTGGCCGTTTAATAGATTTAAATCGCAATGCTTTGTTTGAATCATTGCTACTGATTTATAAACTGAAATTTATTTAAGTTGTTTTGCGAATACTCTGAGCGATGTAATAAATGTGAGAATTGTGATGAAAAGAGACGAACAAAAAAGTATTCATTTTTTTTACTTCTCAGTTTATATTTTTATTTATATATATTTATTTTTGTTAAGGTTTCATATAGTTAATCAGAATATTAACCCTTTCGCTAAGAGAGTCGTCCACGGGGCATGTTCTGTATCAAAAGCGAAACTTTCATAACTTTTCAACACATTTTTATTGATAATTATAGAAATATCTTGAGGAGCACTACTAAAAGGTCATTTTAAGAGTAATTTACACAAATATTTATTTAAGTTCAGCTAATATTTGAAAATCATACTTCCTTTATTTCATTCGGGAACGAACTAACAAAAAAATCTTATGCTTTTATTTATTCAAATTTTCACTTTCTAAAAACTAGCTTGTTCTAGCTTATTCTTTCTTTTTATACCCATTGTGTATATATGTAAGTTTTATGTAACATGAAATATGTAAGTTTTATGTAACATGAAACATGCAAGTTTCATGTAACATGAAACATGTAAGTTTCACGTAAAATGAAACATGTAAGTTTCATGTTAAGCTTGAATTGTTAAAGAATTGAACATTTCAATATTATTCATGCTCCTCAATCATAAATTATATTTAACTGCAAATTAATTTAATAAGATATAATGTGAAAACCAAGTACGAGTAATAAGATAAACATTATTTTTACTGGTATTTTAATTCCTGATGTCAAGCAATAGTGGACATCGGTTTTCACCAAATAAAATTAGATTTAACTAGTGAATTATACATTTAACTGGTGAAAAGTGAAATCACATTTTCCAACCATTGCTGCATCGAATTAAAATCATTTGTATTAGAGAATTTCTAATAATATCAAAAATAAATATGTAAAATAGAGATATGACCTCGGTTGTTGTTGCCTTCAAAATAACTCACAGGGCTTTTCAGTTCTGAATATTGTTTAAATAAAGACTAAAATTTCTAATATTAATACTTAAAAAAAACCAATACAATTAAAAATAATTTATTCACTAATAACTTTACAAGTAACTATTTAGCAACTGTTCAATAAGAAAAAGAATGCTTTCTGGGGGTTGGAACTTGCTAAAATGTCCCGTTTTTATCTAAATTTATCATAATACAAATAGTAATATATTAATTCAGTATACAATCTTTAGTTAATGCTTCTATTACAGAAATGAATCAATTCAAGATTTAAATTCAATTTTGATTTGAACCAAAAGTATTGTGTAAAATGTTGTTTCATATCCGCTCAATTGATATATATGTATTCCAACAGATAATAGAATATTTTCACAAGACACATTTTCTTTAAGTATATACTTTATATCCTCCACCTGTCCCTACTATCTATAATATACTTCACAGATTTTAGATTTATATTTAATACCGAGCATCAGATTATCTTTGATAAAACTCTGGGTAATTTCAAAGTTTCGCAAACTCTGACTGGAGTCATCCGAGAAAGCGATACGGAACATCCCGTGAACGAGAACGCGCGAAGGATCTCTTTTAAAATTGAATTATTTTAAACACCTCGTTTATATTCAATCTTAGACGGCATTATTTTAAGGTTATCTTACTGCTTGAAGTCTCGACATTGCTAAAGTATATATTCTTCCCTAATGTTCATACATTTATGTTCATTAGATTAACTCGTAACAGTTTTGCATTCCTTTGTTGTGTACGAATTCTAAATTCGTGTTATTTCCATGCAGATATATAATTAAATTTTTTACGCCGATATTGAATTACTTTTGTACAGAAAGTTATATCGAACTCTTTGATCCTTTGATATATGTTTGCCTTGGGCTCTTCGCTTCGGCGCCGAAACCCTTTGTGTGCGTTAAAGTATTAAAATGCAACTGCCTTATTGAATTGAATTCCTTATGTGAGAACTCGTTATTTATCTTTTAGTGCGCATCCTTTGGAATTTTGCGAACAAAACATGGGCATCGTAATTTGTTTTTTAAGTGGATTTTGCGTAAACATTTGGGAATTTTTGAACCGGTAAATCAGATTATTGTAGAGGAAAAAAGAATTTGACAAATAGAATAATTTATTCATTGAAATAATATTTCTTGTCCTTAACTTTACTTTTTTATCATCAATTTTGTTATCAATAATATTAGGTTGTATGAAACCAAGAGCAAAAAAGCGGAAGGGAGATATTTGACAACCTAATATAATTTTTTTTATCTGGTTTGAATATAAAATGTAACAATTTGGCTAATGCACTTGATTATAAGGCCAATAGCTTGTAAATGTTATGAATATTAAATAGTCTTCTATGACTTACAATATACATATAATATTTCTGTCAGAACAATATTATTCTTTACATATTAACCCTTAAGAAATGATAATCACTTGTTAGTATTTTTTTTTTATTTTCAAAATTTACAGAAAAATTGGTCAAAATGAATTAATATTTAATGAAAAACACTAGAAGTAATGATACACTTGAAATTTTATTATAATAAGTTTTTATTCTTAATTATTAGTTTTCTTTAACAATAAATATATTATTATGCACAATTATAATTAATGTGCGCCATTAATTGTTTTATTTTTTTTATTTTAACAGCTATCAAAACTTAACTAGTCTTATAAGCTGTGGTTATGACTTCTTAATGACTTGAGTTTTAGATGGCTCCCAAACAGTTGTGTTTCTATTTGATGATCTTTTTATAATTATGATTTTTATATTGATGCAGTAAAGCCCTAGAAGGCTATTATTCCTTGTAAACTTATTGCTATCTATATATTTTTTTATTGATGAAAATCTTTATTAATTTGTCAACTATTATTTGTATTACCTAGAAATAGGATATGAATTGAAATTCTCAAAAGAATATTTCTAATTTTTTTTTTTTGTTAATACAATTTTCTATTGATTCAGGAAGGCCTCGAATTGCCATCTACATTTTTAAATAAAAATCAATAATTTGTCAGGTGCTAATTGTTCTACGATATAAATTAACCCTTTCCACTTCCATGTTGCCGCTCCGGCGACATCATATTTTGCAATAAACAAGTTTAAAGGGTTAAAATTTTACAAAATATTTTTTTAATGATGAATTTTTTATTATTACTTTTTTTATTGATGCAGGAGTTACCCAATAAGCTACAAATTGCTATCTATGAAACTAATTTAAATCATTGCTATCTAATTCAAACTTAAACGATTGATGGTTAATGAAAACCATCAATACTTTATCAACTCTATATTTGGTTTATATAGAAATAGGATACAAATTAGAATTATAAAATAAGATTTTTTTATAATTATTGTTTCGTTACTGACGCTTGAATGTCTCGGAAAACTATTTTTGTTTCGAAGCATATTGCTATGAATATTTTCAATTGATAATTTATCGATTCTTATTTGTTTTGCTTAGAAATAGGATATAAATTAGAACTTTAACAATGATTTACAATAATGTCTTTATCAATTTCTTTTTGTGGTCTGTTCCTACAATTCATTTTCTAAAATTAACTCAAACAAGCAATTGCCTATATTCCACGAGCAAGATCGACTTATAAATTTGATTTAGGCTGTCAACCTCATGAGGCATGAACAATGCTTCGAAATGATATGCAAACGGCGGGGCCACAAATCAATTCGCTGCGATGATAAATCAAAATAATAAGAGGAGGGTGAATTGTGGCTGCGCGCACAGGTCAAAACCTCGGGACGCCCCTGCTGAGATTTTGTCGGCGTGGGGTCCGACTTCGAAATAGCTGCCTTGTCAGAATTGTAATAAATATGGGTTAAATATTCGAGCGGGTTGTTAATTGCATAAACGCAATCGTGGGCTTTTAAAAACAGGTCAAATGTAATTGATAGTCTTAAAGATCAAACGAATTTCTTTATTTTTTTATTGCAATATTGGTCTATAGGGCCAATTCTCGGATATCTATGTTACGGATCTGTTGGTAGTAGCAAACTGTCAGAAAGTTCTGAATTTGCTATGATATCAAACCAAATATGTACATAAAACGCAACTTTCAAAATGCACACATGTCAAATAACAAATTTATAATAATTGCAACTTTCTTCTGTCTTTTTGATAGCCCATACGTGAAGTTAAGTTTCATGTGTAAAACGTCTGATCGTACAGCAAATACATAGCTATTTGACAGTTCGTTACTATCAACTCATACTAAAAAGACCCGTAACAAAGCAAAAAGTACTCACTTTTTATTCTTATTTTTATAGCTATAAGTAAGTAGCTTGAAATGTTAAAAAATCAGCAAAAAAAAAACAGAAAAATATTTGAATTATTTTATTTCTAGATCTTATTCGCTTAATTTAACATTGAAAATATTTATTTATTAGAAAGAATGTGGTCAAGTTCAAAGTGCTGTCATATATGGAGAGATTTGATACTACGGCGAGAGCAGCAAAGACTTTGTGGCGGCCGTACTCTCAAAATATCAATTTTACAAAAAAACGGTTTTTTAAAGAATTATAGGAAATTTTATCTAGTTTAATTCGTAAAATAATACTTTTATCGTTGAATAATCCAAAAAGGAGATATTTTAAAAAAAGCTGTTTTTTGACGCCATTTTTCCAATATGGCGGCAACTTGCCGTTCAAATTAGAGGTGGCAAAGTTGATTTTTGTAAAGAGCACTTCGAAATCTATAAGATTACCAATTTTCAGAATTCCCGGAGTATTGTACCGGCAAAACGACCAGTGACTGGACTAATATAGAGATGCGTAAAATATATACAGGTCGGTAAAAACACATGCATATTTGACCTCATTTCTATCGATTTAAGCTTTCTTTAATTTATTTTATAAACATATAACAATAAATAAAAAATATTATTAAAATAATTTATTTCTTTTCATATGCGCAAAATGATATTCGTTCAAACATGAAATGAAATACATTTTTTTATATCTCCCTGCACCAGAAATTGCATTGTCTCTATTCTCTGAATTTTCCTTTTGAATTATTGTTATTGCCTATATGAAAGATATTACTGTCTCTGTTATGATTACATTTAAAATTGCCTTATTTTTTTAGCAACCCCGTCATATATTTCCTGAGAGATCGTGACATCTTTTCCCTTGCCTGAGACATTCACTTCTTACTCGGAAACATATGTCAAACAATAAAGCCCCAAACCAACTGTCGTTGAGAACCATACGCTGAGCTGGAAATCTTTTTTCCATATTTACAGTCGGAATCGGGGTGTCCAAGACGGTTAAATTGTAATATTATTGATCTTGCGGGATTACAGTTCAATGATGGAATCTTTTTTTCGTATTCCATTCTATTTTTGGTAATACTCTAAATATATTTATGAATTCTAAATTTAACTTTTTACGTACCCTTTTAATATAGCTTGAATCTTTGATTATATCCCGAATTTATTATATTTTATTTCAGAATGAATCTGAAACTAATTTGTGTTGTTTTAGTTGGTAAAATATTATTTCATTATATTAGAAAAAATCCAATGAATAATTATTGCAATTTACAAGCTAAATTTACTACGAGCCATATTACTTATAATAAATTTAGGGCGGGTGTTTTATAGAAATTTTAATAACCATAATTATTATATATTAGATATTAATATAGAGATATATTATAAGAAGTTTTTATGATTGTTCCAATTATTAATTAAAATTAAAATTAGTCAATTTAAGATTATTTTAATTATCGCTTTGGATCTAAATTTGGCACATCCTTAATTCTTCTATATGAGACTATTTTTCTAAATTTTTCTTCAATTGTTCCAAACATTTTGACATATTTTCATCACCAGTGGATATTAGCCATGTTGTCTTGCATCAATAGATGTGTACAAAGCACATAAGTTAGCACTACAATTTATACACTGATCAGTTAGTAACTAACTTTTCCTTAACGAAGAGACATTTTTTGGAGCCTTGGACCCCTCGTAATTACAAGTTGCTCTGGTAAATATCTTTTGTGATTGAACCCTTTCCACTCGCGAATTGCAGAATTAATATAGTATTTAGTTGCCGGCGGCATCCGAGTGGAAAGGGTTAAATCATTTATGTTACATAAGTCTGCTTTATTCAATTACTCTACTTAAAACAAAAAAAATCTCTTCATTATGGACAAGTTAGTGAATAAATAGTAGTGCTAAGTTATGTTTGTGCACATCGATTTATATCAGACACCATATCTAATATGCTGATAATATAAAACTGTATGTCTAAAGTTTTGCAAATAGCATGAAACATTTTTCAAAAATTTTAAAAATGTTTTTAGATATAATTTAGCAAACAAATGAATGAGTTTTATTCAAAATTTGTCGCTAAGTTATACCTAATTTTTTTTTTAATTCTCAAATTTTTTTTCCATGCTATTTCCATACAAAGTTTGATTGAATTGCGCACTATCTAAAAGTTAATATTAAGAGCTAAAATTTTCAGAGAATTGTTTTTTATCAATTTGGAACCATTTGAGTCTTTGGGGAGCAAAAAAATTCGAAAATGTCCATATTATATATGTAATATATATATATATATATATATATATAAATATGTAATATATATATTATTCGACATATGTATTTAATAACTGTGTTATCTGCTTGCTAATATAATTTTCTATCTAAATTAAATTCGTAATCAGTTACCATCATCCGTCATTTACTGCTGACTTTTGTACAATTTTCAATTAAATTGTTGGCACGAATGATTCATTACCTATACCATTTACAATAAAATTAATCCAACCAGAAATCTGCAATATATATATATATATATATATATATATATATATATATATATATATTTGATATACAAAATCTTGATTTAAAATCGGTTCACGTTATATTTGTCTCTTAAGTTGTTATGAGAATTTATATTTCAAGAATCGCCGTGCAATAATGATGAAAAACATATGTGGTTCAATGTCGGGTCCAATAGTTTGAAGTCTTCCCATCGAGAAGCCACTAACATTCCTCATTGGAATCAATATCTTTTTATATATGTGCATATGTGATTCATCACCCGATATATATGCACATATATTTCGGGCTCTTTATGTCTTACTTGGGTATATATCCGGATGAACGGAAAGCAAATAAAACACGAATTATAATATATAAAATATTAAATAGAACATTCTGAAAGGGTACTGTCGCTGACAGTCAAATGTCAGATCCTATTATGATACCCGATACGGGTGCGTTTACTATCGACCATAAAAATGGCAGAGGCTTTTTAGTGTCTCACGCGATTTTTCTGGAATACGTAAATCATAATATTGAAAATTTAATACGATACACCTGAATATCGCATTATCCGAGGATCGTTAAGAACTGGTGATGATTTATACCTGGTACAAACGCAATTGAAGTTTTCTAATAACAGCAATTTCACTTTTCTTTAAGATGTTTCAAATGGAATATTTGAATATAAAATTATAAGAACAATAATGGTTTGCGTTTCATTCTTTGATCGTGGAGAATTTACCCTAAAATGTAGTGTATAATTTGTGGTTGTAATTACGTGTAATTATCGTGAATAAAGTATTTTTAGGTGGGTGCATGGATATAAGTACGACGTAGAGATATATTGTAATAGCAAACGTAAAAATCTATTCATCATATATTCATACAGGATAAAAATATACTCATAATTTTTACTATATCAGTTTTGTTTGTTTATCTTTCAACCAGGATCATGTTCTCGAAAATTTACATGGGTTCGAAATGTTGACAATGAATAATATAATTTTTTAAAATTTTTATTACTTCTAATCTGAAAATATTTCTATATTTACTATTTATTGTGTACTATTTACTGCACTTGTTGATGAAAACTTGTTCAACCTGTATCTAAATGAGCATGGAAGAAAATACCTTCAAATAAATGTCTAAATGATTTTCATTTATTATTTATTTGAGCAGAACATAGAATTAACAGTTGATTCATTTTACGGCCGAATCTGCCCATAAATCTCACATTGAGCATATTTGATTAACGCATTGAAATTCCCGCCGCTATAATTAGATTATCCAACTTAAGCAAAAATAAACTAAATCATCGATTTCCAATAGTGACAAACAACACAATGTAAATCGCGGATATTTTATTCGGCTTCCATTAGCTACTACAACTAATAATAACACATAGAATGTTTGCCAACGCGTACCGAATACAAGTGAATGACAATGAATATGAATATCTATATTCATGTGCGATTAGAATTAATGCAAGCGCACAAACAATAACGTAACTAGAGCACAAACACACCAGGCATACACAAAACCAAAATAGGCAAAGCGACGATGTATACATAAGTTCGAACAAATATAGAGACAAAGCTGAATATGTAGGTGTATGTATGGGGTGTATGTATAATATTCCACATAAACAGACTATAACAATTTGCCCGTTCTGTTTGATTGCTATTGCGTTGATTTCTGTTCTAACATGTCCTAGAGTCGCATCTGTTGTTATCAGAATTGTTTTCCAACGCTACTGACCAGAATAATTTTGCGAAACGTAATTGGAAATTGATTGCATCGTGTACCAGGTTACAGAAATTGGAAATTTATTACAAAACTTTCATGAGATAAAAAATGTAGAAACATCACCATGGTAATTATTTAAAAAACTGATAAACTTTAAATATGCAAAATAGGTGTAAATGACATTTTGCGTCAAGGAAAATTCTATGAACGTCCTAATTTGTGTAAATGATCTGATTAATGAATAAAAGTTTAGACTTAGCTTTATTTAAAACTGTGACCATATTTTTTTTAATTTTGACGCTGCCTATTGTTCCAAACTTTAATGACATTTAATAAATAATTTATAAGGTTGTTGTTTCATCACAATCACCAAAAAAGCTCAAAATACAAAGAAACCGATTTTTTACCAATGACTCTATTCCCAACCGATATCTTTATACCTTAATATCCTGAACCAATGTTCAAAATCAGTTCAGAATTCGTGAAAATTTTTTTGTTGAATTTTAGCACAAGAGAATAAAATTTTAACACACATACTCATACAGTTAAACACACATACTTTTTCCAATTATGATATAAACGGTTCAGAATTACTTGAAAAATAAAACAACATAAAAAATGTTTTCTAAGATTTTCTGTAGTAAACAAACTTCTCCATCGGGAAGGATGTTAAAAATAAGCGCCTCAATTTTTAAACAACTAAAGTTTGAGATATTTATATAGGTACTTAGATATAAATATTGATAGCATAAGGAAATGATTGCTTATGCTTTTATGCAATAGCTTTGTTTCTTGAACAATTTCTTAGTATGTTCAATGATTACAAATTTGTAGGTGAAACAAACACGAGAGTAAGAAAACGTAAAGAATTTCAAACGTTGTTAAAATAATTAAGCAAAATTTTATAAAAAAATTGTCATTTTTTATCGCTTCATCAGATACATAATTTTTATACAAAACTTCTTACAGATAAGATAGTAATAATCATTTTCACTTTGCATACATTTGACTTTATTTACTTTGAGATATTTTTAATTTTTTTCGCATTTTTATTTGCTGATTTTCACTTTCCCTGAGCTTTGTAAAATAATTCTCTACAGTTTTATGATAGTAATAAACTGGGTTGATGTTTACTTATGCATCATGTTTAATCGATGCATTCTGGCACGGTACATTTGCTAATTAAAACGCCATTAATGATAGATAATGGAACATGCAATGCATGAATTAAAACCGTTGACCCGGTAAGGCATGAATCATTATTATACGATCAATGCATTTGCATGGATTAGTAGCGAATGCTGAATAAATTACTTAAATTAAAGTAAAAATAGACTGAAAAAAGAACATTAAAGGAGAGCATTAATTTTATAAAAAGTAGCTAAAGTTTCCGTTAAACCTCATTCGGATTTATTTTTATAACGGGCCGATGGCAAACCATTAATATAATTAAAGATGTATGTAATGGTAGAAAAACGTTGATCGTAGTTGCCTACAAAGCTTTAATTATTATCTGGTCTGTCAGCAATCTGAGAATATGTATTTTCAATATATTCTTATAAGAATGAAGAATTAGTTCAAATAAAATTTCTGACCATCTAAATAAGAATAAAAAATCAAAAATTTAAAAATATTACAAATGATTTGAGTTTGATCCGCATTTCGGAAAACTCGATATGCTTCGAATGATTGCTTAGGTTATTACAAGACTATTACCTAAGAGTTTTCATATAGTGCTAAAAAATTATGAGGTACCAATTGTATAACTCATAGTGATAAATGTCGAAGCAAAGACCAACACAGAACATGTCGTCCATAGACGACATCTCCGTACACACGTGTCATGTGGATGTTCAAGACGACACTTATATTCATAGGTAGTCAAGTGGATGTCGTCCATGTCTGACACTCGTAATATAAACAATTCAGTATGAGTAAACAATTATAATTAAAAACCTACTAATTTACAAATTAGCCATTACAGATACTCTATTACAAAAACTGTTTTTGATTATATAGTTAACACTATCTAGTTTATTTTAATCTATATTCCTTGTACATTGAATTAACCAACATATAAAATATTATAACACAATACTAGATGTTGTACAATAAACCAAACATTGGTTTTCAATTATTAATCGACTTATCCAAGTCTCAGTCGTCATTTTCAACTTCTCGAGCTGCTGCAGCCTGAGAGGCTCCTGATTTCTTGACCAACAAAACGCTCTCAATGTTTGGTAATACACCACCTTGGGAAATTGTTACCCCATTCAACAATTTATTCAACTCTTCGTCATTGCGAATTGCAAGTTGCAAATGTCTGGGGACAACCCTGAAATGAAATATAGATTTAAATAAATTTTTGCAATTTTATAGTAATTTTAAATAAACAAAACTATTGTTTGTCAAAAATTATTTTTATTGGTTTCTATCAGGAAATAATTTATCAAGGTGCTTTTTAATCTTTAATAAATATTTTAAATTTAATTAACTCGGATACAATAATTAGCATCTGTTGGGAACAACTCTAAAATAAAATTCAATCTACTTAAATACAGATGATTCATTAGTTGTTTCATTTTAAAAAAGTATTCGATCTAACTAAAAATTTAGTAATGTAATATTTCATTAAGATATTAAATTTATTTACGATTTTAACTAAATTATTTTAATTATGCTATATATCTATTCTATTCTATTATATATTATAATAGATGTTTGAACATTTTTTCTCAATTGTGTGGAAGCTTAAGTAATTCAATAGGAGAATACTATTAAAAAAATAATTTATATATAAGAATAAAATCTCATTGTCTATTCTTTATTAGCATTTAATAGCACAAAAATATTAAATTTTATTTATTATCAATTTTCATTAAATAATTCGCATATTATATTTATTAATGGTTTATAAACGAATTATTTTATATGGAAAGATATAAAAACTTATTTTGTGTCAAATATTATTTTATTGGTAGGTATTAAATTTTTTCGATGTTAAAATAATTATTTAAATAATAATGAATATTGAGTATTTATCGGCATTGTAAGGAAACGACGATCCCGAAATAAAATATAGAATTAATTAAATTTGAGCGATTTAATATTGCCTAATAAATGAAAGTTTTCAATTATTAGCGAATTAATAGTATTTTATTTGAAAAATATATATAGAATCTTATGTTCGCAAATAATTTTATCTATTGGCTTTAAAAAAAATCAATTTTATTAATTATTAATTTTTATTTAATAATTTATTAAGATATTGGATTTAATTATAATTTCAAATAAATTATTTTATATAATTAATATATGTTGCAAATGTGCAGGAATGACTTCGGAATTAGACATACATTTTTTAAATAAGGATAATTTTAATAAAATATTTAAATTTTTATTTCATATGTCAAATTTTATTTCATTGAATTTCATTAAAAATATATTTGATTTAAAATTATAAGTAAATTAAATAATTTTATATGACAATTTATATTTGTCGCTAATGCGTCGTATGGATTTTTAATTTAATTGTATTCTTATTTTGAAAATCTTTTGTCAAATATTTTATTAAAAAAAATTGAGTTTTTATTATATATATTAATTTATAATTTAATGTTTTCGAATTTATTATATTTTAAAAGAATTATTTTATAGGTCATATTTCTGTAAAAATGTAAAATGTAAATTTGTATTAAAAATGTTAAATGTAATTTATTTGCTAAACATCAGAATCATTAAGAAATTATTGATAAACATAAATAAAAACAAAAACAGAATTGTAATTGTCATAAATAATATCTGTTTTACCGACGCCTACCTAGTTTAATAAATATTTATTAAGTTTTTATTATATATATATATATATATATATATATTAATTTATAATTCAATGTTTTCGAATTTATTAAATTTCAAAAGAATTATTTTATAACATCATATTTGTGTAAAAATGTAAAATGTAAATTTGTGTTAAAAATGTTAAATGTAATGTATTTAATAAACATCATAATCATTGAGAAATTATTGATAAAAATAAATGAAAACAAAAACAGAATTATAATTGTCATAAATAATATCTGTTTTACCGACGCATACCTAGTTTAATAAATATTTATTATACATATATATTAATTTATAATTTAATACGTTTTCGAATTTATTATACTTCAAAAGAATTATTTTATAGATAAAATTTCTGTAAAAATGTAAAATGTAAATTTGTGTTAAAAATGTTAAATGTAATTGATTTGTTAAACATCAGAATCATTTAGAAATTATTGATAAATATAAATAAAAGCAAAAACAGAATTGTAATTGTCATGAATAATATCTGTTTTACCGACGCCTACCTAGTTTAATAAATATTAAGTTTTTATTATATATATATATATATATATATATATATTAATTTATAATTTAATGTTTTCGAATTTGTTATATTTCAAAAAATTCATTTTATAGATTACATTTGTGTAAAAATGTAAAATATAAATTTGTGTTAAAAATGTTAAATGTAATTAATTTATCTGTTAATTGCCAGAAACATTAAGAAATTATTGATAAATATAAATAAAAACAAAAACTAAAATATAATTGTTTAAAATAATATCTGTTTTACCGACGTTTACCTAGTTTAATAAATATTTATAAAGTTTAAATTTTTTAAATAAATTAAGTATAAATTTATTAAAAAAATAAGTATAATTTTTTTAAATATGGATAATTTAAAAAAAAATATTTAAACTTTCATTTTATGTCAAATTTTATTTCATTGAATCTCAATAAAAATAAATTTATTGATTCATCTATGACAATTTATATTCATCAAATATTTATTATTGAATTCTTATTTTAAAAATCCACCTTCGTGTCAAATATTTTTATAAAAAAAATACTAATTTTTATTATATATATTAATTTATAATTCAATATGTTTTCGAATTTATTATATTTCAAAAGAATTATTTTATAGATAATATTTGTTTTAAAAAATTTGAGAAATTATTGATAAATATAAATAAAAACAAAAACAGAAATATAATTGTCATAAATAATCTGTTTTACCGACGCCTACCTAGTTTTCTTGTTATCTCGCGCCGCATTCCCAGCGAGCTCGAGCACTTCAGCCGTCAAATATTCGATGACTGCGGCCAGATAGACCGGAGCACCCGCCCCGATGCGCTCCGCGTAGTGCCCCTTACGAAGCAGCCGGTGTATGCGCCCCACCGGGAACACTAAATCGGCTCTGCTACTACGCGACTTGGTCTTGCTGGTCTTTATTTTTCCTGTAATGAAAATATTAATTATTCATCGCTGCCTTCATTAAACCGAACTTCATTACTTGTTTACTGTACCTTTTCCTAATCCAGACATTTTAATAGTCAAAAATTCGTAAGTTATTTGAGTTTTTCTCAAGATTTTTTATCTGTGATACTTTATTGATTTCAATATGCACGAGATGTTCTTTTATTTTTGTTTGATGCGGAGTCATGGAGACTTGATTTAGAGGTAGAACAACCGTTGTATATTTATAAAATTCAAATTTGCATTTCGAATATCTTAAAAATGAAAAAAATTTCTTTGCTACGTAATACAAAGATGATATCGTTTTTTTAAATTTGTAATTGCATTTTGTATAAATAATAAACTAGTGGTGTATGGCATCGTGCCTTAAGGCAAATTGCTGGAACTTCACGTACCGTAACGAAATGTTCGAGGAATATTAAATGTTTTCAAATAGATTATTATAAATATTGTAACATTGTCTAATATTTATAAGAATTATATAAACAGAATTGCCAAGTTGAAATTATTTGTTTAAAATATATTAGGGCAGAATTAAAATTAAAATTTTGAATTATTTTCGATATACAAAAAAAAAAATTTTTTGAAAAAAAAATAGTCATTTTTTTTTCCAAAAGCAATTATTTTGTTGAAACAAGTAGAAAGTTCTTTGGATCATTCAAATCTGACGCTTAGTTCTTTCAAAAACTGCCATTTTTTGCACATTTAGCCATGTATCTTCGAAATGGCTGGACCTGCCTTTGCCAAAAACTAATCACCATCTCTCACAATCATTAGACATCCATTTTTTCTGATTGTGAGGTATGCCAAAATGTTCAGAAACCTTCAAAACATGAAGATATGCAAAAATTTTTATTTTGGGCCCATTATTATAACTACCCTACTGGAAGTTAAAAAACATTTTACAGTTTTATAACGAACATTTTTATTGATTTATCCTTAAATTGTTTTTCATTTCATTTTGTTTTTCATTCAGTTTTCACTGAGCGGATAGACCGATGATTAATTTTGAGAAAAGCATTAAATTTTGCAGTACAACTATTATATATATATATATCAAATTTAAATTTTCTTTTCAAATATCCCAAATATTATCATTATTTGTTGGCTTTCATACGTAAATACAGTACATTTTAATAAAATGTAAAATGTAAAATTAATTTATATTTTCTTATAAATGCATCGATTTGATTAAATGATACAGCTGTTACTAATTATGGATTTTTAATTACTAATAAAATGGTGGATCTTTTTGTCTCATATTTTTCATGGGGTAAAAAGGTTCAGGTGACAATTTTCTAAAAAAAAACAGCAAAAAACATAGTTATATATAATTTCACTGATTGTGACTATAGTTAGATTGTTGTTTGTTAAATATGTGTTATTTGTTTTGATGTAGTTGGGGTTAATTAGACCTTTGTGCCCCTCTCTACTCTTTACCAAAGAATATATTTAGCATCTTATTGAATAATTCTGAGGAAAACCTTTACTCGAAATATGTTAATCTGATTTATATTATCATTTGTTGATGAATTACCCATCAAATTGAAAATAAGCCGATTTATTAAGTGTCATGCGCTGTGGTCTATTCCCTAATCTTTACGTCGTCGATGTTATGACAGCATCCCCATTATGTTTTCATTTATTAGGCTTACTCAGCTAGACTGGGTGGTGTGGCAAAATCAGTATATTAACGTTTAATTAAAATTTCAGATTTACGTTTATGTTCACACAACATCGTTTCGGAATTGATGCTGATTTAATCAGTAACGAACGATCTATGCATAATATGCTACTAGATGACTGTTACCGGAACAGAATGGTATCATCGACACACCAGCTCGCGGAAATTAGTTAGCATAATCGCTGTAAAACTAACATACAAATGGAATAATTTAAGATGCAACGTTCGTGTTTTAGCCGTAAACTCGGGGCGTCTTTTCTCGGCTGTATCAACACGACAGGCAGCGATATGCGGACGGGACCGCGCTAATAAGCTGTTTAATGTATGTTTATTTATCCATTAGATAAAGCGCCGCGGAATAACGCGGTTTTGTATCGCGACGATGGCTCAGGTTTGAAGGCGTTGTTCCAACACGTATATACCTACGGTAGCACAATGCGGAATAACGTCTTGAGAAATATCCTTTTACCGGAAATGGCACGAGATAATGCGTCATGTTTTAATGAGTATATTAAACAAATGTGCCTAAGTGTTATTAACGCTATCCGGCGAGAAATAACGTCTAATGGACTTCAGGTTTATTACTTCACCAGTGGCAACCCTTTGAATAAACATACTTACTGTATAATTAGAACCTTACATTGTTCAAGATAGAGATTTTTAAAAAAATCATGGTTTTTGTAAACTCGTTTTCTTGTATATAAATGATTGTATATAAACTATTGTAGGTAAAATACGGACGAAATCGGGATGGGGGGGTTTGACAAAAAATCACGAAATATCACGTGGGGGAGGAAGGGGTATAGTAAGATATCACGTGTCTTTTTTTAACTGCTTTTTTTAAAGTTCAAACATGTTCAAAAAGAATCAAAAACGTTACTTTTTTCACGTAACTGAAAATACACGTGATGTTTGGCGGGGGAGCGGGGGTAATTTTCAATATCACCAAGGGGGAGGGGCGTCTAAAAAACCTTAAAAACTTAGTCACGTGATTAATGGACGCCCCTTTATTTAAAAATTGGCTAGTTTTGTAACGTTTTCGCGACTGTATAACATAAAGAAAGCCATAATAACAATCCTGTCAGATGTTGAGCGTCATTGTCACGGTCTTGTTGCAGTAATCAGTGAATTGCGCGTTCTAAAGATTATATTGAGGGTAGTTTTCACATGTTTTTGGGGACTTGTTTATTGATATTTGTAATTATTTCTCTTAAAATTAATGAATTCATGACAGTACTTGCAATAATCGGGTGTTTGATGATATTTTCAATAATTATACATTTTCGAACAAAATGACATACTTATATAATTGACAAAATGATAGAGTTCTACTTCGCAAGCATTACAGGGCCAAGAAGAAAAATTAAATCTGTCAAAGGTTTTTTTTTTTGGTTTATTGTTCATAGCAAACTATACACAGTACATTCAGCTATATATTATTACAGGTATATATTATTTGAAAGCGTGAGAAGGATCGCTATTCTACGATAGCACCTTCTTAGATATTATGTATTTTGATATAGTAAATCATTGCAAACTCTTTTTTTTTTTGATACGCTTTGCTGGTAAAGGCTTGAGCAGGTCACACGCTAATCTAATGCGTTTCGATGGCGACTTAGACGAGCTTTGTATCTGGAGCAGTAATGATTAATTTCTTCTTCTATAGATGGAATTCTGAGATCTTGATGATGTTGAAGTTGGGGACATATTTTGCAGCGTTCACGATTCCTTTCAAAATTTTGTTTTATAACCTATGTAGAATATTTGATTTACTGGCCGCACCCCATAGTTGTAGACCGTAGGACCATATTGGTTTAATAATTGACTTGTATATTAGGAGTTTATTTTTTATCTGTCAAAGGTGATAGGCTTTTAACTCTGCTCCAAATATGCAAGAAATAATTGCTAAAAACAGACCAAACAATCCACCGGTGAAAAAAGGGACTTGCATTTGTTGCAATATATGAGGTTCATACGTTATGCTGACGTCACCAGATGATTTATTTGCTATCTTCTTAAAAATTACCATCTCAGTATGTCCTTAATCTATATGTCATTTTGTTCGTAATATGTGGACAAAATGGTTTTTATAATTAGTTTAGTAATTTTTCATAAATATGTTATTATACTCATTTAAAATACTATCTTACTGGTAGCCAATGAAGTAAGAATGATTGAGACTGGTTATAATATCATTGAATAAATAAATACATGTATCATTGAAAAACAAAACATGCCATTTTAAAAGTATGTACTTTGTCTATATCACTAAATTGCACTACCATTGGAACATTTTTCGAGTTAAGACTGGTCAACAGCTGCTCCTATTGATAAACTTCATATTTACGTGGTGCATGTTTTAGTAAGGTGTTCGCGCTGTTTGGTGTATCTTCGTAGTTCGTAACACATAATTCTCGGATTTGCAAGCGTCTGTCTCGCCGCATATATTTACGGAGTGGATTACATTGTCTGCAATTCGTGTAATACCTTCGCGAAGTTTCTCTAATGTGTTATGATATTGCGGTAAGATCGAGTTATCCTTCATAGGATCCTCTGCCTTCACCCTGTCGCTCTAATGATAACACATATTGGATTACGAATCTAGTCACGGTAACTTCGCCTGCATATGAGTCACAATATGTTCGATATTATTGAACCGAAATAATGGTAGTAATATTGATGCAGAAGCTATAGTTGTGATTGAAAATTATCCGGAAAGGAAAAGTTTGATTGGTTTTGCCAGATTTATGATACGGATTTGGATTAGATAAAAGATTAATATTTCAAAATACATTATGAAAATTTTAGTAGTTACAAGTTTCATATTTAACTATGAAAAGTATCTTAAATAAACTGCTCATCGATAAAATGATGTCCTTACTATATTTTCCCATAAGTGCATTCGGATCATCTTTATTGATCTCACAGAAGTTTTTCAAGATCACTTCTTCTCTGTGTCCATTATCGTCCGATTTTTTTGTCGTGCAACTCTAGAGTGAATCTTTATGAGAAGTTTAAGAGAGAATTGTCTTAATCCTTCGTTGCAGCGAATCCATTAGAAGCATCTATTATTCATGGGCATACAGACTGTGGCTTCGCGCGGATGTGGTAGCTTTAAATGACATATCTAAGAGATGGTCTATGGAAGAAGCATATTAACCTTAACTGGTTTTTGTTAGAAAATAATGATCTATTAATCCAATATTTGGATTATTGTAAAATTAGGTAGACAGATGAATTAGTTTAGAAAACCACATCTGCATTTTGGCGAATGTTATAGAGTAAGGTTTTGATAAATCCAATTTATCGATTATGCTATAATTCATGCGATTGATTACAAAAATCCAGCATCCGATCCGTTTCGATGAGACTCTTCTTATCTTCTCAGGGAATTTAACACATCGTCAATCTTGGTAGTACACGGTCATAAACAAACTCGTGTCATACAGTATGTCATATTATTGCTGGTTCTTATTATATGGCGATATGAGTTTACGACCGCAGTCAGTCGGTCTTCTGCGAGTCGTCAAATCCAAAGCTTCGAAGTTTAGCATTTTCGTATTTGCGAACAAAATATCGGTGGTAACGTCATGTTTCACATGATGATTTCGTGCTGGTTTTATAGATACTTCGGTGTAATCGCTTGTGCTGCTGTAGGAAATTTTACCAGTAGCAACGGTAAAGAGATTGTCGACTTATGGAACGAAGGATGGGTGTTGAAAATATTAAAATGTATGTGAATTTTTATGCATATCTTGATATAATGAGACTTTCATTATGCACAAATGTTCCTTAACAAACATTTAAAAAAAAATTGTATGAAATATTTTGAATTTTTTATAGCAGTAAGTAATAGCTAACACCTAACTTTCAACTTATTTGTTAGATAAAGCGTAATAAATTTGTATAGTATATTTTTTAAAATAAATATTTCTGATTCTTGAAATAGATGTATCGACATTTATTCAACTATTTTCATCCCCATGTCTCAGAAATCCCTACGCTATACGGAAGTATGAAAATTTGTGTGTCGAGGTTCTTGTGGATCAGATAGGAGTTATGGATTCTTCGAGTATTTGACACAGTTCGTAATAATGTCGATGTGTTACATTGTGACACAATCTATTGAATATTTTGACTTTGTGTGGAACTTGGTTTTGATATGTTACAGAATATCTGCAGAAATTTGAATAATTGACATTAAAGAACGACGGGCGATATAGGTCAATGCAACTTTTTAATTTATGTTTGGTACTCTTTTTATAGAGTTGTATGGTTTGTGTATATCGATCCATTCTTCATTTTTATTTTATGCTCAAGATTTATTTTATTGTATGACCATTTTTCACTGCCATATTACAATATTTTTCTCCATAATTTTCCCAAATCTACATTGTATTCAAGGCGTGTTTCGATGATTCTCTCTGAACTTCGGGGTTTCCATATAGTCGAATTCAAAGCAATCTCTCGCCGTGTGTGCTCGTTCACATAATAATACATAAGTCATTACAAATTTATTACGCGTTCTCTAAGTTAGTGTTAGCTATTACAACTTCGGCGACGCCATAGTTTCTTCATTGTTTATGCCTTTACACACCAGTTTTCAATAGCATTATTGCAAAACTTTTAATACGAAAATCTCTTCAGTGTAAACTTCGCCGTGAAACCATTTTGTAATCTCGGCAGATATGTATTTTATGTACTTGTGCTTATTGTCAGATAAAATATATAGTTGCATACGTATGGAACATTTGCTATAGTAAATTATATTGATCATATACTTATTGATAGAATTTCAACAATGATTATTCAGAAAGTAGCCTAAAATTTGCAATCACTGGATAACTGTCTCGAAATCACTATGAATTTGTGCTCTTGTATATAAATTAAATTTAAATACATAGAACAATATACAGCAAATTTAATTCAGCAAGTTTCAATCAACATTTTCTTCATTTTGAATAAATTTTTGGGCATATATAGTTTAAGTGAAAGCTAGATCATTGGTTCTCTTGTAAATACACTGGAAATATGATTATTGCAATCTTATCAACTAATTTATTACAAATCCTTAGCAGATCGTTCATTTTAAGAAAATCCTCATCCTAATTTTGAAACCAGATGAGACAGATGTTGTTCAATCGATATGCCACTACACAAATATTTTTTAAATTATAAGATCAGAGTTTCTTAAACTTTTGTTTAAGATTATTTGAGGTTGCGACTTATAGTTTATGAAGCTCTGATTTAGATAATTATGTTTCTGTGAAAAACTTTGTAGGAACCATCTATTTCTATGACGTATTAGGTTCTTACTCGTATAATAGATATAAATTGCCTAATCCATTGTGTGGCATTTGAAAACAATTAAATTAAAGGAATTGAAGCTAAACACAAATAGTAAGTATAATTAAACTTATTTTTTTGTAACTTCAATTTAAATAAATCAATCGTTAAATATCAAAAAGTGAATATACACCATTCTGGAATCTACTTACAAATTACATATAATTTGATTATAATACCAGTATAGTTTCATACTAAATATCATCGAAATTGTTTCAAGCATTTAGGAGAACTCCAATAACCTAAAGAGTTATAGGAGAAATCTTCTGATGTCTTATACATATTATTCTTGGCAGGAATAATATTGATAATTTCATTGATCAGTATTTTGTGATTTTCTGAGAAAAATACTTTATGAACTTGATTTCTAAATTATGATGAGTTGAACATCGTTACAATTATAATTAAAATTTGATGATACTTCTTATCTATAATCTATAATTAATAATCTGATGTATTGAAATGTTCGCATCGTTAAAATTTGGAATCGTCTTGAGACGTAGACTAATTCAATTTACAATTCAAATAGATACACCATGCAATAGATTACGGATTGTAAATTCAAAGAGCAATTGTAAGTCGCACTAGATGCAGTTAACAAGCTAACTTGTCCAACAACTGAAACGGGTACGTAATGCCTAGTCAGTTGCTTCACTTAAACAGTCTTGCAATATTCAGTCTGTAATCGGTTCCAAATTCCACCATTTCAATCAACTAAGGTCGACTCCTTGTCACAAGATATTGAATATTTAAATTGCTACAATTCAATTGAACACCGCGGGTAATACAATTAAGATGAGATATTCCCCCAGACTGAGAGAATATATATAACTTTTGTGTAATATTTTATACCGCTCGCATTATAAGTTGATAATGATAATTAATTATCGTTCTTTACAACACTTTATGCTCTATTTATTTACATTTTCAGGAACGTTATATTTCTTTTGCACATCATAAAAATAATACTTTTACGACGTTCAAGATTTATGATTCCCCGTCGGCCAGCCGTATACCGCGAGGGAAATATTATACGTAGGTGCGCGCACAATTCGAAACTCAATCGCATCCTATTTCATTAATCACCTGATATCGTGACTTATTGTGCGTCGGAGCATGTTTTCTTCATTTTGCCCACTTGGGGAGAGGGTTATTTCTTTAATACATATTTTCTTGTATTTTGATAGCGGCCGCCCGCCGGGCGCGCAATCTTAATTATGCGCTTATATTGCGATAAGCATTACCTACAACTAATAATGTTTATCGGAAAAAGCTCCTTTTAAATACTCTACGAGCTTTTTACCGCGCGTGACATGCTAATTCACACGTAGTTAATACTTCTAGACGAGCTTTTGTGTGCTGACTCGATTAAAATGTTATGCTGGAGTAAGTAAAAGTAGATTATAAGAATTCCTGAACGTTATGGTTTGCGTTGTTAACGTATCTTTACAAGTTCAACATATTGTTCTTATCAAAATATTTAAGGAAGTAATTGAGAAACTATTAATAATATATTAAGGTCAAAGATAACATTAGTTAATTTACTGTTAAAGTTTCGACAACCTTCAAAACACCATTCGGTATAATGAGGGACGATAAAATCTATTATAAAATTTAGTATCAATCCATTTATTATTGATAAAAATATTGTTATTATGAATTGAAAAATAATACATTTATTATAATTAATTATTTATTATTTATAATACAAGAATTTTATACATCTATCCTAAAAGTACAACAAGTACAAGTTAAATAATAGGAAATAGGCTTTAAAAATGCAAAAACGTTTGACCAATTCAGTGACCTGATTTAATATATAATGAATTTGTTTTTCAATCTTGCTCTGATAGTATTTGGGTGATCTTTGAGGCGGCTTTTGTATTTGTCTGAATAAGTTTGTGTTTTATAGATTAACAAATTGAGATCATTTTTTGGGGCATCCATAGTTTCTTTAAATAGTTTATTTTGGCATCTTTGAATTTTTTCAGAAACTGATTCCCATAGTTGTATACCATAGGTCCAAATTAGTTAAATGATGATTTTTCATAGGTAAATTTTGTTGTAAATTAAAAAATATAGTGATAAAAAATAATTATTAGTATAATTTTATACATATATTTATTACACCATTTTTCATCATCTGATTATAATCTAATTTTATTCTTTATCTTTTCCAGGGATCGAGTATACAGACTCAACCTCGGCAATATCAGCAACTCGTTTTGTGAGGTAAGTGTAATTTTTATGTATATTTTTATCATCAATAAATTAAATATTTAATGGTTCTAAAGGTCTATATAAATAACTGATTTTAGTGAATAGATCTCGGCACATTCCACTTTTAGGAGTAAATAATAGTTTTCGACTGACCGCTTGGCGTACCATTTCAATTAGCTACTACAAATAAAGAAT